>NW_016814065.1:51360-60682 GCF_001698545.2 Rhinopithecus bieti | reverse complement strand
TTGTTGTTGTTGTTGTTTTTGTTTAGCTTTGCCCTGTCCCCAGAAATGGAGTCTACAGAGACAGGCAGGTTTCCTCGAGCTGCTGTGAGCTCCACCCAGTTCGAGCTTCCCAGTGGCTTTGTTTACCTACTTAAGCCTCAGCAATGGCGGGCGCCCCTCCCCGAGCCTTGCTGCTGCCGTTTCGGTTAGATCGCAGACTGCTGTGCTAGCAATGAGGGAGGCTCTGTGGCCGTCGGACCCCCTCGGCCAGGTGTGGGTATAATCTCCTGGTGTTCCCGTTTGCTTCAAGCACTGTATTGGGGTGGGAATTACCTCATTTTCCAGGTGTTGTGTGTCTCAGTTCTCCTGGCTAGGAAAAGGGATTCCCTTCCCCCTTGCGCTTCCCCGATGAGGCAATGCCTTGCCCTGCTTCAGCTCTCCCTGGTCGGGCTGCAGCAGCTGACCAGCACCGATTGTCCGGCACTCCCCAGTGAGATGACCCCAGTACCTCAGTTGAAAATGCAGAAATCACCGGTCTTCTGTGTTGCTCACGCTGGGAGTTGGAGACTGGAGCTGTTCCTATTTGGCCATCTTGCTCTGCCCTCTTCTTGCCCTTTTTTTTGTTCTCTCACCATGTTTCTACCTTGGTGATTAGTTTTTGGGCAATTCCATGTTGGCCATGCTGCACTCATATATTTTTGAAGGCTTTGGGATGTGAGAGAATCTGATTGCTATTTTCTATGTCATCAAAAGTTTCCACCTTTTCATGGTTGCATCTTTTTCTCAGTGTCTCTGTTGTGGCCATCATTAATAAGAGCCTGTCAGGTCAGATTTAGGACAGATTTTGTAATTCTGCAAAATTGTTACTGGGATTCTGGTAGGGGTTGTGTTGAATCTGGAGCTCACTTTGGGTAGTATTGTCTTCCTAACAATATTGATTCTTCCAATCCGTGAGAATGAAATGTCTTTCCATGTATTGATATTGTCTTTAATTTCTTTCAGTAATATTTTGTAGTTTTCAGGGTATAACACTTTGACTTTTTTGGTTAAACTTATTCCAAAATATTTTATTCCTTTTGATGTTAATGTGAATGGAAATTCTTTTCTGAATTTCCTTTCACATTGTTCATTGTTAGTGCATTGTCTAAAGAATGATTTAGAATGAGTGAAGGGTACAGGCAAAAGCTGGTGGTTTTGGAGCAGAAACAGATTCCCTGTCCTGGGATTTTGATTTCCCTCTCCCTTTGCAGAGGGCAGGTGGCTCTTTCCTGATAGTCAGATAGGCTTCACTGGAAAACATATTGCCAATGCTCCAGGGATCCACCTACCAGGGACTATGATCCTTTTGATTATGAGATTTGTTCCACCAGTGGCTGAGTTATGCATGAAACAGACATAGCACCCTCTATATGTTTTAGTGATTTGAGGGATAAAGAACACTTGTGGTGATTGCTGGAATTTCCCATCAATCAGCCAAGAATGCTCTGCCAGTGGGTGAGAGTCTGTGAGGCAGGAGAGCTTGGGGAATTCCCCTGTATGGTAATAGGTGTATGAAGAAGAAATGGTGGGGGCATCCAAGCCATCTGGAGTAAAGAGAAGAAAGTCACAGGTGATGTTGTCAGAGAGAAGGGAAAATCCTGGTCTGTGGAAGGGCCACAGTGACCCTGTGAGCTAAGTCACAATATTGAAGTCCCAGCCAAATCTCTGCTGTGTTCACTGGTCTGGAGCCTGAGACACTGACCTGTTTCTCCCATCATAAGCTGTGGACCCTGAGTTTCCCATGACAGAGCAGCCTTTTCTCTCCCACTGTTGATCAAGCATAAGCCTACTCTTAGTAGTCATGGCCAACTTTGATGTCCAGGGGTAAAGGTCTCTGTATTTGGACCTGAGAGGGACTGGGAGGCCTGGCCTCTGGCCATGTGTATTTGGAATGGCAGCCTGCCTCACAGAAGAACAGAAGATACTCACGGAGGAGATTCAGGGTGACTGGGTCACTGCGGCTGGCACTCACTGGGTTCTTCATTTCACATTCATAGGGTCCTACAGTATCCTTTGTGACAATAAATAGAATGAGGATCCTGTTGTTTTTGGACAGCTGCAATGTGCGACTGTTACGGAGGCTCTGACCATTTATCCACCACCAGTAGCTTGCATCCGGAGTGTCAGGATCACAGGATAAGATCACAGTCTCCACGGCCTCCCTGGGGTTTAAGTTGCTGCTGGAGATGGAGGGCTTGGGAGTCTCCACTGTGCAGATAACAGAGAGAAGATTGCCCTGTGTGGCACCTTTGATGCCTCCAAAGACATTTTTCAGTCAGGGATGGCCTTTCCCACCTCTCAGCTCACCCCAGTCCTTAAAAGCCCATGGCACGTGTGTGTGTGTTAAAAGACAGATGCATGGCAATCGGAGGGCTCAGAGATTGTGAGGCTGCCTGCTTTATGTGGGAGAAGCACAGACTTTCTCAAGTGTGCATTGAGCAGCAGCATTGGGTCATGGAAAGACATGGGATCAGCAGTCACAGCCCCTGGTGCCTCTCTGAGTTCCTCCCTCTCCAACTGCCTGCCTGGCCCACCTTGGGGTCCTCACCTGGAGCATGCAGTGCTGGAATCTTCTTAGTTTCAGTCTTACTTTGCCCCCCAAAGTATGTTTTCTCTGCAGCTTCCCTTTGCAAGGACATCCTAGAGATGGATCATGGAACTTCCCATTATCCTTAAACCCTTTGGGTACTGGGAAGCCTGGCCTGTGATTGCATACTTCAGCAGAAATAACACAGGGGAGACCAGAGTCAAGCCTGGAGGTCAGTTCAGTCAACAGGCAGTGAAGCCACAAGTTGGGGCAGTTTTCCTAGCTGTCTCATAGTGACTGACTTGAGCCAGTGACCTCTAAAGATAGAGCAGAGTCCAAGGGATGACCTACAAAAAGTGAAGGCGATGCGCAAGAGCTGATAGCTTTGGACCAAGATCACGTTCCCTCTCCTGTGTCCATGATGTTCCCTTCCCCCTGTAGAGGGCAGGTGATTACCATGTGTATCTTTCTAGAAATACATGTGGATGTTTGCAAGTGCAGAACTGATTGGTGGAAAGGGTGAACTTGAAGTGATGATGGAAATCTGGCCCTCATGGACCATATGGGTTTGGTGGCTATTAGACCAATGTTTGGGAAGAAGTCTTGCAGATACTTTCTGTCATTAGACATTCTATTCTCTGATTCTGTGAGTTTGACTACTCTGTGTACCTCATCTCAGTGGATTCCAGAATGAATCAGAGAGTAGAATAGTAGTTTCCAGGAGCTGGGGTTGGGGGAATAGGGCATTGTTCCATGGGTGTGCGCTTTCAGTTATGCAGGATAAGGAGGTTCGAGAGATCTCCAGTACAGCTTTATGCCTATTGTTCATACAGATAAAGTGTTCCATATGCAGAAAGCTTAAAATCAAGTGTTTTGGATGTCTAACTTTTTTTTTTTATTTTGGAACATTTGCAGATATACTGGTTTAGCATCCCACATCTGAAAATTTAAAATCCAAAATGCTCCAGTGAGCACTTCTTTTAGCATCACATCAGTGGTCAGAAGTGTTGGATTTTGGAGCATTTCAGATTTTGGATTTCTGGATTTGGGATGCTCAATTTGTAATACTGTAATTTTTCATAAAATGTTGTCAGGAGTTTAGAACTCATGTTATGTTTTGACTCTAGTAACAAAACAAAAAAGATTTGGAGGAAACATTAAAATGTTGTCATAAGTGGAAAGTTTTACTGATGGTCGAAACATCTAAGATCAATTTCTGGTAGTAGTATTTGTCTTGATACCCAATTAAAGTTTAGGTGTGCCGTGAATTCCAGCAGGATCACATTGTGCTCAAAGAAAGATGCCAAAGATGATTTGAAATTAGCAAGTCCTTTAGTAGAGGGAATCCCTTCAAAAGGACAGAACTGGTCAGTGTGTCAATTACATAAAGGGAGGAATGATGCTGAATTAAAAGAAGTGATGTGTGTTATGTTAGTAAATATAGAAAGAGCTCCCTGTTTCTAATTTCTGTGTAGAGTTAGGAAAAGTGGGGAAGAGCGCAAAACAGGTATGTGAAATGCTTTCTTCATTTCTGTCAACCTCAGGAAATATAACTCGAGTTTCAGTTTTTGTGAATTAGGAAGAGTCTAAGTGAGACGCCAATGGCTCATGTGTCCCCCACACAAAGAACTCCAACTTATGAAAATGGCATCACCATGAGGAAACAGTTGTATGTGGCACAGGCAGTAAAACCACCAGATAGCACCCACCTGGCCACCTCCAACAGGTCCCCAAAGCCACCAGTATTCCCATTATGTGTGTTACAGCCTTGGTAGTTGTCCCACAACTACAACATTTAAAAATTGCAATTGTCAAAACAAAATGTTAAATATGAAGTTGAATATGTTGTTCCACTTTTTTTTCCATCACTCTTTTTGAACTTTCCTGTTTCAGTTTTGGAAGTTTCTATTGAAACATCCTCAAGCTAGGGATTCTTTCCTCAGCTGTGTGCATTCTACCAGTAAGCATCAAAAGCATTCTTCATTTCTCTAACAGAACTATTCTTTATTTTATTTCTGAGATGGAGTCTCACTCTGTTGCCCAGGCTGGAGTGCAGTGGCACGATCTTGGCTCACTGCAAGCTCCGCCTCCTGGGTTCATGCCATTCTCCTACCTCAACCTCCCGAGGAGCTGGGACTACAGGTGGCCGGAACCATGCCAGGCTAATTTTTTTGTATTTTTAGTGGAGACGGGGTTTCACCATGTTAGCCAGGATGGTCACGATCTCCTGACGTCATGATCCGCCCGTCTCGGCCTCCCAAAGTGCTGAGATTACAGGCATGAGCCACTGTGACTGGCCATCTCTGAGGGATTTTAATGAGTTGTTGACTTTTGAGTTTGTTTAGGTTTTTACTTACTCTTAGAAGTGAGTGACAAATTTGAAGCTTGTTATATGCCTGACAAGAAACCAGAAGTCTCTAGGAAGTGACTGGAGAATGTGAGCTCCATAGTAGGTTGAGGATGCAGTCATGAATGAAATGGGTGAAATCAGCCCATGGGCTTCAGAAACGGCAGGCCTGTCCAGCCTATGACACCCTGGTGAGTCAGTGCAAAGATTACAACAGTGACAGCAAACTGGCATGGCTGACTCCATCTGGCATCTAGTCCCAGGCTGGCTGTCCTCACTCATTCCTGGACAGGCCAGGTTAACCATGGGAGGAATTTAGTTTATGGTTTAACTTTGAAGCAAGAATGATAATAGTTCCTCGATAAAACTAATACCCTTACTTTGCCCAGGGATTGCCTTTGTAAAACTGGTGAAAGGCCATGCAGTAAGATTATAGGAGGGAACTGAATTCTGCTAAAATGTAGGCACAGTTTCTATAATCCCTTACTCCTCAAATGTCATTTGGCTAGAGTTTACAAAATTTGTAACTAATTGCTGCTCTAGATAACATCACTATTGTAGAACCTGAGATTGATCTTTTGAGATGTTTCTCATTCTTTGCATTCTGGCAACACACTGATCTCATCCATACCCATGACTAGTGGCTCAGCCAGTCACGTGGTCCCCACCTACAGTCAGATTCAAGCACAAACAGATCATTTCCCTCCGCCCACATGATTCCATCCACAAACAATCAGCAGTACCCATTTTTTAGTCCTGTGTCCCTGAAACTATCCTTGAAAATCTTTAACCCCTGATCCACTAAGGAGGCTGATTTGAGTAATAATAAACCTCTATCCTCATCTTTGGCAGACTTGGAGTCATTAAAATCTTCATTTACTGCAAATCACCATCTGGATCAATTGGTTTTGTTTGTGCAGGAGGCAGAAGAACTTGTCTGAGAATTATAAGAGTGGATGGAGGAGTTGTCTATCCATGTCCCATGGTCTTGTCCACAGAACAGCCTCACAAAGGGAAAGAGCCCTGGGTGGGGATACAGTGGAAGCTCATTCTCTTAGTGACCTGGGGACTCTGGCTCGAGATGAAGCCTGGCAGGAGTGGCAACTCCAGGTGATTTCTGTGCCTTTCCCATTTCCTGGGAGGTGGGCCATTCCACAGTGTTAGCAGGAAGGGAATAGAACCATCAGCCTAGTTAGAGGGAGTGTCTGGGGAAGGCCTAGGGGTGGAGGAAGAGGCTGTGCAGGACAGGGCTTGCCAGTTAGAATGAAGTGGGGCAAGATGAGGGACACAGAGAAGCAGAGAGAGACAGAGACAGCATGGCAGTGAACAGTGGGGGCTACAGTGACTTCAGAGACCCCAGGGACTAGGTGTCCCCATTTCCACAGTCCAGGACCAGGGAGCCCTGAAAACTCTCCCATGGCCAAAGAGCTTCAGAGTTCCATGAGGTGGGGTGTCTTTAGGGGCAAGAGGTAGTGGGGGGATGAAACATGGGCATCAGCCTCTGAAGGAGAAGGGACAGGTGTGGCTAGAACCTCCTAGGATTCTACATCTGAGATCCAGTCTCTAAAGAGGTTATGGGTCATTCATTTCTTCTTTCAATTCCTTCATTTGTTATGTGAGAGCACCTGATTGTGTGTCTCTCACTGGACTTGAGCTGGTGCAGGGTGTGAGTGGGGAAAGAATACAAGCTCCTTTCCTTTATCTTGTCATGCCAGTGACATGGGGACTTTGGGAAACACAGGATTTCAGGTTCAGTGATAGGGGTTAAGATATGAGGGTGAGGCCTGGACATTTTTTGCACTGAGTCTGACAGTTGAGGCCGGTGATTTAGTTCTGGTGTACAGACTAATCAACTGACCATTTGCTCTCACTCCTCTGAGGTTTGGATGCCTAAGAAGAGAGGGTTGGAGCCAATAAATGACTATGGGGGCCTTGGAACCCAATAAGCCCTCATTTCAGGTAGAGGAGAGGATGGGCCTGTGGCTGCAGACAGACCTCATGTGACCCTGATCTGCCTTATGTGTTTGTGTGACTCTGGTTCAGTGTGCCTTCCTGTGCCTCAGTTTTCTCTCAGTCATAAAAGCTAAATGGTAAATGGATTGTGGCTTTTCATGCTATCTGTGAATAAATTGTAAATTATTCACAGTCACCTGAGCTAATGCTTGGCACAGTGGAGGTGCTCACACAAACGGCATTTATTATTATTCACTTCCATGAGAGAACACTTTTAGGTCAGAACCCTGTGGACAAGCTGCTGCCAAGTACATTTTCTCTCTTCTGTTTCTGCTTCTGGGGACATTAGATTTTCTATGGAATGTCCTAAACCTCACAAGGCAGTTGGCTGATGGCCTACAAAGCTTGTCTTTCTGTCCTCTACACTCTGAGTCTCCGGTGAAGAAAGCTCTGTCCTTGCCCAGATGAGGCTCTGAGGGCTGAGCCCTGGCTGGTGAGCAGCTCCAGGAGACACAGTACTCAGACAGCTGGTGAATCCTTGGTCCCAGTAAGTCCTGGCACAGGCTCCTCAGCTTTATCTGGAGTAAGGATTTAGGGACAGGGGTCTGGGGTTGAGGTTTCTAGGGCTGAGCTTCTCTGAGAGTATCTCATGGGGCCCCTTAGGGAAAGCCCTACTCAGTTCTCCAGGGTCTTTCTCATGGTCAAGTTTATGAAGAGGGCATGAGGTGCTTGGCTGAGACTGATCTCCTCCTGCTGAGCACCCCCCATCAGACTGTCCTTCCTGTGCAACAAGTGTCTGCAGGGTCTGGAGGCAGGAAAGGAATTCTGATCTGCTGAAGTTTATCTCCTCTGTGTGTGTCCTGCACTAAATGCTGAAACCCCAACAGGGGACATAATGCAGAGAGGAACAAAGGCACAGTCTAGGCCTGACAATCCTGTATGTCCAAAGTAGAAGTGACCCCTGCCCCCCAACACCCAGAGATCATATGGAATCACTCACGGTATAAGGTGAAATGTCCAGTTACTCCTTCAGTCCTATCACCTCGCTTTATGATTTTTATGGTGTAGGATCCTGTGTCGTTCCGGGTGACATTCTGGATCAGCAGGGATGCATTGGAATATACTGTTTCTCGTCCACTGTATGCAGGCCCAAATATAATTGTTTCAGGGTCTATTACATATGCTGTAATGTAATGGTGGTAGTCCATTATTTGCCCTTTGTACCAGATGTAGCCAGTAAGATTCTGGGGCAAATTGTGGACAAGTAGAAGAACATCCTTCCCCTCAGAAACTTTGGTTGGCTGAGCTTCAATCGTGACTTGAGCAGTGGTGGGCAGGTTCCAGAAGATTAAAAGTGATGCTAGGAGGTAGAGAGAGCATCAGTCAATATTGAGACCTATGTATGGGGGTGAAAGCTTTGGTCCCTGCATCCTGAGAAGATCTCTTCAATCATCAGCCTTGAAGACACACACACACACACACAAACACACACACACCCCTTTTTCTGTGTGTATGTGTTTGTTTTGTGTCCTACTGTCCTACTGGGTCAAGGTCAGCAGCACAATACCTATTCCTTCAACACTTCTGACCTCGTCATTTTTCTGTTTGGAATCCTCTTCCCCAGGGATTTTCACAGCTTCCTCCACACTGCCGTCAGGTCCTACTCACATCAGGGTATCCTTAGACTTCTTTCCTGACACTTCCTTCAGAGACCCGGGGTCTTCCCTTTCTGACCTTTCCCTGCTCTGCTCCCTCCGGAGCTCTTGTCAACACCTGACCTCATATTCTCGATCTCTTTGCATGTCTTTCCTCCTGCCCATGAGAGCATGAGCTCCGTGAGGACAGGGACTTTTGTGATCTTGGTTGCGTCCCAGTGCCTGGGACAGGCTGCAGACTCCTGTAGATGTGAGAGTTCTAAGGGCCCTCCATGTGTGTGGTTTATTTTGTCTTTCTCCAATGGTTGAGGTTTTTTTGCTGAGGACAGTGTTTCATGCCCTGCTTATATTTTCTTTTGATGTGTCATCTGACAATAGTTATTATTATCATTTTTCAAAATGTGGCTGCCAGTGATGATATAGCAGCAAAAGAGAACACTTGAGATTTTCCTACCTCTTACCAATTCCAGTTCAATGTGATTTTCCTGTTTTGACCCTTGTCCCTCTCTGGTATATTTTCCCCTATCCAGGCTCCAACAGAGCCTTCATTCCTGGTTTTTTTTTTTTTTTTTTTTGATAGAGTGTCTCGTACTGTCGCCCAGGTTGGCGTGCAGTGGCGTGATCTCGGCTCACTGCAACCTCTGTCTCCCGGGTTCATGCAATTCTCCTGCCTCAAGCTCCCGAGTAGCTAAGATTACAGGAGCACACCACCACACCTGGTTAATTTTTTGTATTTTTAATACAGACGGGGTTTCACCATGTTAGCCAGGATGGTCTCAATCTCCTGACCTCGTGATCCACCCGCCTTGGCCTCCCAAAGTG
>NW_016814065.1:31768-47150 GCF_001698545.2 Rhinopithecus bieti | reverse complement strand
TCTCTCTGGCTGCCCTTAACATTTTTTCCTTCATTTCAACTTTGGTGAATCTGACAATTATGTGTTTTGGAGTTGCCCTTCTTGAGGAATATCTTTGTGGCATTCTCTGTGTTTCCTGAATTTGAATGTTGGCCTGCCTTACTAGGTTGGGGAAGTTCTCCTGGATGATATTCTGAAGAGTGTTTTCCATCTTGGTTCCATTTTCCCCCTCACTTCCAGGCACATCAATCAGACGTAGATTTGGTCTTTTCTCATAATCCCATACTTCTTTGAGGTTTTGTTCATTTCTTTTTCCTCTTTTTCCTCTAGACTTCTCTTCTCACTTCATTTCATTCATTTGATCTTCAATCATTGATACTCTTTCTTCCAGTTGATCCAGTTGGTTACTGAAGCTTGTGCATTTGTCACGTATTTCTCGTGTCATGGTTTTTTATCTCTGTCAGTTCGTTTATGGTCTTCTCTGCATTGATTATTCTAGTTATCCATTCTTCCATTCTTTTTTCAAGACTTTCAGTTTCTTTGCACTGGTTACATAGTTCCTCCTTTAGCTCTGAGAAATTTGATCGACTGAAGCCTTCTTCTCTCAACTCGTCAAAGTCATTCTCCATCCAGCTTTGATCCATTTCTGGCGATGAGCTGCGTTCCTTTGGGGATGCACTCTGATTTTTTGAATTTCCAGCTTTTCTGCCCTGCTTTTTTCCCATCTTTGTGGTTTTATCTGCCTTAGGTCTTTGATGAGGTGACGAACTGATGGGGTTTTGGTGTGAGTTTCCTTTCTGTTTGTTAGTTTTTCTTCTACCAGTCAGGACTCTCAGCTGTAGGTCTGTTGGAGATTGCTTGAGGTCCACTCCAGACCCTGTTTGCCTGGGTATCAGCAGCGGAGGCTGCAGAAGATAGAATATTGCTGAACAGCGAGTGTTGCTCTCTAATTCTTGCTCTGGATGCTTCGTCTCAGGGGTGTACCCCACTGTGTGAGGTGTGAGGTGTCAGTCTACACCTAGTGGGGGATGTCTCCCAGTTAGTCTACTCAGGGGTCAGGGACCCACTTGAGCAGGCAGTCTGTCTGTTCTCAGATCTCAGCCTCCATGATGGGAGATCCACTGCTCTTTTCAAAGCAGTCAGACAGGGTCATTTACCTCTACTGAGGTTTCTGCTGCTTTTTGTTTAGGTATGCCCTATCCTCAGAGATGGAATCTACAGAAACAGGCAGGCCCCCTTGAACTGCAGTGGGCTGCACCCAGTTGTAGCTTCCTGGAGGCTTTGTTTACCTACTTAAGCCTCAGCAATGGCGGGCGCCTCTCCCCCAGCCTCACTGCTGCCTTGCAGTTAGATCTCAGACTTCAGTTCTAGCAAGAAGGGAGGCTCTGTGGGCGTGGGTCCCTCCCTTCCAGGTGTGGGATATAATCTCCTGATGTGCCATTTGCTAAGACGCTTGGTAAAGCTCACTATTAGGGTGGGAGTTATCCGATTTTCCAGGTGTTGTGTGTCACAGTTTCCCTTGGCTAGGAAAAGGGATTCCCTTCCCCCTTGTGCTTCCCAGGTGAGGCGATGGCTCGCCATGCTTCAGCTCTCCCTGGTCGGGCTGCACCAGCTGAGCAGCACTGATTGTTTGGCACTCCCCAGTGAGATGAACCCGGTACCTCAGTTGAAAATGCAGAAATCACCCGTTCTATGTGTCCCTCATGCTGGGAAGTGGAGGATGGAGCTGCTCCTGTTCGGCCATCTAGCTCCGGGGTCTAGAATAATTATTAATGTCATGTTTTACAATGTATCTCTTAAAGGAATGGTGAGAATCATCTACATAATGTATGTTTTCAGTGGTCTTTTCTATAATTGCATCTTTCACATATTCTTATAGAAACCATTTCCTTTGGGAACACACAGGCAGTATCTCTGTGTTCATTTCTACTGGGAAATCTTTATACAGGATGGAGAGAGTCACATTTCCTAATGAGAGATGGAAAGCATCTGACTACCAGAAAAAGTGTCCAAATGTTTCTGGCAATGATCATAGGGCTGCAGGTGTAGGTCAGTTTAAGGAGGTGTCAGGGAAATTAATTTTGAAAGTTTATTTTATCTTATTTTATTTTATTTTTTTACAAAATCATGGGCAGAAGCCACCACCTGGACCCACCAAATGTTGGAATGGATGAGGGACAGAAATAGAGCTCAGTAAATTAAGAATGAAATCCAGGAGTGGGCAAGAAGTTTGAGAGGATGACAGGTGTATGAGGTGAGTGAGTGAATGGTGAGGATGTTCAAAACATCATCTTTCTCCATAATTAGAGAACGTTTAGGCCCCTGAGCTAGACACTGTCCAGGCCAGAGGGAGCAGGATGTTGTCAGCCCTCCTGGCCAAAAGTGAGACTCCTGCAGTGTCCCATTGTTTGGTCCAGTTTGGGATTTATTCATATTTTAAAAATGATCCAACAGCATACAATTTTGAAAATATACAAAAATCCCTATGCTACTATCATAGATAGCCACGATGGCTTTTTACCTTCTCCTTCCATCAGTCTCTACCACTTACTCACCTCAGCTTGCTCCTTGAACCTTAATGCCCTCCACTTGAACTTGCCCTTAGTTTAAGACCGGCTGTAATCTCCACTTCCTTGGCCCCTTTCTGATCCTTAGCAGGGTGTCCTCTAGACAGCACCCTCACCTTTCCTGGAGCTTCCCAGGATTCAGATGCAGCTGCCCTGTGTGGACACCGGGAATATGACCATTTGCTTGTGTTGCTAAAGGTTCTGTCACTCAGGACCTTTGTGTGAGAGCAACTGAGGTGATATTGCCCTCCCCCACTTTTCTTGGAACATAAAAATTTGTAGAAACCTTGTAGAGTAAAATTTCTTAATGCATGTCAAAATTTAAAATATATATATTTTTGCCTCCCAAACTTTACTGGGAAAAATTTATCACAGTCCCAGTCATAAAAAATGACACCTAATCAGAGTTATTCACTGTATTGTTTAACAGCAAAATAATGGGAACAACCTAGACTTTCATCAGGACAATGCTAATTAAACAGGTTACCTTATAGCTACACAATAGAATATGATGCAGCTGCATAAAAAGTACAGAATCTTTCAGCTATTCATATGGAAACACCTCCATGTTCTATTTTAATTATAGCATGTAAACATCACAGAATTAGATGCAGTTTTTGTACTAGATCTGACCTTAGAATATTACTTTTACTGTTTTTTTTTGGGGGGGGTTTAATTTAAAGAGAGTGTCTCACTCTCATACCCAGGCTGAAGTGCAGTGGCAAGATCATAATTGACTGCAGCCTCAAACTTGTGAGCTCAAGTGATCCTCCTGCCTCAGTCTCCTGAGTAGCTGGAATCACAGGCACGTGTCATCATGCCTAGCTAATTTTTTGTGTTTGTTTCTGTAGAGATGGAGTTTCACCCAGGCTGGTGAAATCCCAGGCTGATCTGAAACTTTTGGGCTCAAGTGATCTGCCCACTTTCACTCCCAAAATGCTGGAATTACAAGCAAGTGTCACCACACCTGATTCTGCCTTTTTTTTTTTGAAATTGGACTGCAGTCTACTCACTCATCTCTTTCCCCATCAGGTGATTTCTATTTTTCCTCTATTTCTCTACCATATGTCCATGCCAAAATCCAGATGTATTTGCTTTTGTTTAGAATTAGATTTTTTTTTTTTTTTTAAAGAGAAACCTTAGGATTGGTCTCCTAGCTGATTTTCAGGATTCTCATCTTCACTGTCTAAGGCATAGGTTTTCAACTCCGGATACTGATTAGAGTCACTTGTAGGTCATTTAAAGCCTACCAATGCCTGTACCATCCCTCAAGCCTATCTGATTTGTCTGATGTGTGGTGTAGCCCAGGGATTGGTTGCTTAAAAATGTTTTCAAGGAAAGGGGTCATTTTGCAGTGGAGGAACTTTAACCCAGTGATCAAAGTTAACATCCCCAGTAATCAGAGATAACGACATCTTAGGGCATTCTAATATAATTGATGGAGAAGGTGCAGAATCATCCCTGTGGTATTCTTGTACAAAGTGTATAACCTGAGTTTAATCATGAGAAAATATTAGAAATGTCCAAACTGAGGGTCATGCTACAAAATAAGTAACGAATATGCTTCAAAAATGTGAAGCTCTTAAAGGTAAATCCTAACTTTCCCAGATTAAAGAAGACTGAGAGAACAGTACAATGAAGAGCAATGTGTAATACTAGATTGGATCCTGGTCCAGAAAAAGGACATTAGTCAGAACATCGAGGGGATTTGGATAAGGTCTGTACAGGCATTCATTTTACAGTGTTAATAATCATTTATTGATTTTGATTGTTAGGTGCATATGTATAATGTTAATATTTGGGGAAGTTGAATGAAAAGCATATGAGGACTTTGCCTATCTTTGGAACATTTTAGAAAGTCTGAAATTATTTCAAAATTAAACATGAGAAGAAAGGAAAAGAAATATAGATCTTTTAGATATTTCTATTAAGTTTCCAAAGTTGAAGATCATTTCCCAACTTCTCTTGCCTAAGGCTGGTCAGAGTAGTCTTCCTGGAAATGCTGTTTGTCATGTTTGTGACCTTCTCAAAGCTTTCCAGTGACTTCGCTTATCTGTAGGATGAAGTTCCCATTATGTAGGCTGCCATTCTGTGTCCTCATAACATGGCCCCAATCTCCATTTTTTTTTTTTGATCTGTGTTGAAAGACCTGACCAACATTTTACTTTCTTATGGCCAAACTTGTTTTAGTTCTTTCTTGCTTGTATAATGCCCTTCCTTGTCTTCTCAACTGTGGGACTTCAGTCAAGGTGGTGGGAAATATTTTAGAAGAAAAATTGTAAAGATAGTTATAGGAAATAGTCACAAACTTTCTAGGAAGTCAGGGGGTTTTCATAGCTTCAGTAAAAGGTTTGGCTGAAGGCAGCTGAATTATCTTAAAAGCTTAGGGCTTGGGTACATAGGAGTGTAGAGGAGTTTATCTAAATAGCTTGTTTACTCAGGGGGTCCTAAAACCAACATTTAATCTTAGGTCGGCAATGTCAATTACCTTCTAGTGTTGTTTACTCAAGATCTTTGTCATTTAATCTGTACTAAATAAATGTGAACTTCCCTGGCTGATCAGGGCCAAGGCTATTAACTCTTTACCAGACCCTTCTTGGTATTGGTGAGTGACTTGGCCACCTAGCCTACTCTTTCACTGGATATTTGTGTCTGAGTGTATTTGTTCCTCCATTGCTGGGTCAGGGTCTGCCGGTCGGAGCCAGACAGTTGGTGCCCGGTATGAGGACCTTGCATGTTGGTTTGCAGGTCTGAGGTATAGCTGCAATAATTGCGACAGAACCCTCGAAAACAAAGGTGAAGACTGTGTGGTTGGTAAGTCAGTAAGTCGATAAGTCAGTTAAGTCAGTAGGTCATCGGTGTCTGCTTGGGATTTCAAAGTTTGAGGGAATTGTTCAGGGTAGGGTTTTATCACGGGACAACAGTTATCAGTACAACAGAAGCAGTATCTAAAAGTGTTCAAACAGCTGCTTAAAGCCACTGGAGCCTCGGTTTTGTAGGCTCAATTAAGGGACCTAATGCAAATTGTGTCACTTAACCCATGGTTCCTGGAAGAAGGTAAGGGAGACATAGAGCTTTGGGAGCAAGTGGGAAGAAATCTTTTTGTTGTGGTGGTTGTTTTTCCTTTTCTTTTCTTTTCTTTTTTCTTTCTTTTTTTTTGTGAGACAGAGTCTTGCTCTATCACCCAGGCTGGAGTGCAGTGGCACAATCTTGGCTCACTGCAAGCTCTGTCTGCTTGGTTCACGCCGTTCTCCTGCCTCAGCCTCCTGCGTAGCTGGGACTACAGGCCACCGCCACCACATCTGGCCATTTTTTTTGTATTTTTGGTAGAGACAGGGTTTCACCATGTTAGCCAGGATGGTCTCGATCTCCTGACCTCATGAGCAAGAGCAGCGGGTCTCTGTATAATCTTTAATGCTATGGGCTTTAATGAGGGCGACTCTGGTCCCCTTATACACAGAAGAGCCTAAAAAAGGGAAGGAGAAGGAACCATCACCTACTTTACCACCTCTGAGTCCCTCTACCCCACTATCACGGGGCCAAAATAACAAAGAGGAAAGGGAGGTTTTGCCTGAGTCCCCTGCTCCAATAAATAAGAGAAAAGAAGGCATACACTACAGCTATGGGACCCTGTCTTAAGCAAGCAGCATTAGAAGGGTAGCTTTTAGCCTGCCCGATGATGCAAAATCAATAAGGCAATCAGGTGTATGTTTATAAAGAGGTAAGAAAAGGCATTAGAAGTGGAATCAGTCTAGCCCAGCAGGCAGCAGGTGTAAGGAAAGGCTCAGGGAGAAAAAAGCTTGTAGTGTCCAAGCTGACAGGGTCCGCCCAGGATGGCAACCTCCGCCCAGCCATGGCAGGAGGGAGCGGGGCAGACAAAAAGCAGCACAGACAGAAAGTGGCGCCTATGCAAGCGCAGTGCGACCACTGTACAGGACCTGTTTCGCTGCCCTCCAGCTCCAAGGGCGGCCCACGGCAAAATTTCATGTGTTCCTTGTATACAAGGAACAGCTCAAATTATAATTCTCTGTTAAAATTTAAGTTAAATGTAAATTATAATTATGGCCACTGTTTTTCCTCTACTACCCCTGATGTGGCTCTCTCAAAATTTTAATTGGGTAGAACAGGGACCTNAAAAAAAGATAGAGGGGATTTGGATAAGGTCTGTACAGTCATTCTTTTTACAGTGTTAACAATCATTTATTGATTTTGATTATTAAGTGCATATCTATAATGTTAATATTTGGGGAAGTTGAATGAAAAGCATATGAGGACTTTGCCGAATTTTGGAACATTTTTGAAAGTCTGATATTATTTCAAAATTAAGCATGAAAAGAAGAGAAAAAAATACAGATCTTTTAGATATTTCTATTAAGTTTCCAAAGTTGAAGATGATTTCCCAACTTATCTTGCCTGATACTGGTCAGAGTAATCTTCCTGGAAATGCTGTTTGTCATGTTTGTGACCTTCTGAAAGCTTTCCAGTGACTTCTCTTATCTGTAGGATGAAGTTCCCATTACATAGGCTGCCATTCAGTGTCCTCATAGCATGGCCCTAATCCCCCCTTTTTTTGATCCATGTTGAAAGACCTGATCAACATTTTACTTTCTTATGGCCAAACTTGTTCTAACTTTTTCTCACTTATATCATGCCCTTCCCTGTCTTCTCAACTGTGGGACTTCAGTCAAGGTGGTGGGAAATATTTTAGAAGAAAAATTATAAAGATAGTTAGAGCAAATAGTCACAAACCTTCTTGGAAGTCTGGGGATTTGCATAGCTTCAGTAAAAGGTTTGGCTGAAGGCAGCTGAATTATCTTAAAAGCTTAGGGCATAGATACACAGGAATGTAGAGGAGTTTATCTAAATAGCTTGTTTACTCAGGCGGTCCTAAAACCAACATTTAATCTTATGTCTGGGAAACTACTCTCCGGGAGGTCGGCAATGTCAATTAACTTGTAGTGGTGTTTACCCAAGACCTTTGTCATTTAATCTGTACTAAATAATGCGAACTTCACTGGCTGATCAGGGCTTCTGCTGTTAACTCTTCACTGGACCCTTCTTGGTATCCTTGAGTGACAGGGCCACCTAGCCTGCTCTTTCACTGGATATTTGTGTCTGAGTGTATTTGTTGATCCATTGCTGCCTCAGGGTCTGCCTGTCGGACCCAGAGAGTTGGTGCCCTGTGTGAGGACCTGGCTTGTTGGTGTCCAGGTGTGAGGTATAGCTGCAAATAATCGCGACAGAACCCTCAAAAACCAAGGTGAAGACTGTGCGGTTGGTAAGCCAGTAAGTCGATAAGTCAGTAAGTCAGTAGGTCATCGGTGCCTGCTTGGGATCTTCAATTTCGAGGGAATTGTTCAGGGTAGGGTTTTATCACGGGACAAGGGTTGTCAGCACAACAGAAGCAGTATCTACAAGTATTCAAACAGCTGCTTAAAGACACCGGATCCTCGGTTTTGCAGGCTCAATTAAGGGACCTAATGCAAATTGTATCACTTAACCCATGGTTCCTGGAAGAAGGTAAGCTAGACGTAGAGCTTTGGGAACAAGTGGAAAAAAATCTTTTGTTGTTGTTGTTGTTTTCTTTCTTTCTTTCTTTTTTTTTTTGAGACAGAGTCTCCCTCTGTCACCCAGGCTGGAGTGCAGTGGCGCGATCTCGGCTCACTGCAAGCTCCGTCTCCTGAGTTCACGCCATTCTCCTGCCTCAGCCCCCTGAGTAGCTGGGACTACAGGCGCCTGCCACCACGCTTGGCTAATTTTTTTTGTATTTTTAGTAGAGACGGGGTTTCACCCTGTTAGCCAGGATGGTCTCGATCTCCTGACCTCATGCGCAAGGGCAACGGGTCCCAGTATAATCTTTAATGCTATGGGCTTTAGTGATGGCGACTTTGGTCCCATTATACACAGAAGAGACTAAAAAGGGGAAAGAGAAAGAACCGTCACCAACTTTACCACCCCTGAGTCCCTCAGCCCCACTATCACTGGGTCAAAATAACAAAGAGGAAAGGGAGGTTTTGCCTGAGCCCACTCCTGCAATAAAGAAGAAAAAAAGACAACTTATACACTACAGCTATGGGACCCTGTCTTAAGCAAGCGGCATTAGAAGGGGAGCTTTTAGCCTGCCCAGTGATGCAAAATCAATAAGGCAATCAGGTGTATGTTTATAAAGAGATAAGAAAAGGTATTAGAAGCCGAAGCTGCGCAGCCAAGCGGGCGGCGGGCATTAGGAAAGGCTCAGCGGGAAAAATGCCAGCAGTGCCCAAGCTGACAGGGTACATCCAGGCAGGCAGCCTCCGCCCAGCGGTTGGAGGAGGGAGGGGTGCAGACACTATGCAAGCACAGTGGGACCCCTGCACAGGACTTGTGTCGCTGCCCTCAGGCTACAGGGGTGGTCCACTGTAAAATTTCATGTGTTCCTTGTATACAAGGAACATCCCAAATTATAATTCTCTGTTAAAATTTAAGTTAAATTAAAATTAAAATTAAATTATAATTAAGGCCACTATTTTTCCTCCACTACCCCTGATGTGGCGCTCTCAAAATCTTAATTGGGTAGAACGGTGACCTCTGAAGGGAGAGAAATTGCAAAGAGCCCATGAATGAGTTGAGGAACAATTAAACGCCGGCCATACAGAACCATCTAACAGCCCTTGGAATTCGCCCATTTTGTCACTCCCAAAACTCTGTCAAATGGAAACTTTTGCATGATTTCCGTGCTATTAATGCTAATCTACAGCCTATGGGACCCCTTCCCCCGTGGCGATTCCTCAAGATTGACCTATAATTGTGATTGACTTAAAAGACTGTTTTTATAGTATTCCTCTCACAGAACAGAACAGAGAAAAATTTGCTTTTACATTATCAGCTATGAATAATGAAAGGTCAACTTGCTGATTTCATTGGAAAGTGCTCCCTCAGGGAATGCTGAATAGTCCTACCATGTATCAGTAGCAGGTAGATCAAGCTTTGCTCCCCAGTAGAAAAGAATTTTCTAATTGCAAGATTATTCATTTTATGGGCGATATGTTACTGGCAGCCCCAAGAGAGCCAGAAATTTTAAGTTTATATGCCTCTGTCATAAAGAATACACAGTTGGCCAGGTGCAGTGGCTCACGCCTGTAATCCCAACACTTTGGGAGGCCGAGGCGCTGGATCATGAGGTCAGGAGATCAAGAACATCCTGGCCAACATGGTGAAACCCTGTGTCTACTAAAATACAAAAATTAGCCGGGCATGGTGGCATGCACCTGTAGTACCAGCTGCATGCCTGGTAGTACAAGCTACTCAGGAGGCTGAGGCAGGGGAATCATTTGAACCAGGGAGGCTGAGGTTGCAGTGAGCCTAGATCACACCAGTGCACTCCAGCCTGGTGAGAGAGCAAGACTCCATCTCAAAAACAAAAAGAAAACAAACAAACAATCAAAGAACAGTTAAGAGATTTAATCATAGTGCCTGAAAAAGAGCAAATGTCCTCTCATTAAAAAAATCCTGGGTTTATATACTAACTTCCCCGTGAGTAAGACCTCAAAAGGTAAAATTAAATACTAGCAACTTACATACCTCAAACGATTATCAGAAATTTCTGGGCGATATAAACTGACTTTGCCCTGTCTTGGGCATAACGACTTATCAGTTGCAAAACCTATTTTCTATCTTAAAGGGCAATACAGCCCTAGATTCTCCCAGAAATTTAACCCCTTAAGCAAAAAGGGAGATTGAGGAAATAGAACAAGCCATCTCTCACAGGCAACTAGATCGCAAAGACTTGCTCTATTCGGTTCAGTTGTCTGTTTTTCCCACCAAACACTCCCCTACAAGGCTAATAGGACTGATGTCCCTGGGACTGTGCTTTCTAGAAATGGATTTTTGCTCACATACCAGGACTAAAACACAATCTCCCTATATCCAGTTAATAAGTAAAGTCATGTATTTGGGCCACAGACAATGCAATCAGTTGCTAGGTTATGATCCTTGTATCATCAGGATTCCTTTAAGTAAAAAACAATTTGAAGCAGTTTTGCCTCTAAAAGGAAAAGAATGATTAAGAGAAAGACTAGAAGAGACAGATCAGAAACAGAAATAAAAAGTAAGACAAAGAGAGAAGACACAAGCCCGGACATTACTTGGGGGATGCTGAAGAAGACAGCTCAGGAGGCTGAATGAATTATCCTCTGGACACAGACACCATTTACTCCAGAATATTTGTTCCTTGCTATGCTCTCTGTTGTACATTGCAACTCATGTAGGGCATTGATCATTTTTATGCTCTCATTTTGTCTGCAACCTGTACCTGCTACACTCTATTGGGCTCATATCTTAGATCCCCCTTTCTTTCACCCTGTCACCTGGGCAGACACTCCCTTCCCAGCCTCAAAGGATGGGACTGCTTGGCTAGAAAGGATTAGCATACCCCCAGGGTGGTTTCTCAGTAACGGCATACAGTGAACTGAGGTGTCAAGTAACACTACAGATCACTCCGTGATTGGAAAAGAATGTTGCTAATTATGTTTGTCACATGTGATTTGGTAATTCTAGGATGCAAAGCTGGATTAAGAGCCATGACCATCTCAACTGACAAACCTATTGCTACACACATCTGTGCTCTTCAATCAACAAAGCCTGATACAAGAAACAGAAAAAGGGGAGATGTGGCAGTTCAGTCAGGGTGGTGAGAAAGATTTTAGAGAAAAAATTATAAAGATAATTATAGGAAATAGTCACAAACCTTCTTGGAAGGCTGGGGGGTTTGCATAGCTTCAGTAAAATATTTGGCTGAAGGCAGGTGAATTCTCTTCAAAGGTGTAGATACATAGGATTGTAGAGGAGTTTACTCAGGTGGTCTTAAGAACAACCTTTGAATATCTGCAGGTGCATGATTGCTCTCTACTTGGGAGGTCGGTAATGTCAATTACCCTTTAGTGGTGTTTACTCAAGATGCTTGTAATTTAATCTGTACTAAATAAATGCAAACTTAGCTGGCTAATTGGGGCCAGTGCTGCTAACTCGTTTCCTGCACTGTGGGTGAGTGGCTGGGCAGCCCAGCCTGCTCTTTCACTGGATACTTGTGTCTGAGTATATTTGTTCATCTGTCACTGGGTCAGGGTCTGCCGGTTGGACTCAGACAATCAACCTCCTTAATTGTTTTGTCCTAAGGCCCATTTCAGACCCTGTCTCTTCATTGACGTCTGTATGGTTATTTCTGTTAGAGGCAGCCAACTTTCCTTTCTTTGGATTCTGGTAGGTACAATTGTGTAGAGTGAAATACGGGTTTTAGTTTATTACTCTTTTAGAAAAAAGAAACGAATTCATTCTGCTCATTAAAAGTTTTCTTTTCAAAACAAATCTTAAAATCTTGATTGGAGAAGGATTAGAGATTAAACTGTTGATGGTTGAAATTCATTGTGGTTTTAAAAAATGCTTATTTTAGTTTCAGGGGTACAGGTGTAGGTCTGTTATGTAAGTAAACCTGTGTCACAGGGATTTGATGTGCAGATTATATCATCAAATAGGTACTAAGCCAAATATTCAATAATTATTTTTTTCTTCTGTTGTTTTGCCTCCCACCCTCCACCCTCAAGTAGGCCCTGGTGTGTGCTGCTCCCATCGTGTCCATGTGTTCTCATTTTTTAGTGCTCACTTATACGTGCAATATTTCATTTTCTGGTTCCTGCATCAGTTTGCTAAGGATGTTATTCTCTAGCTTCACTTATGTTCCTGCAATAGACAAGATCTTATTTTTTTTTTTTTATGGACGCATAGTATTCCATGGTGTGTATGTACCACATTAAAAAAACCCAGGTTCCATTGATTGTCATCTAGGATGATTCCATGTCTTTTCTATAACAAATAGTGGCTGCAATGAAAATTTGTGTGCAGGTGTCTTTATGGTAGAATGATTTATATTCCTCTGGGCATATAATCAGTAATGAGATTGCTGGGTCAAATGTTAGTTCTGTTTTTAGCTCTTTAAGAAATTGTCACACTGCTTTCCACAATGGTTGAACTAATTGACACTGCCACCAACAGTGTACAAGCATTCCCTTTTCTCTGCAGCTTTGTCAGCATGTTATCTTTTATTTTTTGTTACTAGCCATTCTGATTGCTGTGAGATGGTGTTTTGTTGTGGTTTTGATTTATATTTCTCTAATGATCAGTGATACTGAGCTTTTTTATGTGCTCTTGGCCACATGTATAACTTGTTTTAAAAAGTGTCTCTCCATGTCCTTTGCCTACTTTTTAATTTTTTTTCTTGTAAATTTATTTAAGTTTCATATAGATGCTGGATATCAGACCTTTGTCAAATACATAGTTTCTAAATATTTTCTCTCATTTTTTAGCTTGTCTATTCACTCTGTTGATTGTTTCTTTTGCTGGAAGTATGAGTTTTAGATTCAGAAATATGTGAGTCTGAGTCCTGGTTCCACGTTTAATGGGCTCTGAGATAAGGGACAAGTTCATTGATGTTTTGGGATAGAGGTATAATAGTAACGGATTAAAGGGCCATTGTGAGCATTAAATGAAGTGCAAACATAAAGGTTCCCAGCACATAGCAGGTTTTTTCCTCTTCATTTTCATGTTCATCTTAGGAGGTCGAATAAACTTCAATTGATTATTAAACTTGAATTGGGCACTCAATTTGGTTAACATTTTGCTAACCATGAAGGGGTCCTGTTAATGGAGTTTAAAACCTTTGACCTGCAGTGCTTCTTCTATTGTTCATGCTCAGTACCAACTATAGAGCTTTAGTTCTGACCAGTCGTGTGTTTTTCTGAGAATTGGATCCTACTTTCTCTTGAGGTCCCTGCTTTCTCAGATTTTTTTTTGTTTGAGATCTGAGTTTTGTTTTTTCATGGAACTCCTCTCCTCATGGAGACTTGCTCACTTCCTAAAAGGAACATGAGTTTCCTGCTCCTGTGACAATGGAGAGCAGACTACAGCTTGGTCCCTGCTCAACTAAGGAGCTGGTTTGGGGTTTTGTTTTAGAAATTGGTAGCTGCAGGATAAGGCTTATTACTACTTCATTCTAACCTCTCCTTAGGCTTACAGTGTTTAACAGTATGTAAATAGTACAATCGCTATTTGTGGTTTTGGTTTTTATCATTCTTCCTTTGGATTTGACCAACTCTTCACCCTGTCTAATGTCCAAAACCCTTTCACTTGGTCAAATCCAAATCTAACAGGAGCTCTACATTATGGTGAAGCAAGCTTTTAAATTGGCTAAAGTTCTGTAACTGCAGAACATCCAATTCCCCCTCTAGAAACACCTGTTAGTTGAAGAAAATAAAATATTTTAACCCACGATATATTTCTTTGACAAATTTTGATGTGTCTGTCAGAGGGCCAGCAAATAGAAGTGGCCGTGCACAGTTGCCTTTTGTGTAAAAAAATCCACATCACAGACAGTCATTATTAATGCAGGCATGTCTTCCCTTATCTGGATCTGGGAGAAATGGACTGAATCTGATACCTTAAGGATAAAATAATTTAGCATTGATTTTCTCTGAGTGCTGCTACCTGCAAGGTTTCACTGACACAAGACCAGCTTTGCTAACTGAACTTCCTTTCTTTCTTCCATGAGCTGTATTACCATTAAAACCTGATTTACTGCCATAACATCACTTTGGATATGCAGAAATGCAGAAAAATAATCAGGCAGCTAAAGGGTAAAAATGTATTAGTCTCCAGTTTCCTGGCTTCTCTCTGTGCATTCTTTCCAATAGGATGGTAAAAATCACTGTTTCCTCCACCAAATGTTGATCAATGGGAGAAGACTTGTATTGGACTAGTCTTGGTGTAGTAATTCTGGTGTACTTTTTAGCGATGTTGGGGTATGAATATTTTGATTGTTTAATGCATTTCCTCCCAGAAATAGTCTTTTCCTTTACCCCTTTACCTCTTTCCTTCAGTGTTGTTCATAAAGGGAGGTACTGGATAAAGTTTTCTCTCACCTTGTCATATATCCTTGAGGGCTTGATTTGTGACCAAGTCAGAGCACTCACTCTTGGTCTCCACCATCGGGGAAGGAATCATTTTTGAGTCACATTAGTTGAACAGCCTTAACATGGCTGAGAACCTGAGAGTTTTTATTTTTTTCTTTTGTTTTCTAAATGTGTTAAGCTTCCAGGAGGGCTTGTCATAAGAAGTCCCATCCGTCATGGACTTTTGTTATCCCGTTGCTTGGATAGGGCTGTGGCAACAGGAGTCTTTTGCTTTCCTAAGCCTATTCCTGAGAGTACATATTTTATTTTGTTGGGGTGGGGGAAAAGATCACTGGGATTGGTTTTCACTGAAGAGACTGTTGGATTGAGTCACTTAGAATCAATACACCACTGGAAATTCTAATAGTCCATGGCCAGAAGATGGATTCTTTAAATAGGGACTTCTAAGTTAAAAAATATTTTAGAGCTCTGTTATTCCAAATGGTTGATCAGAGGATTGAATGTCAAGGAAAGACACCTAATAGTGTTATGGCTAGCCTTAAAATTTCTTTTGACTAAATTAGAGAGCAAAAATCTGACCTAAAACAAAATTAAGCTTTTTTTGTAAGCTCAAACTGCTTCCCTTAGATCCTCTGAGAAAATAAGAATAAAAACCACTTTACCTTGTCATCGAATAGTTAACAATTTTATGCTTTTACTGCTGCATCCTGGGTTTAATTTCGGATGAGGGAACCGGTCTTATTTGTTTTGATATTTGTATGATTTTTGAGTTTTTGAGTTGGTCCTTCACCTCTTTGGAGATGTCTCATACATGCTTGGCTAAGCCATAATCTTGGTTAAGCCTTATTAGTTTCATTTGGGAGGATACTTTTGGTTAAAAAAAAAAAAATCAAAAGC
>NW_016814065.1:28286-29493 GCF_001698545.2 Rhinopithecus bieti | reverse complement strand
ATTCATGTACTTAGCCCACTTTTAACAGGATTGTTTGTTTGTCAATTTGTTTTGAGTTTCTTGTAGTTTCTGGATATTGGTTATCTTTCAGATGTATAGATTGTGAAGATTTTCTTTCATTCTGTGGGTTATATGTTTAGTCTGCTGACTGTTGCTTTGTTGTTCAGAAGCTTTTCAGTTTAATTAGTCTCACCTATTTATTTTTGCTTTTGTTGCATTTGCTTTTGGGCTCTTGGTCATGAACACTTTGCATAAGCCAAAGTCCAGAAGGATTTTCCAATGTCATCTTCTAGAATTTTATAGTTTCAGGTCTTAGATTTAAGTCCTTGATTCATCTTGAGTTGATTTTTATACAAGGTGAGAAATGGGGATCTAGTTTTATTCTCCTACATTCGCCTTACCAATTATTTCAGCACCATTTGTTGAATAAGGTGTCCTTTACCCAATTTATATTTTTGTTTGCTTTGTCAAAGATAAGTTGGCTATAAGTATTTATGTTTATTTCTCGGATCTGTATTCTGTTTCATTGGTCTGTGTGCCTATTTTTATACCAGCACCATGCTGTTTTGGTGACTATGGACTTGGAGTATTGTTTGAAGTCAGGTAATGTGACACCACCAGATTTGTTCTTTTGCTTAGTCTTGTTTTGGGTATGTTGGCTCTTGTTTGATTCCATATGAATTTTTGAATTGATTTCTCTAGTCCTATGAAGAATGACAGTGGCATTTTAATGGGTATTGCATTGAATTTGTAGATTGCTTTTGCCAGTGTGGCCATTTTCACAACAATGATTCTATTCATCCATGAGCAAGGGGTGCTTTGTCATACTTTGCATCATGTATGATTTCTTTCAGCAGTGTTTTGTAGTTTTTCTTGAGGTCTTTCACCTCCTTGTTTAGATATATTCCTAGTTATTATTTCTTTATAACTGCTGTCATAAAAGGGGTTCAGTTCTTGATTTGATTCTCTGGTTGGTCACTTGGAGGGGTCTTTAGGGTCTTCTAGGTATACGATTATATTATCAGCAAACAGCGACAGTTTTACTTCCTCTTTACCAATTTGGATGCCCTTTATTTATTTTCCTTGTTTGATTGATTTGGCTAGGACTTTCAGTACTCCGTTGAATAAAAGTGGTGAGAGGGGCCATCCTTGTGTTGTTCCCCTGCTGAGAGTGAATGCTTTCAACTTTTTCTCATTCAGTATTATG
>NW_016814065.1:9842-23910 GCF_001698545.2 Rhinopithecus bieti | reverse complement strand
TGTGCCTGTATGCTTACAGCGCAGTATTGGGGTGGGAGTTACCCGATTTTCCAGGTGTTGTGTGTCTCAGTTCCCCTGGCTAGGAAAACGGATCCCCTTCCCCCTTGCGCTTCCAGGTGAGGCGATGCCTCGCCCTGCTTCAGCTCTCGCTGGTCAGGCTGCAGCAGCTGACCAGCACCGATTGTCCGGCACTCCCTAGTGAGATGACCCCAGTACCTCAGTTGAAAATGCAGAAATCACCGGTCTTCTGTGTCGCTCGCGCTGGGAGTTGGAGACTGGAGCTGTTCCTATTCGGCCATCTTGCTCCGCCCCCGGCTGTGGGTTTTTGTGTCAATTTTTCTGAGAGTTTTAATCATAAAACGATGCTGGATGTTGTCAAGTACCTTTTCAGTGTCTTGAGAGGATCATGTGATTTTAAAATTCTGTTTACGTGGTGTACCAGATTTATTGACTTGTGTATGTGGAACCATTCCTGCATCCCTGTTATGAAACCTACTTGATCATGGTGGATTATGTTTTTGATGTATTGTTGGATTCAGTTAGCTAGTATTTTGTTAAGAATTTCTGTATCTGTGTGCATCAGGGATATTGATCTGTAGTTTTCTTTGTTATGTCCTTTTCTGGGTTTGGTATTAGGGTGATACTGCCTTCACAGAATGATTTAGGGAGAATTCCATCTTTCTCTAGCATGTGGAATAGTCCTGGATTTTGTTTTGTTTTGTTGTTAATTTTTAAATTATCTTTTCAATCTTGCTGCTTTTTGTTGGCCTGTTCAGGGTTTCTAATTCTTTCTAATTTAATCTAGGAGGGTTTTATATTTCTAGGAATCTATTCATCGTCTCTAGGTTTTCTAGGTTATGCACATAAATATGTTTGTAGTACCTTTGAATGATCTTTTGTATTTCTGTGGCGTTGGTGGTAAAAGCTCCCATTTCATTTCTAAATGAGCTTGTTTGGCTCTTCTCTCTTCTTTTCTTGGTTAATCTTGCCAGTGGTCTATCAATTTTATTTATTTTTTCAAAAAGCTAGCTTTACATTTAATTTATATTTGGTATTATTTTGTTTCAACTTCATTTGATTCTGCTCTGATCTTGGTTAATTTCATTCTTCTGTTGGGTTTGGGTTTGGTGTGTTCTTGTTTCTTGAATTTCTAGAAATGTAACCTTAGATTGTCTATTTGTGCTCTTTCAGTCATTTTGATGTAGGGATTTAAGGCTATGAACTTTTAGCACACCCTTTGCATAATTCCAGATATTTTGATAGGATGTATCATTATTGTTCAGTTCAAAGAATTTTTAAATTTCCATCTTGATTTCTTATTTGACCCAATGATCATTTAGGAGCGAGTTATTTAATTTCTATGTGTTTTCATGGTTTTGAAGGTTCCTTCTGGAGTTGATTTCCAGTTTTATTCTACTGTTGTCTGAGAGATTACTTCATATAATTTCAATTTTCTTAAATTTATTGAGACTTGTTTTGTGGCCTATCATATGGTCTATCCTGAAGAAAGTTCCATGTGCTGATTAAAAGAATGTACATTCTGGGTAGTTGGGTTGAACATTCTGTAAATATTTCTGAAGTCGATTTGCTCTAGGACATAATTTAAATCCATTGTTTCTGTCTTGACTTTCTGTCTAGTCTGTCAGTGGAGTACTGAAGTGCCTTACTATTATTGTGTTACTGTCTATCTCATTTCTTAGGTCTAGTAGTAATAGTTATATAAATTTGGGAGCTCCAGTGTTAGTTGCATATGTATTTAGGATTGTGATATTTTTCTGTTGGAAGAGTCCTTTTATTGTTATATAATGTCCGTCTTTGTCTTTTTAAACTGCTGTTGCTTTAAAGTTAGTTTTTTCTGATAGAAGAATAGTTACTCCTGTTCACTTTTGTGGCCATTTGCATGGGGTATCTTTTCCTATGCTTTTACCTTAAGTTACTATGACCCTTTATGGTTACAGGAGTCTCTTGAGGGCAGCAGATACTTGCTTGGTGCATTTCTATCAATTCTGCAATTCTGTATCTTTTGAGTGGTGCATTTAGACCACTTACATTCAATGTTAGTATTGAAATGTGAGGTCCTTTTCCATTCATGCTGGTATTTGCTGCCTGAATACCTTGGTTTTATTCATTTATTTATTGTATTTTTGTTTTATAGGTTCTGTGAGATTCGTGCTTAAAGAGGTACTGTGTTGATGTGTTGCCAGGATTGTTTCAAGGTTTGGAGCTTCTTTTAGCAGTTATTGTAGTGCTGGCTTGGTAGTGGCAAATTCTCTCAGCATTTGTTTGTCTGAAAAAAACTGTTATCATTCCTTTATTTATGAACTTCAGTTTTGCTGAATATAAAATTCTTAGCTGATAATGTTTTTAGGAGGCTGCAGATAGGTATGCATGCTCATTTGAGGCGTTCTTCCATTATTGAAGATTACTAATATCACATGTGTTGAAAAGCATTTGAGATTATTTTCTTAATTGAGGAGTACTCATTTATTTTTATATTAATTTGATACCATGTATAAATAATATATAAACATAGGTATGGACATATGCATATATGTGATAACACATAGAAGATATACATGTGCACATAAAGATAGAGGGAGACAGAAATAGTTTAGATATTTGATTTTAAAACTCTCTGCATGGAACCCGTAAAAGTCACTATGAAAAGAAAACAGTTGGACTTAAATGGTGCTTTTGTAAATAGAAAAAGTTAGCATTTATCTGAGGAAGCCCTTGTTGAGTTTTAGAGAAAGTAGGTAGTAAATTTACATCTCAAAGCAGAGAGAGAGAGAGAGAGAGAGAGAGAGAGAAAAGGAATTTGGGTGTGTTCAAGGAAGATTAAAAATAGATGCCAAGGTAACACAAAAATGATAGAAATTTATAACAGGATTTTATAACTAGACCAATTTTATTTACATACATAACTTTTATTCCGGTCTGTATTTTCTAACTGTACTCCAGGAAACACACTACGCAGGCTCCCTTCTTAAGTGCTAGTGGGCCACTGCACATGCAGACAGTCCACTTTAAGGGAAGAATCAGGGGAGAAGAGATGCAGACCACAGAATTATGCCAACATACAAAAGCCTAAGTCAAAGGTCAAACGACACACTTGAAATTTCATTGCCTGTTTTGCCCTGTTTTCAGTGTACTTTACTTTGTTTAATTTCTGCTCTAAAGCCATTAAATAAACTTTCAATCTTGCTGTAAAACTTGCCCAAGTCTCTTCTTCTGTCTTATGACACTTAGTTGAATTCTTTCTTCTGAAGAAACAAGAATTGAGGCTACTGTAGACTTGTACAGATTTGCTGCCATTAATATACTTTAGTCCCCTTCTACATGGTAGAATTTATATATGTTTTATATATATATATAACATATATGTATTCATAGGGGCCTTGAATCTACATTCTTGCTGCACTTTATGTAAACAATCCAGGTATAAGACTAAAACTTAGTTTGGAATTACATTGGTCCCAAATGATTTCTATTTCATAAAATGAGGAACAGGAGGGGGAAAATTATTTTTCAGAGGGAAACAACAGAACAACAGTTATTAAATTTTAGATGTGTTTATTTTTTAAAAAATTTTGTTATTTACCTACAATTTGGACTGAATCATACATTTTTTCCTGGCCAGAAGTTTCAAAACTAATGGTTTCAGAATTTTCTTCCATTTTTCTTCCATTTTGGCATATTATAAATTTAAACTGTGCTTTTCAATTTTGTATCATTTCTTTAAATTATAATTTTAAGTTATGGGATACATGTACAGAACCTGCAGGTTTGTTACATAGGTATACACTTGCCATGGTGTTTTGCTGCACCCATTAACCCATCATCTATATTAGGTATTTCTCCTAATGCTATCCCTCCCCTAGCCCCCCAACCCCAACAGGCTCCAGTGTATGATGTTCCCCTCCCTCTGTTCATGTGTTCTCATTGTCCAACTCCCACTTATGAGTGAGAACATGCAGTGTTTGGTCTTCTGTTCCTGTGTTAGTTTGTTGAGAATGGTGGTTTCCAGCTTCATCCATGTCCCTGAAAAGGACATGAGCTCATCCTTTATTATGGCTGCATCGCATTCCATGGTGTAGATGTACCTCATTTTCTTTATCTAGTCTGTCATTGATAGGCATTTGGGTTGGTTCCAAGTCTTTGCTATTGTGAATAGTGCCACAATAAACATATCTGTGCATGTGTCTTTGTAGTAGAATGATCTATAATCCTTTGGGTATATACCCAGTAATGGGATTACTCGGTCAAATGGTATTTTTTATTCTAGATCCTTGAGGAATAGCCACACTGTCTTCCACAATGATTGAACTAATTTACACTCCTACCAACAGTGTAGAAGCATTGCTATTTCACCACATTCTCTCCAGCATCTGTTGTTTCCTCACCTTTTAATGATCAACATTCTAACTGCCGTGAGATGGCATCACATTGTGGTTTTGATTTGCATGTCCCTAATGACCAGTGATAATGAGCTTTTTTTCATGTTTGTTGGTCACATAAATGTCTTCTTTTGAGAGGTATCTGTTCATGTGCTTCACACACTTTTGATAGGGTTTTTTTTCTTTCTTGTAAATTTGTTTAAGTTTCTTGTAGAATCTGGATATTAGCCTTTTGTCAGATGGGCAGATTAAACCTTGCAAGCTGAAACTAGACAAGTTATGTAAACTTCTGGAGAAATCATAGCAACTTGTATATAAACAATCTTTATGCCTGCTGATGAGTAGACTACACAAAAGGTACACATGAACACTGGATCCAGACTGCAATTCAGAGAATTGTGTCAGATTGCCATTGCAATTGGAAGATGCTTCAGAAACTCTAGAAAATCTAGTCTATAGACTGCTCCAGACATTACAGGTGAGCCAACATACAACTGAAAAGGTTAGAGTGATGTTTGCCAAACAAATTGCTCTAATTGAAGCAGAAATTTTGTGACTTTAATAAGGTTCCAGGATTATACTATCCCTTTGTTGCTGTGACTTCTCTTTGCCCTTTTCTGATTTGTCTTCATCCCATTTTCCATGGGACGGGACTTCTTAAGAATTAGCCTTCCTAGTCATGTAGGATCAGATGAAACATACAGCCACAGGGGTCTTCACAATACTTTCTCTGAGAGCTTTTGAAGAATTGTGGGGCCAGGTGTGCTGGCACAGGCCTGCAATCCCAGCACTTTGAGAGTCCAAGGCAGGTGGATCACTTGAAACCAGGAGTTTAAGACCAGCCTAAGCAACAAAGGGAGACTATGTCCTTACTAAACAAAATAAATCAAATTAGCCAGGTGCAGTGGTGCATGCCTATAGTCTCAGACACTTGGAAGGCTAAGGTGGGAGGACCGCTTCAGCCCAGGAGTTCAAGGCTTAAGTGAGTATACTCTAGTCTATGTGACAGAGCAAGATTGTGTCTCTTAAAAAAAAAAAAAAAAGAGAAGAGAGAAAGAATGGGGTAAACAGGAAAGCAAAAGATCTCAGGCATCTCCGGGTGATTGCCTGAACAAATTGTTTTTTCTTGGCTTCAAAACCTCTCAAGATGTACATTTCTTTGTAAAGAAAGACATGTCAATTGTAACTTTAGGTGAGCAATCAAAATCTAGCTCCTAAAACTGAAGTATTTTACTCTCATTCTGATCATATTTATTTTCTGAGGTACAGAAGAAAGACAAGATTAGATCAATTGTTTTCTGCCCACCCCATCTCTTCCTATCTGCCTTCTCTCTTTTAATTAAATGTGTAAATCCTAAGCCTCCAGAAACCTCTTCAGAGAGAAGACAAGCCACAGAGGTTTTTTGAAACTCATGTTTTCCCAGGTAGCACCGTCAAGCTCTTGCTCAATAAAACTCAATTGGTCAAGACTCTTGCTTCAGTCTTTCATTCTGGATAACCACCATGAGTCCTGCAAAACTTTTCAGTACTCTATTGCCTGCCTAGGTTATTTGTACCTCGGTGAGTCATGTCTTCATAAGTCAGTCACTCTTCTTCCTTTTATGCCTTTCCCAACCATAACACTCAGTGTTGTGTGCTCTGATCTGACCCCAGCTCCCAGGTTGTTTTACTGGTCTAAGAAAACAAAACCAGGAAGGGCAGGTTGAGAAGGAAGTAAGAGGCCAACAGCCGTGGAACGTGGCAGGTGGGGCTGTCATTGCTCAAAGCCACACTCCCTGGGTGCATTTTATGAATTTTCTGGATTTGGAATCTTTTCCCTGTGTGTCTTTCTAGAAACTCAACCTCTTCCTACTTTCTTCTCATTACACTTTCTGTTTCTAGTGCACTTGCTTATGTCCAGAGAATGGCCATGCAAATAGTTGACAATAGAATAAAAAATGACCTTTTGTGAGACTTGGAACCTGGCCTTTCTTTTCTCCAAAAAAAATTGAGGTTTCTTAAAGCCAACTTTTATTCAGGGCTGTGCAGTTGTGAGTGTAGTGTTAGGGAACAGGCACATAAGTGAGGGATGAGACAGAAAGCAAAATGCTGGCTGTCAAATCCTGAAAGAAAATGAGACAAAAACCATTTTTGAAGGTGGATGTCATTCAGGAGACCTTGTAAATCTTAGAATGTCCTCTTACCAGATGAAGTGGAGGATGAGGTTAAATTATGGAGTTAGGTGACAGTGGACACATACTTCTCTGCCACAGTTCTTTTGTTCTTAATCTGTAAAAATGGGGATGGTGACACTTAGGATTTTTTGTCATGACTGTAGCTACATGAAAAGCACTTAGGATGTGCCTGTTGCATAGTGAGTGCTGCATCATTGTGTGAGCTATTATAATCATGGGAATAGATAAAGGTGCCACCCTGGCCATCCAGAGTGGGGAGGTACTTTCCAGTCATGGTCTAGTCAGGCCAGCTGTAGATGAAGCTGGTTAGTGGGGAAACTTAACTCCCAGGAGTAGAAGAATTTAGGAGTAACTCATGCACAGCATTCTGTAAACATTCCTTTACCCAACAGTAGGAATGCTCAGAGTGGGTGTGGCTTCCGTGACAATCATTATCTCCCAGGAATCTAAGAATGTGTCCTAGAGTGGAATGGCTTTGATGTAAACCAAACCCAGAAATGGGCTGGCTTGCAGATAGCATTCATCTTGAAAAATTAAAGCAATCATCTTGCTAAAGGAATACCCTCTTCTGGCCCAGGCCATTATTTTTGTTTTTGTGCTATCCTAAATTTTAAGGTGTAAGGAGAAAGACTGAAGAATAAAATAATGAAGTGCATGTATGAAATAACGGGAGAATTGAAACTGGTCCCGTTGCCTTGAGTGGATAGCAGACTCCATCACAAGAATACGCCATCAGAGTCATGAGAGAATGGGCAGTGTGGTTTCTTTAATTGGCAGGTTAGACTGAGAAAGTTACTGAAGAGAAAGGAGTTGAAGGAGAATATGGTTGAGGGCAAGAAAAATGGGATGNATTATACTTTAAGTTCTAGGGTACATGTGCACAACGTGTAGGTTTGTCACATATGTATACATGTGCCATGTTGGTGTGCTGCACCCATTAACTCGTCATTTACATTAGGTATATCTCCTAATGCTATCCCTACCCCCACCCCTTGCCCACAATAGGACCCGGGGTGTGATGCTCCCCTTGCTGTGTCCAAGTGATCTCATTGTTCAATTCCCACCTATGAGTGAGAACATGCGGTATTTGGTTTTCTGTTCTTGCGATAGTTTGCTAAGAATGATGGTTTCCAGCTGCATCCATGTCCCTATAAAGGACATGAACTCATCCTTTTTTTATGGCTGCATAGTATTCCTTGGTGTGTATGTGCCACATTTTCTTAATCCAGTCTGTCACTGATGGACATTTGGGTTGTCTCCAAGTCTTTGCTATTGTGAATAGTGCCACAATAAACATACGTGTGCATGTGTCTTTATAGCAGCGTGACTTATTATCCTTTGGGTATATCCCCAGTAATGAGATGGCTGGGTCGAATGGTATTTCTAGGTCTAGATCCTTGTGAAATTGCCACACTGTTTTCCACAATGGTTGAACTAATTTACAGTCCCACTAAGAGTGTAAAAGTGTTCCTATTTCACCATATCCTCTCCAGCACCTGTTGTTTCCTGACTTTTTTATGATCGCCATTCTAACTGGTATGAGATGGTATCTCATTGTGGTTTTGATTTGCATTTCTCTGATGGCGAGTGATGATGAGCATTTTTTCATGTGTCTATTGGCTGCATAAATGTCTTCTTTTGAGAAATGTCTGTTCATATCCTTTGCCCACTTTTGATGGGGTTGTTTTTTTCTTGTAAATTTGTTTGAGTTCTTTGTAGGTTCTGGATAATAGCCCTTTGTCAGATGAGTAGATTGCAAAATTTTTCTCCCATTGTGTTGGTTGCCTGTTGACTCTGATGGTAGTTTCTTTTGCTGTGTAGAGGCTCTTTGGTTTAATTGGATCCCATTTGTCAATTTTGGCTTTTGTTGCCATTGCTTTTGGTGTTTTAGACATGTAGTGCTTGCCCATGCCTATGTTCTGAATGGTATTACCTAGGTTTTCTTCTAGGGTATTTATGGTTTTATGTCTAACGTTTAAGTTTTTAATCCATCTTGGATTAATTTTTGTATAAGGTATAAGGAAGGGATCCAGTTTCAGCTTTCTACTTATGGCTAGCCAGTTTTCCCAGCAGCATTTATTAAATAGGGAATCCTTTCCCCATTTTTTGTTTTTGTCAGGTTTGTTGAAGATCAGATGACTGTAGATGTGTGGTATTATTTCTGAGGGCTCTGTTCTGTTCCATTGGTCTATATCTCTGTTTTGGTACCAGTACCATGCTGTTATGGTTACTGTAGCTTTTTAGTATAGTTTGAAGTCAGGTAGCATGATGCCTCCAGCTTTGTTCTTTTGGCTAAGGATAGTCTTGGCAGCATGCGCTCTTTTTTGGTTTCATATGAACTGTAAAGTATTTTTTTCCAATTCTGTGAAGAAAGTCATTAGTAGCTTAATAGGGATGGCATTGAATCTATAAATTACCATTGGCAGTATGGCCATTTTCATATTATTGATTCTTCCTATTCCTGAGCATGAAATGTTCTTCCATTTGTTTGTGTCCTCTTTTATTTCATTGAGCAGTGGTTTGTAGTTCTCCTTGAAGAGGTCCTTCACATCCTTTGTATGTTGGATTCCTAGGTATTTTATTCTCTTTGAAGCAATTCTGAATGGAAGTTCATTCATGATTTGGCTCTCTGTTTGTCTGTTATTGGTGTATAAGAATGCTTGTGATTTTGGCATATTGATTTTGTATCCTGAGACTCTGCTGAAGTTGCTTATCAGCTTTAGTAGATGTTGGGCTTAGACGATGGGGTTTTCTAAATATACAATCATGTCACCTGCAAACCGGAACAATTTGACTTCTTCTTCTTCTAATTGAATACCCTTTATTTCTTTCTCTTGACTGATTGCCCTGGCCGGATCTTCCAACACTGTGTTGAATAGGAGTGGTGAGAGAGGGCATACTTGTCGTGTTCCAGTTTTCAATGGGAATGCTTCCAGTTTCTGCCCATTCAGTATGATATTGGCTGTGGGTTTGTCATGAATAGCTCCTATTATTTTGAGATACTTTCCATCAATACCGAGTTTATTGAGAGTTTTTAGCATGAAAGGCTGTTGAATTTTGTCAAAGGCCTTTTCTGCATCTATTGAGATAATCATGTGGTTTTTGTCTTTGGGTCTGTTTATATGCTGGATTACATTTATTGATTTGTGTCTGTTGAACCAGCTTGCATCCCAGGGATGAAGCCCATTTGACCATGGTGGATAAGTTTTTTGATGTGCCGCTGTGTTTGATTTGCCAGTATTTTATTGAGGATTTTTGCATCAATGTTCTTCAGGGATATTGGTCCAAAGTTCTCTTTTTTTTGTTGTGTCTCTGCCAGGCTTTGGGATCAGGATGATGTTAGCCTCATAAAATGAGTTAGGGAGGATTCCCTCTTTTTCTGTTGATTGGAATAGTTTCAGAAGTAATTTTACCAGCTGCTCCTTGTACCTCTGGTAGAATTCAGCTGTGAATCCATCTGGTCCTGGACTTGTTTTTGTTGGTAGGCTGTGAATTATTGCTTCAATTTCAGAGCCTGCTATTAGTCTATTCAGAGATTCAACTTCTTCCTGGTTTAGTCTTGGGAGAGAGTGTATGTGTCCCGGAATTTTTCCATTTATTCGAGGTTTTCTAGTTTATTTTCGTAAAGATGTTTATAGTATTCTCTTATGGTGATTTGTATTTTTGTGGGGTCAATAGTGATATCCCCTTTATCATTTTTTACTCTGTCTATTTTGATTCTTCTCTCTTTTCTTCTTTATTAGTCTTGCTAGCAGTCTATCAATTTTGTTGATCTTTTCAAAAAACTAGGTCCTGGATTCACTGATTTTTTGAAGGGTTTTTTGTGTCTCTATCTCCTTCAGTTCTGCTGTGATCTTAGTTATTTCTTGCCTTCTGCTAGCTTTTTAATGTGTTTGCTCTTGTTTCTCTAGTTCTTTCAATTGAGATGTGGTGTTAGGGTGTCAGTTTTGGATTTTTTCTACTTTCTCTTGTGGACATTTAGTGCTATAAATTGCCCTCTACACACTGCTTTGCATGTGTCCTAGAGATTCTGGTATGTTGTGTCTTTGTCCTCATTGGTTTCTAGGAACATCTTTATTTCTGCCTTCATTTCTTTATGTACCCAGTAGTCACTCAGGAGCAGGTTATTCAGTTTCCATGTGGTTTTGTGGTTTTGAGGGTGTTTCTTAATCTGGAGATCTAGTTTGATTGAACTGTCGTCTGAGAGACAGTTTGTTATAATTTCTGTTCTTTCACATGTGCTGAGGAGTGCTTTACTTCCAACTATGTGGTTAATTTTGGAATAAGTGTAAGGTGGTGCTGAGAAGAATGTATATTCTGTTGATTGGGGTGGAGAGTTCTATCGATGTCTACTAGGTCCGCTTGGTGCAGAGTTGCGTTCAATTCCTGGATATCCTTGTTAACTTTCTGTCTAGTTGATCTGTCTAATGCTGATAGTGGGGCGTTAAAATCTCCCATTATTATTTTGTGGGAGCCTAAGTCTCTTTGTAAATCTCTAAGAGTTTGCTTTATGCATCTGGGTGCTCCTGTATTGGGTGCATATATATTTAGGATAGTTAGTTCTTCTTGTTGAATTGATCCCTTTACCATTATGTAATGGCCTTCTTTGTCTCTTTTGATCTTTGTTGGTTTAAAATTTGTTTTATCAGAGACTACAAATGCAACCCCTGTCTTTTTTTTTGTTTTCCAATTGCTTGGTAGATCTTCCTCCATCCCTTTATTTTGAGCCTATGTGTGTCTCTGCATGTGAGCTGGGTCTCCTGAATGCAGCATGCTGGTGGGTGTTGACTCTTTATTGAATTTGTCAGTCTTTGTCTTTCAATTGGAGCATTTAGCCCATTTACATTCAAGGTTAATATTGTTATGTGTGAACTTGATCCTTTCATTATGATGTTAGGTGGTTATTTTGCTTGTTAGTTGATGCAGTTTCTTCCTAGCATTGATGGTCTTTAAAATTTGGCATATTTTGCAGTGGCTGGTATCAGTTGTTCCTTTCTATGCTTAGTGTTTCCTTCAGGAGCTAATGTAGGGCAGACCTGTTGGTGACAAAATCGCTCAGCATTTGCTTGTCTGTAAAGGATTTTATTTCTCCTTCACTTATGAAGCTTAGTTTGGCTGGATATGAAATTGTGGGATGAAAATTCTTTTCTTTAAGAATGTTGAATATTGGCCCCACTGTCTTCTGGCTTGTAGATTTTCTGCCGACAGATTCACTGTTAGTCTGATGGCTTCCCTTTGTTTGTGACCAGACCTTTCTCTCTGGCTGCCCTTAATAATTTTCCTTCATTTCAACTTTGGTGAATCTGACAATTATGTGTCTTGGAGTTGCTCTTCTTGAGGAATATCTTTGTGGCATTCTCTGTATTTCCTGAATTGAATGTTGCCCTGCCTTGTCAGGTTGAGGAAGTTCTCCTGGATAATATCCTGCAGAGTGTTTTCCAACTTGTTCCATTCTCCTAGTCACTTTCTTGTACATGAATCAGATGTGGATTTGGTGTTTTCACATAGTCCCACATTTCCCAGAGGCTTTGTTCATCTCTTTTCCTCTTTTTCTCTAAACTTCTCTTCTCACTTCAATTCATTCATTTGACCTTCAATCACTGATACCCTTAATACCAGTTGATTGAGTTGGTTACTGAAACTTGTGCCTTTGTCACGTAGTTCTCGTTTCATGGTTTTCATTTCTATCAGGCCGTTTAAGGACTTCTCTACATTGGTTATTCTAGTTAGTCATTCGTCAAATCTTTTTTCAAAGTTTTTAGTTTCTTTGCGCTGGGTTTGTACTTTCTCCTCTAGCTCAGAGAAGTTTGATTGAAGCCTTCTTCTCTCAACTCCTCAAGGTCTTTCTCTGTCAGGCTTTGTTCCCTTGCTGGCAATGAGCTGCGTTCTTTTGGAGGGGGAGAGGCGCTCTGATTTTTAGAATTTTCAGCATTTCTGCACTGCTTTTTCCCCATCTTTATGATTTTATCTACCGTTGGTCTTTGATGATGGTGATGTACAGATGGGGTTTTGGTGTGGATGTCCTTTCTGTTTGTTAGTTTTCCTTCTAACAGTCAGGACTCTCAGCTGCAGGTCTTTTGGAGTTTGCTTGAGGTCCACTCCAGACCCTTTTTGCCTGGGTATCAGCAGCAGAAGCTGCAGAATAGTGAATATTGCTGAACAGCAAATGTTGCTGTCTGATCATTACTATGGGAGCTTCATCTCAGAGGTGTACCCAGCTGTGTGAGGTGTGGGGTGTCAGTCTTCCCCTAGTGGGGATGTCTCCCAGTTAGGCTACTCAGGGGTCAGGGTCCCACTTGAGCAGGCAGTCTGTCCTTTCTCAGATCTCAAACTCCATGCTGTGGGAACCATTACTCTCTTCAAAGCTGTCAGACAGGGAAATTTACATTGGCAGAGGTTTCTGCTGCCTTTTGTTTGGCTATGCCCTGTCCCCAGAGGTGGAGTCTATAGAGGCAGGCAGGCCTCCTTGAGCTGTGGTGGGCTCCACCCAGTTCAAGCTTCCTGTCCAGTTTGTTTACCTGCTTAACCTCAGCAATGGTGGGAGCCCCTCCCTAAGCCTCACTGCTGCCTTGCAGTTAGATCTCAGACTTCTGTGCTAGCAATGAAGGAGCCTCCATGGGCATGGGACCCTCTGAGTCAGGTGCAGGATATGATCTCCTGTTGTGCCGTTTGCTAAGGCCCTTGGTAATGCACAATACTAGGGTGGGAGTGACCTGATTTTCCAGGTGTTGGGTGTCACAGTTTCTCTTGGCTAGGGAAGGGAATTCCCTTCCCCCTTGCACTTCCCTGGTGAGGCAATGCCTCACCCTTCTTACGCTCTCATTCGTTGGGCTGCACCCACAGTCATGCACCCACTATCCAAGACGCCACAGTGAGATGAACCCAGTACCTCTGTTGCAAATGCAGAAATCACCTATCTTCTGTGTTGCTCACGCTGGGAGCTGGAGGCTGGTGCTGTTCCTATTCAGCCATTTGGCACCACTACCCCCCTTTTCTTTTTTTTAAATGGAGTCTCCCTCAGTGGCTCAGGCTGGATTGGAGTGGCATGATCTAGGCTCACTGCAGCCTCCATCTTCCGGGTTCCAGTGATTCTCCCACCTCAGCATCCCAAGTAGCTGGGATTATATTGTGGGATCTGGCCGGCAGCCCACAGTGCAACAGGCCTCTTTCTTTGTTCCCAGATAAATTGGCAGGTCAAGAAGTGAAGGACACACACATGATAGTGAAAACTGGGTCCAGGGTTGTCATTGCCTTCTGGTCCTGCGATGCCACCAATGCAATGGATATACCAGCATTAGTTATTAAGTTTAGTGAGGGCGGGGGTAGGTTAGTGAGGGATTTAGGGTCATTTGATTATGAGGTGAGATGGTCACATGGGGATGAAGTAATTGTTTAACATAACATCAGTATGCAGAAGTACAGTATACAGAGATAAGAATTTACATCATAGTGTGTGCGTCAGGAATTTCTAACAGAGCCTTAAAACAGAAACACAGT
>NW_016814065.1:5301-8385 GCF_001698545.2 Rhinopithecus bieti | reverse complement strand
TTTAGAGACGGCGGGGGTAGGTTAGTGTGGGGTTTAGGGTCATGGGATTATGAAGGGAGGTGGTCTCATGGGGATGAAGTAATTGTTTAACATAACATCAGTATGCAGAAGTACAGTATACAGAGATAAGAATTTACATCATAGTGTGTGCGTCAGGAATTTCTAACAGAGCCTTAAAACAGAAACACAGTCTATGCATATCCTATGATTAGTAAGATATTAATCAACAGTAACAGTTGCAGGAAAAGCTGGTGCTAACAATCAATAGAAACAGGACGTGAAGCTAGACAACTGGTTAAACCAAAAAATTCTCAGAAGGGAGTATGCCTAAATCCTAAAGAGACCTAGAAAAGCTGTGGCCAGATAAGGACATTTATAACCCTATCTTATCCATATGAACAAGTGCCCCTCATGTGTCCCTTTATAGGCTCTCCACAAGGGTTGCATTCCATTCCCAGAGCTATGAACATCTGCTTTTCTGGGATAGGAATCTTGGTGATGTGAAACCTCCCTGACTACAGGTCCATTTATAGGCTCTCTGCAGGGAGAAGTACATCATGTGCTGTTGGCTCATTCTGGCAGCCCAACCTGGCATTGTCTTTACACAATCCTGCAAGCAATTTTGTATTTACAATAATCGGGAGCATTTCATCTTTTATTCCATAGCAATGGTTTCAGGGGCTCTCCCTACAGGACTACAGTTGTGCACCCATACCCGGCTAATTTTTTGCATTTTCGTAGAGACAGGGTTTCACCATATTGACCAGGCTGGTCTTGAACTCTTGACCTTGTGATCCCCCCGCCTTGGCTTCCCAAAGTGCTGGGATTACAGATGTGAGCCAATGCACCCAGTGCATATTCCCCACATTTCTTTGAGTTTTAAATTGCAGCCCAAGAGAAACAATTTGATATTGGAAAGATGGCTGCACACAAATATTTGCACACAAATAAAATGTTTGTCGATTGCAGCACATGAGGGAGACTACCAGTATGAATATCAGTGTGAAAATATTGAGAGTTTGGAACATGCATCTTAGGAAAGATGCAAACCATCTACAATAGAATAGATCAAAGAAGAAACCAGAAGAGTCTAGTCATTTTAACCAGGCAGCACATTTATTGATTTTACAACTGACTCTCTGTAATATCCGATGTATTTATCCATGTGCAACAAGAAGTGTCAGAAACGGCACAGGCTCTCCCCTGTTTAGCTGGTAGAGAGCGATTCTATTTTCTAGCATTGCATGTTTACGTTAAATTAAGCAGAGTGAAAAGAATAGGCAAGTATACAAGTAGAAGTTTAAAAAAAAAAACTCCATACATTTGAGGAAAAGTTGTGTTAAAGATGCAGCTAACGTCAGCCTTTGGGTGGACTAAAGGATCTCTTGTTATATAAAATGTGTGGGCCTGTTGCGGTGGCTCACGCCTGTAATCCCACCACTTTGGGAAGCCAAGGCGTGTGGATCACCTGAGATCGGCAGTTCGAGACCAGCCTGACCAACATGTAGAAACCCCATCTCTACTAAAATACAACATTAGCCTGGTGTCGTGGTGCATGCCTATAATCCCAGCTACTAGGGAAGTTGAAGCAGGAGAATCACTGGAACCCAGGAGGCGGAGGTTGTGGTGAACCAAGGTTGTGCCATTGCACTCCAGCATGGGCAACAAGAGAGGAACTCCATCTTAAAAAAAAAAAAAAGGTGTGGTTCACATGATATATCTGACACTGTTAACTTACTCTCAGAAGCTACTTCTTGTGAAATTCTAAGTACAGCATTATTCTGGGAAGCAAAGGAGACAGGCATAAGCAAGGAAAAATTAAGGGAGGTAAGAGTCTCATCACGATTGATAGTCTTGTTCTGACATCTTGAGAAAAGCTATCCACAGTGTAAAGTCATCAACTTGTTGTCGTGGTTTGCAGTTTAAGTGTCTCTAAGTTATGGCGTTGAACATTTGGTGAGCTCTGAATGACCCACTCCTCAGACACGAGGGTTTTCCCATGAAATTTACATTGAGTTGTTCACCTCTAGCTTATATGGCTTCAGGAACAGAGCTGTTCTTGTCCTTAATGATTTCATTGGAGAAAAATGAATTGGAAGAACTAAAAGAATTCAGGGCCCAGTCCAGTCTACCAATGGTTTACAAATACTCAAAGATAATGAACAGTGGTTCCGTAAGGTAACAGGTGTACTATAGTTTTCTTTTCAAAATAATTTTTCCCTGTATAGGAGTCTCTATTTTTACCAAGGATAATTCCAGTAGGATGAATTTGTTTGCAAAATAGGATGAGTCTCACTGAACTTGCCTAGATTATTTACCTAAGTGCAGTAAAGGTAGTAAGGGACCATAGAAGCCCTTTTAAAACTTTGCTTTGCTAGAAGTTTTATAAGACTCTCAGATTAAACTTTTTTTTTTTTTATTATACTTTAAGTTCTAGGGTACTTGTGCACAACGTGCAGGTTTGTTACATATGTATACATGTGCCATGTTGGTGTGCTGCACTCATCAATTTGTCAGCACCCATCAACTCGTCATTTACATCAGGTATAACTCCCAATGCCATCCCTCCCCTCTACCCCCTCCCAATAATAGGCCCCGGTGTGTGATGTCATCCTTCCCGTGTCCAAGTGATCTCATTGTTCAATTCCCACCTATAAGTGAGAACATGCGGTGTTTGGTTTTCTGTTCTTGTGACAGTTTGCTGAGAATGATGATTTCCAGCTGCATCCATGTCCCTACAAAGGACATGAACTCATCCTTTTTTATGGCTGCATAGTATTCCATGGTGTATATGTGCCACATTTTCTTAATCCAGTCTGTCATTGATGGACATTTGGGTTCATTCCAAGTCTTTGCTATTGTGAATAGTGCCACAATAAACATACGTGTGCATGTGTCTTTATAGCAGCATGATTTATAATCCTTTCGGTATATACCCAGTAATGGGATGGCTGGATCATATGGTATTTCTAGTTCTAGATCCTTGAGGAATCACCATATTGTCTTCCACAATGGTTGAACTAGTTTACAGTCCCACCAACAGTGTAAAAGTGTTCCTGTTTCTCCACATCCTCTCCAGCACCT
>NW_016814065.1:0-2696 GCF_001698545.2 Rhinopithecus bieti | reverse complement strand
TAGATCTTTCCTGCTTTCTCTTGTGGGCATTTAGTGCTATAAATTTCCCTCTACACACTGCTTTAAATGTGTCCCAGAGATTCTGGTATGTTGTATCTTTGTTCTCATTGGTTTCAAAGAACATCTTTATTTCTGCCTTCATTTTGTTATGTACCCAGTAGTCATTCAGGAGCAGGTTGTTCAGTTTCCATGTAATTGAGCAGTTTTGATTGAGTTTCTTAATCCTGAGTTCTAGTTTAATTGCACTGTGGTCTGAGAGAAAGTTTGTTATAATTTGTATTATTTTACATTTGCTGAGAAGTGCTTTACTTCCAACTATGTGGTCAATTTTGGAATAAGTGTGATGTGGTGCTGAGAAGAATGTATATTCTGTTGATTTGGGGTGGAGAGTTCTGTAGATGTCTATTAGATCCACTTGGTGCAGAGTTGAGTTCAATTCCTGGATATCCTTGTTAATTTTCTGTCTCATTGATATGTCTAATGTTGATGGTGGGGTGTTGAAATCTCCCGTTATTATTGTATGGTAGTCTAAGTCTCTTTGTAAGTCTCTAAGGACTTGCCTTATGAATCTGGGTTCTCCTGTATTGGGTGAATATATATTTAGGATAGTTAGCTCTTCCTGTTGACTTGATCCCTTTACCATTATGTAATGGCCTTCTTTGTCTCTTTTGACCTTTGATGGTTTAAAATCTGTTTTTATCAGAGAGTAGGATTGCAACCCCTGCTTTTTTGTTCTCCATTTGCTTGGTAGATCTTCCTGCATCCCTTTATTTTGAGCCTACATGAGTTAAAAACCTCTTGAGACTAGGATGCCAAACCAAAGCCAACTTCAGACCTAGCCTGCATTCTCTAAGGGTTTATTCTATGTATATTCTCAAATAGAACATCCCAGTCAAAGCCTTGGTAATATAACCAATGTTTTCAAATGTATCCTGTTATAAGAGTGACAATTCTTACTGAACTTGTGTAAATAACTTTATTACCATAAGCACATGAATACTCATGAATAGTTTTCCGAAACTGGGGCACTCATATTGGGAGCAAAAGCAAATGTTTCAATTTTTATTTACGGAAGTATACTTTACCAAATTGCTGTAAAGTATAAATAGCTTAAAAGAGAAAGTTCATAAATCTGGAGAATAAAACCTTCAAAGACTCAGCACATTTTCAAATAAAAAATTATGAAAATATTATCCTTTTGGATTATTTAGTCCAATAAATCTGAGTTTCTTTTCTTCTTCTTTGTCTTGAATTTCTTGAAGGTGTCAGCCTGTTTATTAAAATTTTGAAAGTCTTCAGAGAGTCCAGTGGTATGATCTTGAAGTTGTCAGAAACCTGTATTGAGGAGTCTTTGTCAGAGTCTTTTCCATATATCTCCTCAAAGAAAAAGCAATTTTGGACTGTAGCTGGTTATAAATACTTCAAGGAATAATCAAAGCAACTGTCTGGGAATGACAAAGATTTAAAATGACTATGGTTAAAAATCTAATGAGATTTTTATTAGGTTTATTATGGTAAAGACACAGCTCACATAGAAATCTCGTTACTTCTGTGGCGTATGACAATATGACTGATAACGTATTCGATTTCCAGAAATTTCATATAATTTTTGAATACTCATTTTTTCAAAATTTTTGTTTTTTATTTTTTTTGAGTTGGAGTCTCGCTCTGTCACCCAGGCTGGAGTGCAGTGGCAGGATCTCTGCTCACTGCAAGCTCCACCTCCGAGGTTCATGCCATTCTCCTGCCTCAGCCTCCAGAGTATATAGGTGCCTGCCACCACGCCTGGCTAATTTTGTTTTTGTATTTTTAGTAGAGATGGGTTTTCACCGTGTTAGCCAGGATGGTCTCGATCTCCTGACCTCATGATCTGCCCGTCTGAGCCTCCCAAAGTGCTGGGATTACAGTCATGAGCCTCCGCCCCCAGCATAGAATGCTCATATTATTAACATTCTCATAAATATTATTTAGAGAAGGTTTAGCATCACTTATCACTCATTTGAAAATGCTTTACATATATTTTAACATATGAAATAATGTGGCTTTTCCATTCAGCTTCTGTTTCCCAACTGGATTACTGAGTTCTTGGTGTAGTCCATTAATAATTAGGGCCAAAAAAGTATAGTCTTATGTATGTTGAAAAAGGTCCTTGGGATATTCCAGTACTTCTACCTGAAAATCATTGATTTAGTTTTAAGTTCTACCTATTACAGCAAGAGTTCTCCATCCTCGTTACATGTTAGTAGTGTCGGGGAAGACTTAAAAATTAAGAGGGCCTGGGTCCTTCTCCAGACCTTTAAACTGGAACTCATGGGTGGGGCTTGAGCATCCACTTTTAAAAATGTTTTCCAGTGATTCCAATGTGTAGCTATATTTCCCATCAGATTTCTCTGATTTCTTGTGGCCTTCACTTTTTTCTATTTTGGTATGATTATTTTCAGGTCTCATTTCCTGTCTTATGCTTTATGTACCCTGGGGTAGAGACCTTGCCTTCTTCATTTCTGTATCTTTTTGGAACACGTGAATTGGTCATCAGGAAAAGGTCTCGTTCACACATAGGTTTTGTTCTGAGTCTCAGGTTCACAGGCAAATCCTAAAGTCTTTGTTCTCTATGAGGTCAGAGATTGCTTGTGATGAAGGGTGTGCTTAAGTCTGTAGTGCAGATGGTAGAGGGGAGTTCACTCTGTTTTTAGGCA
>NW_016814064.1:6229-8054 GCF_001698545.2 Rhinopithecus bieti | reverse complement strand
GAAAAGTAGCTCTCTGAGGTGAAATCACACATGACAAAGAAATTTCTCTGAAAGCTTCTTTCTAGTTTTTTCAGTGGATATGACCTTTGTCACCACAGGCTCCAATGTGTTCCAAAATATCCCTTCTCAGATTCCTCAAAAACAATGCTATCAAACTGATGCATGAAAAGAATCATGTACCTCTTTGAGATGAATTAACACACCACAAAAAGATTTCTCAGAAAGCTTCCTTCTAGTTTTTGACTGAGGATATTTCCTTTGTCACCATAAGCTTCTGTGCGTACAGAAATATCCCATTGAAGATTCCAAGAAAACAGTGTTAGCAAACTGCTCAATGGAAAGAACAGTGTAACTCTGTGAGATGAATTCACACATCACAAAGCACTTTCTCAGAAAGCTTCTTTTTGTTTTTTATCTGAGGATATTCCCTTTGTCACCTTAGGCTTCAATGTGCTCCCATATATCATATTGCAGATTCCATGAAAACAGTGTTATCAATCTGCTCAATGAAAAGAACGGTGTAACTCTGCAAGATGAATTCACACATCACAGTGCAGTTTTTCAGAAATCTTCTTTCTAGTTTTTATCTGAGGATATTTGCTATTTCCCGAGAGGCCTCAATGTGCTCCCAAACATTTCTTTGTAGATTCCACGAAAACAGTGTTATCAAACTGGTCTATGTAAAGAAAGGTGTACCTCTGCAAGATGAATTCACACATCACAAAGAACTTTCTCAGAAAACTTATTTTTTGTTTTAATCTGAGGATATTTCCTTTGTCACCATAGACTTCAAAGCAATCCAAAACATTCCCTCTCAGATTCTCCAAAAACAGTGTTAACAAACTTCTCCATGAAAAGCTTCTTGTAACTCCGTGAGATGAATTTGCAAGTCACAAAGCAGTTTCTCGAAAGGCTTCTTTCTCCTTTTTATATGAGGATATTTTCTTTGTCCCTCTAAGCTTCTATGCACTCCGAAATATCCACTTGCAGACTCCAAGAAAACAATGTTGGCAAACTCCCCAGTGTAAAGAACACTGTTACTCTGTGGCATGAATTCACCAATCACAAAGCAGTTTCTCAGAAATCTTTTTGTTTTTTATCTGAGGATATTTCCTTTGTCATGATAGACTTCAATGCCCTACAAAATGTCCTTTTGCAGATTTCACGAAAACAGTATTAGCAAACCACTCCATGAAAAGAAACGTGTTACTCGGTGAGATGACTGCACACATCACAAAGCAGTTTCTCAGAAAGCTTCTTTCTAGTTTTTACCTGAGGATATTTCCTTTGTCACCAAGGGCTTCAATGCAATACAAAATATCCCTTCTCCGATTCCCCAAAAACAGTGCTAACAAATTATGCAATGAAAATAAAAGTGTAACTCTGTGAAGTGAATTCACACGTCACAAATCAGTTTCACAGAGACTTTCTTTTGGATTTTGTCTGAGGATATTTCATTTGTCACCATATGCTTCAATGGACTCCAAAATATCCTATTGCAAATTCCACAGAAACGGTGTTAGCAAACTGCTCCATGAAAAGAGTGGTGTAACTGTGTGAGATGAATTCACACATCACAAAACAGTTTCTCAGAAGGCTAGAAATAGTTTTCATCTGAGGATATTTCCTTCTTCACTGTAGGTCTCAACTATCTCACAAGTATCACATTGTAGATTCCACGAAAACAGAGTTAACAAACTGCTCCATGAAAAGAGAGGTGTTACTCTGTGAGATGAATTCACACATCACAAAGCAGTTTCTCAGAAATCTTCTTGCTAGTTTTTATCTGAGGATATTTACTTTTCAACATATGCCTCAATGAACT
>NW_016814064.1:0-2179 GCF_001698545.2 Rhinopithecus bieti | reverse complement strand
TGAGATGAATAGACACATCACAAAATCGTTTCTCAAAAAGCTTCTCTCCAGCTTTTATCTGAAGTTATTTCCTTTTTCATCGTAGATCTCTAGAAGCTCCAGAATATCACTTTGCAGATTCCATAAAAACAGTGCTACCAAACTGCTCCTGAAAAAATCGTGTAACTCTGTGAGATGAATTCAACAATCAAAAGCAGTTTCTCAAAAAGCTTATTTCTTGTTTTTATCTGAGGATAATTCCTTTGTCACCAAAAGCTTCAATGCCTCCCAAAATATCCCATTGTCAATTTCAAGATAACAATGTTAGCAATCTGCTCAATGAAAAGAACAGTGTAACTCTGTGAGATTAATTTACACATCAAATAGCAGTTTCTCAGAAGGCTTCTTTTGGTTTTATCTAAGGATATTTCCTTTTTCACCATAGGCTTCAATGCACTCCCAAATGTCCTACTGCAGATTACAAGAAAACATTGCTAGCAAACTGCTGAAAGAAAAGGATGGTGTAACTATGTGAGATGAATTCACACATCACAAACCGGTTTCTCAGAAAGCTTCCTTTTAGATTTTATCTGATGGTATTTCCTATTTCACTAAAGGCCTCAATGTGCTCCCAAATACCTCTTTGCAGATTCCTCGAAAACAGTGCTAGTGAAATGCTCCGTGAAAAGAGAGGTGTAACTCTGTTAGATGAATTCACATATCACCAAGAACCTTCTCAGAGAGCTTCTTGCTAGTTTGTATCTGAGAATATTTTCGTTGTCACCATAGGCTTCAATGGGATCAAAAATATCCCTTCTCAGATTCCCTAAAACAGTGCCACCAAACTGCTCCATGAAAAGAATCATGTAACTTGAGAGATGAATTAACACATCACAAAGTGTTTTCTCAGAAAGCTTCTTTCTAGTTTTTATATGAGTATATTTCCTTTTCCACCATAGGCTTCAATGTGCTCCCAATTATCCCTTCTGAGATATCACAAAAAACAGCGTTGCCAAAGTACTCCCTCAAAAGGAACATTTAGCTCTAAGGTGAATACTCATATGACAAAGGGGTGTCTCCTAAAGCTTCTCTCCAGTTGCTACCTGAAGAAGTTTCTTTTATCAACTTTGGCCTATATATGCTCCCAAATATACCTCTGCAGAGTCCCGAAAAACAGTGCTAACAAACTGCTCCATGAAAATAATAATGCAACTCTGTGACATAAATTGACACATCACAAAGCAGTTTCCCAGGAATCTTCTTTCTAGTTTTTGTCTGAGGATATTTACTTTGTCACCATAAGCTTCAATGTGCTCCAAAATATCCCATTGCAGACTCAAAGAAAATATTATTAACAAACTGCTCAATGAAAAGAACAGTGTAACTCAGTGAAACCAATTCACACATCACATAGTAAGCTCTCAGAAATCTTCTTTTTTGTATTATTATCTGAGGATATTTCCTTTGTCACCATAGGCTTCAATGCACTCCCAAATATCCTGTTGTAGATTCCATGAAAACAGGGTTGTCAAATTGCTCACTGTAAAGCATGGTGTAAGTCTGGTAGATGAATTGACACATCACAAATAACTTTCTCAGAAAGCTTCTTTCTAGTTTTTATATGAGGATATTTACCTTGTCATCATAAGCTTCAATGCGATCCAAAATATCCCTTCTCAGTTTCCCCAACAACAGTGCAACCAAATGGCTAAAAGAAAAGAATCGTGTAACTCCATGAGACGAATTAACACATCACAAAGCAGTTTCTCAGGAAGCTTCTTTCTACTTTTATATGAGGATATTTCCTTTGTCACCATAAGCTTCATTGTACTAAGAAATATCCCATTGCAGATTCCAAGAAAACAGTGTTAGCAATCTGCTCAATGAAAAGAACAGTGTAACACTGTGAGATGAATTCACACATCACAAATTAGTTTCTCAGATAGATTCTTTCTAGTGTTTATCTGAGGATATTTCCTTTTTCACCATAGACCTCAATGCAATCCCATATATGACTTTGCAGATTCCACGAAAACAGTGTAGGCAGACTGCTCCTTGAAAAGAAATGTATAACTCTGTGAGATGAATTCACACATCACAAAGAAGTTTCTCAGAAAATTTCTTTCTAGTTTTTATCTGAGGGTATTTCCTTTGTCACCAGTGGCTTCAATGTGATCCAAAATATCCCTTCTTAGATTAA
>NW_016814063.1:0-2514 GCF_001698545.2 Rhinopithecus bieti | reverse complement strand
ATATATATATATAAAATTAATGAGATTTAGTGTAATAAATTAGTTCATGTTTTTGGAGCTGGCAAACCTAAAACCTGTAGGGCAGGCCCGCAGGCTAGAAACTCAGAAAGTAGTTAACGCTAGAGTCTTGAGGCAGATTTTTTTCTCTTTTCTGGGAAGCCTCTCTTTGCTTATAGGGACTTCAGCTTATTAGATGAGATGAGACCACCAACATTATTGAGGTTAATTTCCTTTGTAGTCAACTGATGATAGATCAGTTAATCACATCTCCAGGATACCTTTCCAGCAATATCTAGATTAGTGTTTGATTAAAGAACCGGTTACTGTAATCTAGCTAAGTTGACATGTCACACCCAGGATTTGGGGAAGATGCTTCCAGATCGATGTCATATCGAACACTTAGCACAGGGCCCCAAACACTCCGTAAATATTGCATTTGAATGCAATCAATTCTTACATCAGCCAGAGGAAGAATTATCTGAAAGTGAATAACATTTAAAGCTTCAAGGCTATATTACCCAAGCATCTTCAGGTAAACAGAACCAATAGGAGATACATGTAGAGAGAGCGAGGGAGAAGGAAAGTTATTATAAGGAATTAGCTCACACCATTTGTGGAAGCTAAGTCCCATGATCTTCCTTCTGCGTGATGGAGGCCCAAGAAAGTCCATGGTATAATTTGAAGACCTAGAGTCAAAGGTGCAGATTTCAGTCTAAGTCTGGAAACCTGAGAACACTCGGGCAAAAGGAGGGTGAATCCACCCCTTCTCCATCTTTTTTGTTTTACTTAGACCCTCAGTGGATTGGATGTTGCCTATCCACAGTGGGGAGGGCAGTCTATTTTACTAAGTCCACACATTCAAATGCTAATTTCTTCCTAAAACATCTTCACAGACACACCTAGAAGTCATGTTAATGAGTTATCTGGGCAACCCATGGCCCAGTCAAGTTAACACATAAAGTTAACCATCAGAAGGGCCTCTCACTCATACAGGGTCCTTCCAAAGTGCTGTACCTAATTTTGTGTTCATAATATTGAATCATTTATCTTGGTCATCCTCCACTATGTAAGCGTCAGACCCCTCAACACTTGCCTGTGCCTCAGTCAGCTCTGCCACTGTGTCTATGTGCCCTCCAGCCAGTCCCTCTCTGTTTCCGAACCTCAGTTTCTCCATTTGTAAATTGGTGAAGATAATTCCAACCATCTTCTGGGGTTCTTTGAGGGTTAAGAGAAGATGCTATAAACTTATGAACATATAAAAAGTCTAAATGCTTTATCCTAGTTTCTGCTTCTCAAAAGTGTTCTAGTATTAGTATTTTATCAGCTAAAAAAGCAGCATCAACTTCTTGTACTCAATAAAATAGGTAATTTAAAGTGAGGATATACAATTTCCCACCCCCAAGGGACATAAAGAACAATTTTCATGTTCAATAACTAGTTTTACAAGTGCTTTATATTAAAAATGTAGACATTACCTAGCAAGTTGAATGCAATTAGGGCCCTCCATTGGGTGTTGCGTGGAGGCTGGCACTGTGCAGAGGGTCTCACACACATGATTATTCAACCTCCTTCTCACAGTAGCAGTGAGACAGATGTCACCATCCCCATTTTCCAGAATGGAGCAACTGAAATCCAGAGAGGTTACATTTGACTTGCCCAATGTCAAGTTAAGCAGCAGAGCTGAGATTCAAACCCTGCAGTATGCTGCTCTGTTAGCTGGGGATCTGGAGGCAGAGAGGTAAAGGAGAGCAGGTGCTTGGAGTGGTGAGGATAGCATTTGCTTATGGTAGCTATTTAACCAAGTAAACTCAGGTCCTAAGCACTGGCTTAAGAAATGAAGTCCTCTGCTGCCTCTCAGGGAGCCATTTCAGGTCCTCTTTGTGTAGGCTGTGCACTGCCCAAGGCTCCTGATCCTGGGCAAGTGGGATCTGAAATCTAACATATGCTTCAATGATGAACTGAGACTACCGAAGAACTGCAGTAGCCTAGAGGGATGCTGTTTTCTCCTGCACATGTCACTGTGTAGAGCTGACGGCTCTGGCCAGCCTTGAGTATCTTCTCTGCCTTTCTATGAGTCCTTCATTCACAGTTATTTAAAAGCTTTCCTTACTCCTTTCTAAGCATTTGAATCTTGCCAATCTTACGGATCATCTCCTTTGTACAAATTCTCCTGAATTCTTAGGTCTGCTGTGCTGTAATCTTAAGTCCTTCTCAGCTCCATTTCATTCATAGATTCACTCATTCATCAACAAACTTTTTTTCAGAGACAGAGCCTCACTCTATCACCCAGGATGGAGTGCAGTGTTGCGATCATAGCTCATTGTAACCTCAGACTCCTGGGCTCAAGTTATCCTCCCGTGTTGTAATCCCAAACATCCCAAAGTGCTGGGATTACAGGCATGAACCACTGTGCCTGGCCAACAAACATTTATTATAGTATGTATTAGGGTTCTCTAGAGGGATAGAGCTAGCATATATATATTTATATTATATTATATATATAATAAGATATAT
>NW_016814062.1:0-852 GCF_001698545.2 Rhinopithecus bieti | reverse complement strand
CTGAGCAGTTTGTTTTCAAAAAGAAAGAAGATGGCCTGTGGAATAATTCATATTTGCATGCAAATCCAGAGCAGTGGAAAGAAAAAGGAACAAGCTTGTAGAGGACGTTCAAAGTGACACATTACGGCATCTAGCTTGGATAGTTCCCAAATGAAACCAGAAGGGGCTAAAATAGAGTGAAATATTTTTGCTTAAAGATGGCAGATTAAACCCAACTTTTATCTCTGCAATTTCCCTAAACTCTCCTCAATTGGCAGGAAAGGGATTTTTTAAAGGACATAAACCAAATGACAAAGGGAAATGGGAACAGAGACAACAGTAACTACGTTTTGGAAGCAGAAAGCAGAATAGTGGCAACGGACTTAGCAAAAACGTAAGTCAGGAGTTAGAGCCACCAAGTATCTCTGAAAGGAGGAGTGCAGGAAGGGCTAAGGATAGAAGACATGATTATCTCTTTGAGAAGCATACAGATGCCCAGCTTCTCTCCCCAGCCCAAGCATAAAACATGAAGTTTATGATCTGGAAAGGATAAAGCAGAAGTCTTTCGACTGGATGACATGCCCATAGATAGAAAGGGAGGACATCCCCTAGGTTGCAAAAATAATTGCTATGAGTCTTTTTGTGCCTTTTTGCTAACAAATATGTGAACATTTGGCAGAATTTAACGTTGATCGGCAAGCAAAGTATGGGAATAGACTTTAATAGCTATAGGCCATGGATATTTGCCAAAATAATCTAAAAGATGTAAAATGCCCATTATCAATAGATATTCCCTAAAATGGAGAATCAAGCAGCAATATAATCCCATTAATCAGCAATGTAGATGAAAAGATCAAAAGAGTCAACTGGGCT
>NW_016814061.1:0-852 GCF_001698545.2 Rhinopithecus bieti | reverse complement strand
CAGACCGGCCCCGTACCCCGCAGAGCAGGCCCCGTACCCCGCAGAGCGGCCCCGTACCCCGTAGAGCAGGCCCCGTACCCCGCAGAGCGGCCCCCGTACCCCGCAGAGCAGCCCCGTACCCCGCAGAGCAGCCCCACTGTGGCCAGGACAGATTCTGAGAGCACCGCAGTCACCCTCCCACAGACAGGTCGGTGGCACTGCACAATTACTGAGTGACCTCCAGAATGACCAGTCAGCCCTTGAGGACACTGGGTCCTGACCCCCAAGCTTTTTCCTCCCAGCTGTGCCCAGTGTGAACCTGGATACCAGGTCCCTGTGGCAGACCATGGGGAGACCCACTGAAGGTAGCCATGGGTGCCCGGTAGCCTTGGCGGCCCTGCTGTCAGGGCCCTGACATTCCAGCTCATTCTCCCCCACCCCCAAGAGTGCAAGCACGTGGTCAGCACGCAAGCACGGCTGGTCCTGGTGTTTGGTTTCTGGCTCCCCAAGGTGCCAACAGCCTCCAAGAAGAGCCACCCAGCACGTTCTGTGGGAAGCTGTGTCCAGAGCCCCCTTCCAGGCACCGCCCATGTATCCAGCTTCTCCTTCAGTGCCTTGTGGGCAGTCCCATGGCACAGGTTCCTGTGGTCCCCAGGGAAGACGGTCACCGGCAGTGGGGCACGGTGTGGCCCCAGGATCACCCACTGCGGAGGTTGCAGTGAGACTGCCTGCCCCTCCTCCCGTCCCCCGTAGGCTGGCCCTCAAGTCCCTCATACTGGTGTCGGTGTACCCTGCAGGAACCGTGGCCTCCACGGAGTCTCCATCTGGGGTGAGCAGGAGGGGACTGAGCACAGGGAGCCAGCCAGGAATGTG
>NW_016814060.1:0-1189 GCF_001698545.2 Rhinopithecus bieti | reverse complement strand
AAGGAAGGAAGGAAGGAAGGAAGGAAGTCTCAGGTTGTCACCTGTAGTTCTGGCCAATCCACTATAAATTCCCACAACTCCCTCCTCAGGTTCTGTTATTTGCTAGAACTTCTACAGAACTCAGGGAAGCACTTTCTTAGATTTACTAGTTCATTTTAAAGGATATTACACAGAATATCTAGATGAAGAGGTACACAGGGCAAGCTACGCACAGCAGCTTCTGTGCCCCTGAAGTTTGGGGCTCACCATCCTCCACGCACATGGGATGTGTTCTTGTTCACCAACCTGGAAGCCCACTGACCCCCCCTTATTTTAGAGATTTCTATAGAAGCTTCATCAAGTAGGCATAACCAATTTTTAACTCCATTTTTAGCTCCTCTCCCCTCCCTGGAGAATGGGGTTGGGGCCTAGGACCAAAAATTCCAGTCTAATCACAATTTGGTCTTCTGGCAACCAGCCCCCATTCTAAAGCTATCCAGGAGCTCACCGAGATAAACCTCATGAGAACTGAGGTCAGGGGTTTGAGACCAGCCTGGCCAACATGGTGAAACCCCATCTCCACTAAAAATACAAAAATTAGCTGGGTATGGTGGCGGGCTCCTGGAAGTCCAGCTACTCGTTAGGCTGAGGTAAGAGAATTGCTTGAACCCGGGAGGTGGAGGTTGCAGTGAGCTGAGATCACACCACTGCACTCCAGCCTGGGCAACAGAGTGAAACTCTGTATCTATAAGAAAAAAAAAAAAAAAGATTCTCCTATCACCCAGGAAATTCCACAGGTTTTAGGAGTTCTGTGCCAGGAGCTAGGGCAGAAACCAAATATCTATTTTTTATTATAAATTATGATATCACACACATACGATCCTTTAATCCTTAGATTCTTTTTCTCAGTTTCTTCTCAGGTAATTAACTTCATGAAAAGCTTCACTCTGAATGTTAAACCCCACTGCTATAAACCATTCTGTGTTATCCCTTGAAGTCCTCGAAAAATATCCATTACTTTGTGAAACATACCACCAAAGCATTCATAGAACAAGGATGCTGCAGTGTTATAACAAAGGAGAGAAAGGAACCTATATTCATCAAATTACAGGTTATATTTCTTGCTGAGATACACATGTTCTTAATATTGAAGAAAATGCTAAAAACCTGGACATGTGAAGTGACCTTAGAAAAATAAAATATTTTTATT
>NW_016814059.1:695366-715744 GCF_001698545.2 Rhinopithecus bieti | reverse complement strand
CGCACCCACACACCCCACACCTGCACCCCATACGCACCCACACACCCCATACCTGTACCTCATACACACCCACACACCCCACACCTGCACCCCATATGGACCTGCACACACACAGCTGCACCCCATACACACCTGCACACCTCCACACCTGCACCCCGTACGTACCCACACACCCCCAGACCTGCAGCCCATGCACAAGTGCACTCCCTGCCCACAGACTGAGATCTTGGAGGAGACCGCTTTGCCCCTCCTCTGCCTCCTGATTCAGAACAGGAGACTGTGAGCTTGGGGAGGGGTCAGGCAACTAAAAGTTGACAAGCACCCAAGATTAACAGCTGGTGGGGAAGGCTCAGCCACACTCAGAGGACCTAGGGTAGTTCTGGGTGATGGGGCATCTGCCTCAGTATCCCCATCTGCAGCAAAGCCCTGAGGGTACCACGGGGTGAGCAGATCATGGATTCCGCAGGCCCTAGAGCAGCCAAAGGGTGGGAGGGGCTGGACAGAGGTTGGAAGTGTGGCAAGCCAAGCCCAGAGGATGCCAGCCACCTCACACACAGCAGGTCCCACCACCCTCCAGCCACCTCACACACAGCAGGTCCCACCACCCTCCAGCCACCTCACACACAGCAGGTCCCACCACCCTCCTGCTTCCTGGCTCAGATAAGCATGGGCTTGCAGGGCGCTGGCTGGGGATGAACAGCTGCTGGTCCTCACGCCCCACAGTCTGCAAGTGGCCCCTGTCACTGCCGGCCTCTGTTCCCAGCCTCCTCCCCCTCCCCTGCCCAGGTTCTGCCCCCATCAGCTGGGGAGCAGGGTGTGGGGGGCGGGGGGCAGTGGCTGTCCCCGCCTGCACTGGGAGAGCTGGAGCTGCACCCCGAGCTGCTCCCCAAGCTGACACACAGCCATGTCTGTGGGGCCTCCCTGGAGAGCTCTTGTGTCCTGTCAGACACAGATGTGGCAGCCTGTTCCCCTCTGCCCCTCCTCTGGCCTCAACGTGAGATGGCTGGCACAGCAGTAGTCACTGTGTGACCACAAGGGAAGGACCCAGGGACCAGAGACATGCTGAGCTCAGGGAAGGCCCCGGCCCCTACTCCCTTCACCATGGCTGCTCTGTGCCCTGGCATGCAGGCTTGGGGACACCCAAAGGTGATGTAGCCACAAAAGAGGGTAGAGTCCCACAGGCTGCCAGCAAGAGCAGAATGCCGGAATCCCAGGAGGCCACGCACGACTTCCCTGGAGAGCTCCGGCCACCACCAGGGCCTCTAAGTCCTGCAGGATCAGCTGGCCTGGGTGGCCCCATATCTGTGCAGCCCAAGAGGCAGTCGGAGGAGCCCTGGCCCCTCCACCCCACTGCCATCTCCTGACCTGAAGGGAGCCTCTTGGCCTGTAGGCCAGCCGTAGGCCTCTTCAAGACGTCCCCTCACTGCACACTAAGACTGAAGCCACGTGGCGGCTGCTGCCCAGTGCCCCCCTCTGCTGGGACCCCGTGGACCAACAACGCCGCCCACAGGGACAGCCAGTTTCGGGGGCTCAGCGAGTGAGGGGTGCAGGAACAAGGGCCACCAGGAAGCGGGGCAGGGTGGCTGCCTCCCGCAGCTCAGCACTGCCTGTGGGCTGCACCTGACCTCCACCCAGAAACTGCTTCAGAGAAGGCTAAGAGCCCGGAGGGACGCCCGCCCACGCCTCCCCACCATGAGGGCACAGCTGTGTCATCTCGATAAAGGCTACTTTGCACTGCTCTAACACAACACCTGAGACTGGCTTACCTGAAAGACAGGAGGCTTATTTGGCTCATGGTCCTGGAGCTGGAAAGTTTAAGACAGGCCCCAGCATGTGGCGAGGACTCCTCCACTCACAGTGGATACGGAGGGAGGTGTTCAGAGCTCAGATGGTGGGAGGAAGCCCGACTCCACAGCAACCTGCTCTCAGGAGCCATGCTGTTCCTGAGAGCCCAAGCTCTCCAAGGCCGTACCCTGAGGACCCAGCTGTGGGAAGTGTCTGTCAAGGGAACCCTGGCCTCTGGGGCCTCAGTGGAAGCGGGTGCAGTACACAGCCCCACTGAGCTTGGGACTCCAGATGCTGCCTTTCCCAGCCTCCCTGCAGCCAGGGCAGCCTCCCAGAGTCGGGGGTGGGGAGCAGAGCCTACAGGCAGCCACTGGAACGGGCGCACATGGCGGTATCCAGGGCCAGGACGGCAGATGCAGCTCTGCGGACACCTGTGGAGTCTGCTTCCCAGCCAGCACGGAGGGTGCAGCCCAGGCTCTGACGCTCGTCTGAGCCCTGTTCACAGCCTCTTCCTGTGAGTCAAAGGCTGTGGCTTCCTCATGCTCTGTCCAGAGGACATGGTTTTGCTCTTGCTTCCACCAGGGCCCAGAAGGGACCTGAGAATGCTCACCCACGCCATGCAGAGCCCCGGCCACCCTGCCCACCCGGCGTCAACGGCCTGTGAGGGTCAGCCCTGTGGTCCCGTGGTGTGAGGGCCCAGGCACTGCATACTGCCCCCGGGGTCTCTTCAGAGTCACAAATGCCTCTGCCTGCAGGACGACTGAGCTCCCATCTGTGCCCGGCCTCTGGAAGGTGTGGCTTCTTCAAGTTTCCATGGTCACAGAGCGGGGCACCCTGCAGGAGGTGCTGCTGGGCGCACAGGCGCACCCGACATCACTGTGGTCAGACAGCTGGGCCAGAGGACCACCACCAGCTGGCAGGCCACAGCACCCTTGTGTGCGGGGAGCAGTTGGGTGCGCTTTGGCGCTCCGTGTCCTGTGATTGGGAGCTGTGTTTATGGCATTTTGCAAATACTAATATGAACGGGCACCCAGTAAACACATCCAGTTAGAAAACGTTTTATGGACACGGAACGCTCCACTGTAACAGGCAGGCAGAAGCACTCCTTTCTCAGGCTCATCAAATGAACAGAAAACGGGGGACCTCTCCTCACCCCAGCCTGGCCCTGCGCTCCCCACTGGCCCCTGCGAGGCCCCTACCATGGCCCGCCTGGGAAATACAAACTACGAGAGGAACACGCAGGACACAGAAGGAGGCCAGACACACCCACACCTGTGCCTCCCAAGAGTGACCCCAGGACAGTGGGGCAGACAGAGGAGTCTAAACTGGCAGAAACAAGGGCTGGAGCCACACGTGATATTCGGACACAGATGGCACGCAGTTCTGGGGCCCGGCCATACGCCCTTCACCCATGACTCCACTCCCCCGGGTTCACCGGGCTGTGCACAGAGACTCTCTCGCTGACACGATGGCCACACGGCCTCTGTGTATGACTCCACTCCCCTGGGCTCACCGGGCTGTGCACAGAGACTCTCGCTGACACGATGGCCACACGGCCTCTGTGTATGACTCCACTCCCCCGGGTTCACGGGGCTGTGCACAGAGACTCTCTCACTGACGCGATACCACAGACAATTCATTACCTCCCTGGGGTTGCTTCCCGCATGCCAAAGGGGGAAGATCAAAGTCCTTGTCTGATAACAAAAACTCTACACATGCAAAATAAAACTAAAAAAAATGAAACAAAAGAGCTGAAGGTGGTCTAGAGTTAGGTCTTGGTGGAGGCCGCAGGCTCTGGAGACTGAAGAAACTCATAGGGGTCGTGGGTGACATCTGGCTGCTCCCCGACACTCAGGCGAGAAGGGCTTCCTGCAATTTTCAGAACACAGGACTTCAACACACAGGACAGACCCGCAGCACACGTGGGGCTCCTGGAGCCCAATGTCTGCTTCATGACCCACTGCCAGGGCTCAGGGACTCCCAGGACACAGAGGCACCTCTCACTCCCTGCCAGGGAGGGCTGTGTGTGGAGACCCTGGAGTGAGGGGTCGGCCCTGACCTGGCACACAGCACGGATGCTGCTCCTGAAGGAGAGAAAGCTCCTCGGCCAGGAGTCCCTCAGACACAGCCCAGACCCCAGGGCAGTTCCTCAAAGTCACACTGGGATATCAGGGGCCTCAGACTTTGACCCACAGCCCTCCAGAGCTTGCTCCATGCACTGTTTAGTTAACACCCTGACCGTAAGGTTAATGGGATCGAAATACTGGTCTTTTTCCAGGTGGTTGTAGCTAAACCTCTGCAGCTGAAAAACTGTCAAGATTCACTCTGTCCATGGAGTGATTCAGTGTTTACACGTGAGAACAACCCCCCACCACCCCACCACCAAAACCCCTACAGGACACACGGCCAAGGAAGCCATGCTCTCTCTCCAGCAGAAACACTGGAACCAGGGTCCACAGAGGACACAGGGGTGGACACAACTGGGGACGGAATCTGGCAGAAAGCCTGTAATCCAGCGTGCAGCCAGGCCAGCATCCCAGCTCCTGCTCCGGCTCTGTACCTGAGGCCGGGACGCTCCACTGTAACGCTGTGGAAACCGACCTCCACAACAGCACAGCTGCCTCTGCAGCCTCCAGCCTTTCCACAACGAAATGCTGCCCACTACCTTGTCTAGACGTCACATTGACCGTGCTGGGGTCTCTGGGGATGTGGCGTGGGTGGGGGCGTCTCACCCAGGTGGTGCTGGTCCCTCTCGGAGGTGTTGGACAGGGAGCTGAGGTTGGACGACGGCCGAGAGCCGCCGCGCTCTGCCTGTGCCTCGTGCAAGTCCTGCAGGAGCTTGGCTGTTTCATCCAAGTTCAAGTGGCTGTCGTCGGGGTCCAGCTCCTTCTTCACCTTCCCTGTGTAAACAGGACAAGACCCGACGTCGGCTAAGCTCAGCCGGCCCATCCACCCTAAGGCCAGGAGTGCACGGCCCGTCCAGATCTGACCTCTCTGCTAAGGACAATAATTGCTCTGGAAGCCGAGTGGACGAGCTCACGGCAGACAGGTGGACAGGCCTGGAGGACAGACATTGCCCTTAGCAGTGAGCGAAGGGAAGGCAGACACCCAGGGTCCTTTGCTCCAGCAAAGCATCAGACAAGACCCAGCACTGCACAGACCAAGTCATGTCACGCACAGACACTGTGGAGGGATGTGGCCACAACCCAGGATGGGCCTGGCGTGGCCGCTTCCCTGTCTCAACACCAAGGCCAGACAGCTGCGATGGAGCCGGTGCGAGAGGACTGCACGACCTCGGTACCCACCGCGCCCAGATCACTCGCTGGAGCAGGTTCCAGGCCATGAGGGACCCAGAACGTCCAACTGACACGTGGAAAGGACGAGCTCCCAGCCCACGCCTGAACCATGCACCAGACATGCCAAGAGCCTGCACACAGGTCTGTGGTCACCTGAGCCCCACCAGCCAGGGCCTCCAGTCAAGCCCTGGGAAAGGTGCAGCCAGACAGGGGACCAGCTTCACCCTCCCCCGGGGTGGCTCTGGGCTTACCCTGACAATGTCTGGGGAAGGTCCCACAGAGTCTAAGCCACTTCTCAAACTTTGAACAAAGGCTGCCAGGCCTCAAAGGTGTGTAAGCAGACCCATCACCCGACGGCGCCAACTACAAACTCCACCTGGTATCCAATAAACGATTCCCACGCACACAAAGGGGCAGGAAAACACAGCCCCAAAACAGGGGAGACTCAAAGCTGCGATCAGGGAATCAGCAGACAAAGTTTAAGAACGGTGACTACAGACATGCTCTGTAGAACCGGTAATGGGCAGAGGCTAGAACAGTTTGGAGAGCTTAAAGACAGGAAAATGAGGGAAAGTTTGGAACTTCCCAGAGACTTGCTGAATGGCTGTGATTCAAATGCTGATAGTGACATGGACAGTGAATTCCAGGCTGAGGTGGTCTCAGATGGAGATGAGGAACTCAATGGGAATGGGGGCAAAGGTCATTCTTGCTATGCTTTAGCAGAGACTGACAGCATTGTGGCCCTGCTCTAGAAATCTGTGGAGCTTTGAACTTGAGAGAGATGATTTAGGGCACCTGGTGGAAGAAATTTCTAAGCACTAAAGCGTTCAAGAGGTGACCTGGCTGCTTCTAAAAGCCTATGCTCGCTTGCATCAACAAAAAAATGACCTGAAACTGGAACTGACATTTAAAAGGGAAGCAGAGTGTCAAAGCTTGGAAAATTTGCAGCCCAGCCATGTGGTAGAAAAGAAAAAATCATTTTCTGGGGAGGAATTCAAGAAGGCTGCAGACATTACATAACTAAAGACGAGTCAAATGTTAATAGTCAAGACAATGGAGAAAATACCTCAGAGACATTTCAAAGACCTCTGTGCAGTTGCTGCTCAGGCAGGCCTGATGGTCTACGAGGGAAAGAAGGTTTCGTGGCCAGGCCCAGGGCCCCAATACTCTGTGAAGCATTGGGACATGGTGCCATGGTGCTCTGTGTTCCAGCCATGGCTAAAGGGACCAAGGTACAGCTTGGGCCAATGCTTCAGAGAGTGCAAGCCCCAAGCCTTGGGAGCTTCCACAAGGTGTTGGGTCTGTGGGAAGGCAGAAGGCAAGAGCTGAGGTTTGGGAACCTCCACCTAGATTTCAGAGGATGTATGGAAAAGCCACGGTGTCCGGGCAGAAGTCTGCTGCAGGGGCAGGGCCTTCACGGAGAACCTCTGCTAGGGCAGTGCAGGGGAGAAATGTGAGGTTGGAGGCCTCACCCCACACAGAGTCCCCACTGGGGCACTGCCCAGTGCAGCTGTGACAAAAGTGCGACCGTCCCCCAGACCCCAGAATGGTACATCTGACAGCCTGCACCATATCATCTGGAACAGCTACAAGCACTCAACACCAGTCTGGGAAAAGAGCCACAGGGGCTGTACCCTACAGAGTCACAAGGGCAGGGCTGCCCACGGCCATGGGAGCCCATCCCTTGCATCAGTGTGGCCTGGATGTGAGACAAGGAATCAAAGAAGATTATTTGGGGGCCTCCAGATGTAATGACTGCCCTGCTGGGTTTCAGATTTGCAGCCTGCAGCCCCTTTGTTTTAGCTGATTTCTCCCTCTGGGGATGGGTCTATTTACCCAATGCCTGTACCTAATCTGTATCTTGGAATTAACTCACTTGTTTTTGATGTTACAGGCTCACAGGCAGAAGGAACTTGCCTTATGTCTGAAAAGACTTTGGACTCTGGACTTCTGAGTTAATGCTGGAATGAGTTAAGACTTTGGGGCACCGTTGGGAAGGCATGATTGTGTTTTGCAATGTCAGAAGGACAAGAGATTTGAGAAGAGTCAGGGGCAGAATGATATAGTTTGGCTCTGTATTTCCGCCCACATCTCATGTTGAATTGTAATTCCCAATGTTAGGGGAGGGTCCTGGTGGAAGGATCATGGGGATGGATTTCCCCCTTGCTGTTCTCCGTTCTCATGACAGTGAGTGACTTCTCATGAGATCTGGTTGTTTAAAAGCACTTCCCCCTTTGCACTCTCTCCTGCTCTGCCATGTGAAGACACGCATGCTTCTCCTTCATCTTCTGCCATGACTGTAAGTTTCCTGATGCCTCTCAGCGAGGCCTCCCAGCCAGCCTGAGGAACTGTGAGTCAATTAAACCTCTTTCCTTCACCAATGACCAGTCTCAGGTGGTTCTTTACAACAGTGTGAGGACAGACTAACACACCACAGCACATCAGCACCAAGCTGCTGAAAAGTAGTAATAAGGTCAAAATCTCAGAAGCGCTGAGAAAAACAGCCACTGTGCAGAAAGGTGCTGTCACAGCAGCCTGGGGCCAGGGTCCCCTGGAAGGCGAGGCCAGTCACGGCTGGCGTCTGGGGTGACAATCCCGTGCTAGGGATTGTTCACAGCTCCAACGACAGGAACAGAGCGGTTTATGCTAAAGCTCACCTTCCCTCCGGGGTCTGGATTTTGGTACCTGCCTGGCAAGGGGGTGCCCTATGACCAGACCCCAGTGACCCTGGGCACCAAGTCTCTGATGAGCTTCCCTGGTGGGCATTTCACACGTGTTCTCACAGCTCACTCCTGGGAATTAAGCACGTCCCATGTGCCTCTGCTGGGAGTGGATCTTGGCCTCACACTGGATTCCCTTGGATGTCACCCACACTCTTGTCCCTCCTCTGCTGCCGTTGGCGCCCATTCCCTATACTAAATCATGGCCATAAGTGCCTGAACAGAGCCAGTGGAGACAGGTGGAATGTCACCATGGGAACCAGTGGGACCCATGGATCCAGGCTCCGCAAATGCCGCTGGAGGTCAGAACAGCTGGGAGGCGCTGCACAGGCAGCCTCCCAGGTGAGGGCTCAGTCTCCAGGACTGCCCCACCGGCTGATGCCAACTGAAAGCCCCNGTCCCTCCTCTGCTGCCGTTGGCGCCCATTCCCTATACTAAATCATGGCCATAAGTGCCTGAACAGAGCCAGTGGAGACAGGTGGAATGTCACCATGGGAACCAGTGGGACCCATGGATCCAGGCTCCACAAATGCCGCTGGAGGTCAGAACAGCTGGGAGGCGCTGCACAGGCAGCCTCCCAGGTGAGGGCTCAGTCTCCAGGACTGCCCCACCGGCTGATGCCAACTGAAAGCCCCAGGCTGTGGTCTGTGCTTCCAACTAACCAGCTACCAAGTCCTTACTTGTGGCGTTGCCACAAGTCCTTACTTGAGTTCTATGAATTTGCTAGAGTGACTCACAGAAGTCAAGGAAACATCTGTAAATGAAAAATAAAATGCTAAGCCCCACGGACTGAACGGACTCCCACTCTCGGCTAAGGGCACTCCAAAGTCAACCTGGAACATGAGTTCAGGCCATGATGTGAAGCGGGATTGGACTTGCCTCATTATCCCCCCTTTTGGAATTCAGGCACAGCTGACCCAGCATTAACATTAAAACAGAAATCTTAAGGCTGACAAAGCAGACTCTGTGGTAATAAGACACCAAATTCCAATCCAACTCCAGTACAGCATCACGTGTTAGACGGCAGGCCTTGAAAGAAATTGAGTATTTTATCTCAAAATATATGTCTTTGACATAGTTTGAAATGGCCCTGCAAAGCTGTCTCTTATGGGGAAAATCTACATTCTGTAGAGAATCTCCTCCCCCCTTCCAAGTCTCTTCCTGACCCAGGAGAGATTTAACTAAGAATCCGGTATCTTTCAGGGCCTGATAAGTGACGTTTGCCATCTACTCTATTCTTGTTTGTTTGTTTTTTTTTTTTTGAGATGGAGTCTCACTCTGTCGCCCGGGCTGGAGTGCAGTGGCCGGATCTCAGCTCACTGCAAGCTCCGCCTCCCGGGTTCACGCCATTCTCCTGCCTCAGCCTCCCGAGTAGCTGGGACCACAGGCACCCGCCACCTCGCCCGGCTAATTTTTTGTATTTTAGTAGAGACGGGGTTTCACCGTGTTAGCCAGGCTGGTCTCGATCTCCTGACCTCGGGATCCGCCCGTCTCGGCCTCCCAAAGTGCTGGGATTACAGGCTTGAGCCGCCGCACCCGGCCCACTCTATTCTTTTTGAAGCCTGCTACCTGAAGGCTTCATCTATGTGACAAGAACCTTGGCTTCTACAAACCCTTATCTTAAGCACGCACATTTCTTTCTGACTTCAGCTCTTCAGAGCTTAACCCTTTCAGCCAAACACCAATCAGGAAGTCTCTGAATCCACCGATGACCCGAAGTTCCTCACTTCAAGTTGTCCCGCCTTTCCAAAACGAACCAATGTAACACCTGACATGCACTGACCGATGTCCTCTGTCTCCCTAAAACACATCAAAACAAGCTGCAGACCAGGCCTCCTGGGCAAATGCTCTTGGGACCTCCTGGGACCATGTCACAGCCACAGTCTTCATATTTCACTCAGAAATAATCTCTCTAAATACTCTGCAGAATTTGACTCTTCTGTCGAAACACTCGGCTTACATTTACCCATTTATTATGCGGGGTGTCACCCAGGATATGGATCAGCCCCAGGTGGGAGCAATGCAAAAGGGAACCCGTGGGAAGGGGCTGCCTTCTTCCCAGGGCCTCCAGGCGTCCGGCAATGAGGAGGCTCCCAAGGGAACCCCAGCTTTTGGGATTTCACGGAGGCGGTAGGCAACACTGATGAAATCCACAGCCACTGGGGATCGGCCAGACCCCATCCTGAGGTTACCCAGGGGCTGCAACACTACTCATTAGCTTAAAAAAGACACTTAACACTCAGGAGATTCTAAGGGTTTTAGGAGCTATGGGCCAAAAACCTGTGACAAAGACCAAATACTGTAACAAAAGAGTTTCCTTGCATCCCTTTCTAGTCAGGAAGGGAGAAGAGGTGGAGGCCAAGTGCTTTCTTCCTCTCTCACACGTTCACCAGGTCCCGTGGGAAAGCCCCTGCTACAACTCACCCAGAGAGCTGAGCATGGAGATATCCACAGAGACGTCGGGATACGACTTCATCGACATGAAATCCAGAACAGAGCCACTGCTGTCTCCTAGGGCGTCCCCAACCTGTGGGGACAGACACGCATCAGGTGCAAATGAAACATCAAACGAAAAAAGAAATGTTACTTAATACTTGCTACTGAAATCACTCTAATTATTTGCTAAACGTGAATCCACCCCTCAGTAAGTGACAAGAACAACCCTGTTCACTGTGGCTGCTGTTCAAGGGACTGTCAGGATTGAGCTCATGACGCAAATCCACATCAAAGGAAAACCTACTCAGACCAACAATGCAAACCAATAATCCTTTGCTAACTTTCTGGGGCTCAAGAAATTGGGGAGAGACATTATGCAACGGGAAGACATACGGAATTTAAGGCACTATTTTTCAGGCGCTTCACAGAGCACACCACGTTCCCTTTCCCTTCCCAGCAAGGCGTGTCCTCAGGGCTAGACTTACAGCCACGCTAACGCACACTCTCTCATCAGCTCCCTGCAGCCCGGCCTCTGCCCTCGGACAGATGTTAAGGGGTCTCTCCAGGTTTCCAGGGACCTCAGACCAAAGCCCACGCCCGCTGACTCCCAGAGACACACGCCTGCCAGTCAGTAGGTGCAGCAGCCTGGGCTCACAGCACTGCCCCACTAAAACTGGCCCCAGAGCCCACTGTGCTTGGGACAACACCTGCTACTCACCAAGCAGGTCCCGAGCAGGCCCATCCTGCCCACCCCTTGCAAGAGTGTCCCATGAGGACAGCACCCAGCGGGGCCAAACGCTCTGAAACTACCATTTCTGAATTTGGAAGAACGTACTGCAGCTTCACACCACTCACCTCAAATCATGAAAAGAGCAGGAGAAACACTTGATCTTACTGATCAGAAACGGAATCCGTTTCTAAAGGCCATGATACATACAGTCCTTCCCACCTCAAAGGCTGGACACAACTTTCCCTATAACAATCCTAACATTAGGCTTGGACTTCCATGTTCAAAAACTCACCTTGGCTTCATCTGGAGGTTTCATGGGAACATTTCTTCTCTGCAAAGTAAATGAGGAGAGAAACTAGTTTTTCCAGAGTGAGTGTATAGAAATGGACAATTCACTGACATTACACACACGTAAAAACAGCTGGTGCACTTCTGCCAATTCTGCTCCCCAGTCACACCATCGTCATGGATTCAGGCTGGGGGTCCTGCAAAGCTTCTTCATCACCAGCCACTGACCCAACCACGGCCAGCCCACTCCTCAGCGCCAGGACCGTGTGCCGGGGAGAGCACTCCACGGGGTGAGATGGAGAGGACTGAGAGAGAGGACGCCGACGCTGTTTCAGCAGCCTCAGGTGGCTTCAAACAAAAGAAAAAAGATGTGCCTAGAAGCTATGGGCAGCTTAGGGTAAAAAGGGCCTGGTGGGTTCCACCTGGAATATGGCCAGGTGCCTGAGACTAGCTCGTGTCCTGCAGCAGTGGATTTACCCAAAGCTTCCTGGCCCTCCTTGCTTGGCGCCCTGCAAATATACGTCTCCTTTCTACCACAACAAAACCTCGGCGTGGGTGTCTGGGTTTCCTGCACCCGGCATGTGGACCCCAGTTCACCTGTAACAAGCACAGATAAAACCGTGCGGTCAAGGGACTGCCCACTCCTCAGGAGCCACGAGCCAAACGTTCTCAGAGCCTGCGCAGGACAGAGACTCATCCGAACTCCACTCACAGCAGAGCCTAAGCTGAAAAGTCAGGGCCCAAGAGCTCTCCAAAGGGCCACTCCTTAGTATGACGGCCACACGAACCCTAGAATAAGGCTGCCCTGGACCCACCCCAGACAAGCCCAGCATGATCAGGCCATCCACAAGTAACAACTGCCAAAATGATCCTCAATATTCTCTGGAAGAGGGCAAGAACCCAGATCAGCCTTGCCCAGCAGACATAACGTGAGCACACACCTCATTCTGAATGCTTTTTTTAATCTTTTTTTCTGAGACAGGGTCTTGCTCTATTGCCTAGAGTGCAGAGGTGCCTCCACCTACCGGCCTCAAGTGATCCTCCCACCTCAGCCTCCTGAGGAGCTGATCACAGGTGCACGCCACTGTACCCAGCTCTTAAAATTATAGCTGCCACATTAAAATTACTCTTAACATTCAATTAACTAATGCGTTTTACGTAGACAAATTTATTGAAAATGTGTTTATTCCAACATGTAGGCCATAAGAAATCGTTACTCATGTTTTTATGTATTTTTTTGTATTAGTTTTTTAAGATCTAGTTTGTAGCTCACACGTCACATCTAAATTCAGACTGGCCACATTCCAATTTCCCATCGGCTATATGAACAGCGCGTTTTTATCAGACAGCGAGGGTCTGGACTGTCCACCAGGTGCGTGCACAAAGGCCCACAGCTCCAAGTGCAGCAAAGTGGCAAACAGAAACAGAACCGGAAACGGCAGAGGTGACAGAGTCAGTGACTGAGGACTTCAAAAGCATCTGCAATTAATATGATGAACACGGCTTGAGGATGTAAGGGAAAACATACACATAACATGACAGAAGATACACAAAAGCAGCAAACAGAGCCCCAGCGGTGAGCAGCGAGGGGCAGCATCATCACTGAAAACTGAACTGGGGTAACAGGTTCAGGTGTGGCCAGAGAACAGGTCAGTGAACTTAGCCCACGGTATCAGAAACTAATCTGCACCTGCCTGGTGCAGCAGCAGTGTCCGGGCCATGTGAGATAACACGAGCTGTCCTCAGCGTGGCACAGTCCAGCAGGAGGAGGAAGAGGCAGTGGTGGAAAATGACATTTGAGTAATGGCTAAAAATCCTCCAAATATGATGAAAAATACAGACAGATCCAAGAAACAACAAATGCTAAGTAGAACACAAAGAAAAGCCCACCCAGGCACCTGGAAAATACAATGCTGAAAATCACTGATAAAGATAAAGGTTTAAAAGCTCCTAGAGCACCAGCCAGCACCCCGTCCTGCCGAGGGCCCAGGAGTGAGCAGCGAAGGCTCTGCGAGGCGCACGCTGCCTGCAGCATCTTCTTTTCTTTTCTTTAAACAACCTTTTAAAGATGTAAAAGACATTCTTGGTTTGTGGCCTGTACAAAAGCAGACTGCAGGTCAGATCTGGCCTATGGGCTGCAGTTTGCCAAAAAGACACATCACATGTGGAAAACAAAGATGAGAATGACTTCAGATGCTTTTTTATAGCAAAGATGCAAGTCAAATGTATTTTATAGTAGACAGGAAAAAAAGATCATCTAAATGAATTCCATAACCAGGGAAAATGAAGGTGAAATTAAGACTCTCAGACAAGCCAGTGCTGAGGGTTCACTGTCAGTAAGCCTGAACTACATGAAGTATTCTTTTAAATTCTTCAAGATGAAGGGAAGTGACAGAGATGAGAGATGAAGATGGAAATAGAGTTACAAAGTGCGCTGGGAGTGGTAAGCACACAGTCACGGTCTCTGGGGGACGCCCGCCCGTGCAGAGCAGCGCGCAGATCCTGACAAGGAGCCGGCAGCAGAGTCCCTGCGACAGCTCCTCATCCCTGACAGCCTGGTCAGGCCGCAGGCTCTTCCCACCAGCAGTACCCCAAGGGCACCTGCCCCTCCCCAATGCGAGTGCAGCCCACCTGCTTCAGCTGGAAGAGCGTCCTGGAGTGGTCTCCGCCTGTGATCTGGTCCAGGAGGTCATCCACCACTTTCTTGCTGTAGCTCCCAGCATCCTTCACAAACTCCTGCAGGCTAGAGGGGCCGCAGGAGAAGCATGCTGAAAGGCAGGCTGTGTGCTCCACGCCAAGCCCTTGCTGCCTGGCCCTCGCGGCGGCCCTGATCACAGAAGCCTGCCGTGCCAGTGCAGCTCCTCAGACAGTCCCTTGTGACCCTCCCAGGGCAGGTATTTTTGGGGGAGTGGCTGATAGTTTTCATTAGATTTTCAAAGTGCTCCATGATCCAAAAGGTTAAAAGATCTCTGGGGGGGAGGGGAGAACAGCATGAATACACACGCACACAGCCTAGAAACACGCATGCTGTGCTATTATTTGTAAAAGGACACTCCTATCTTTCCACTAGTTATGCGTTTAAATACACAAGTGGGTGCGGACGGAAGCACAGTGGCGGGCAGCGTCTGCCAGGGAGGAAGGGGCGCATGGGGCAGGGGTGGGCCGAGACTTCCAAGGTTCTCCTTTTAGTATCATCCTGACTCTTGGCCATATAAATGGAACAGCTTAAAAAGTAAAATATAACACAATTTAAAAAGTAGGCCAGGAACAAAAATGCGTAGTCTTAGAATCAAAGCAACGAGCAAGGGCCTCAGCAGGGCTCCCCAGACTCCAAAGACCTTCGCAGAGAGGAACAGGGATGGCTGCTGGTCAGAAGCTGAACCACGGTCACAGGAGGCAACAAGGAGACTCCACATCTTTGTTAAAACACCCACAGCCCAGGCCAGGCCAAGCTCAGCACGCGTAGTGTGCACAGGAGAAGCGCTCGGGGGCAGAGGATCTGGGTGTCTGTGCACCGAGGCTGGCGAGGGACCACGCAGCCCCACACCAGGCCCTAGAAGATGCTGCTACTACATTTGTGATTTTTGTATTATACTTTAGTCTGCCACAGCCTGAACTATGTCTCCTGCTCAAAGTGTGTAAGTTGAAATCCTGACCCGAGTGCCTCCAAATGTGACTATACTTGAGGCTGGGGCCTTTATGGCCTTCAGAGGTAACTGCAGTGACATGAGGCCATTAGGGTGGCCCTGATCCAATATGACCGGGGTCCTTGCACAACAGTCGGGTCTCCAGGAGAGCTGAGGACACAGGACGGCTCTGGGAAGGCACAGGGAGAAGACGGCACCTGCAGGCTCAGGAGAGAGGGCTTGGGAGGAACCAGCCCTGCCCACATCTTCATGGCAGACAGCAGCCCCCAGGACTAAGACCCCAGTCTGTGGCGCTTTGTCACTACAGCCTGGGCTGGCACAGCCACTTAAGAAGCACAATTCAACACCATCCAGTGTGCTGAACACACCCCCAACCCCTTCACAAGCTACGCCCTGATCACCGCCTTCTTGCAATTCTGAGTTACCCAAATTTCAGGACTGGCCTGTGGCAGACCTGGGTGGGTGACTGAAAGCAACAGGAAGACCTGAGCTGCCATGTGGAAGGCTGCGGGATGGCTCTCTCCCCACCTGCACACATGAGGGACTCTGGGTCCTACACCAGGATGCAGCTCAAGCCGCACAGCAGCCAAGGGCTCCCCGGGGCCGACACTTGCCTTAGCGCACACTGCACGCCTGTCTCATCTCCGTAGGCTGAATACAGCAGCTCCATCTCGTCCGACTTCAAGTCACCAAATACTGAATTATTCTGCATCGAAAGCGCAGTAGTGGCACTGGAGAGAAAGGTGACTGGGAGGTAGAGGAGAAAGACAGCATCACTGGACTCACTGGAAGGACTTGGTATGCATGCCCCATCCCACTTCTCCAGGGGCTGAGGGACCGCCTGGCTGGCAGTCAGCATCCCAGTCACGCCTCACTTGCTCTCCACAAAATTCTCGCTCCTGAGTGTAAGTTTTCCACGTGTAACCAGCAGGGGTATAATTCACCACCCCTCGTTTCACTTCTGCAGGCCAAAGACCGCAGGGAAATGAGCTCTCTGCAAAGGGGTGAGCTCCACAAGTAAAAGAGCTGCGTGGAGACATGGGCAGAGGGCACCGTCCATCAGTGTGGAGGATCCCAACCAACACACACCGCAGGGAGCACGCCGGCCCAGGGCCAGCTCTCGCTGCGGGGGACGCGGGCCGGGTGTGCTGTGCGGAGTCCCGTAGGGCGTGAAGCAGCACCCCTGGCGTCTCCCCAGCAGATGCCGCAGCAGCCCCACCCCACTGGGGCCGTCAACACGTTTCCAGACACTGCCAAACGTCCCCAGGGACAAAAGTGTTGCGGTTGAGAACTGTGTTAGAGGATGAGAACGAGGAGTGTGTCAAACACAACGAAAAAAGTATCAACAACCATAATGGCCCCAAAAGGAAGAAGGGAGCGGGGGCTGATGAAGGCAAGTGGTCAAGGCAAGAGGATCCTTCCCTGTGGAGGGGGTCCTTTAACAGGAGACCCAGACCAGGCAAAATTCCAACACCTGGAGCTGGAGGAAAGAACATTCCAGAAAGGAGGAAGCTCTTGGGCCAAGGCCATGGTTTGGAGGGAAGAGGGAGCTGTCCCATTAGCAGATGGTGTGAGTGGCTGAAGGAGAAAGGGCCGGCAGGAACAGTGTCCACGCAGCTGTCTGCACAGAAGGGACCCAGCAGAGGCGGAGAAGTGGAGGGTGGGGCCGTCCGGGAGGTCCCAGCAGCAGCACAGCCAGGAGACAGCCGTGCAGACGGAGAGGAGAACACACAGGCCAGACCCAAGGCCCAGGGGCCACACATTCTGATTCCCGAAAGGATGTTCAGTAAACGTGACAGGGACAGAAACACAAGGACGGCACAGCACTGACCAAGGTGAAGTCCAGCGACGCAACCAAGGTGCCCGCTGTGTGTGTCCCCAGCAAATCATCCAACACAAGTTTTATTCCTGTCACTGTAACTGATCTCAATCCTACCCATGTGAAAATAGGAATCCAGGCAAGTGAGGAAACCCTGAGGCAGGAATCAGCAGCATTTGCCATCACTCCCCTAAACCCTGCTCCAGCCGGCTCCTGGGACAGGACTACGGATTTACCTTTGTTTCTTCTCTCGTCTTTGAAGCCCAGCGTGGTGAAGCCTGGGAGCAGCTTACTGGAGAGCGAGCTCAAGTCCACCGGGTGGGTCTCCTCCTCTGCAACACGGACATGGCGGGCCGTGAGCGGCAGGCGTGACCCCAACGCGGTGCCCCGTGCAGTGCCACGAGCCCTTTCTTCTACATCACAGTGGATTTGATTGGTGGGAGTGGAGGGATTTTAGAATGATCACCTGAAAATGAATTTGCAAAAGCCAACTACCATTCTCAAAACTAACTGCATTTCAATTTCATTTCTTTATCACCCCAAAGTCAACACAATAAAAAATATCGCATCTTAGGCCACCACATCAGCAATACTTTGAGAACATTTTCAAATGATTACTCAACAACTCCAAGAAGAAATCTTGTCCTATGTGCTCTAACAGCGAAACGGTGGCGGGTGCAGCCGGAGAGCACGAATCTGACAGCACGTCTGCCACGCTCAAGTCACCATCCACACACCACTCATGGCATCAGAGCAGGAGTTCCTCAGTTCCCAACCGTTACGTCGGTCTCAACACTCTCTTACACTAAATATGGATCAACAGTCTATCCTCTTTATGAAAATAAGCTGGAGATTAAATACATCAACCAGTTTATATTCTTCACACACTGGAGAAAACCACACTGGCATGTTGGAGCTGGGTGAAAGACCACCAGCAGGCATGCGGGTGTGAGTGAGGGAAGCGGAAAATCTAAAGGCAACCCTTGCCAGGCTGCGTGTTCCTCGTGTGAGCCTGCGTGTGCGTTTCAAACTCAAGTGTGTCACACTTTTATTCAAAGGACAAGCCTCTTCATTACTTCCAGGCCAAGAAAGCGCCCCGACGGGCTGGACAGGCCTAGTGCGCGCCATCCTTCAATGCTATCCTGGACATAATCATCTAACAGCTCTTTTTTTTCTAAGACTGCTTTCCAGATTCAAGGAGCAAGGTGGGCCAGCACTCTGGTCTTTGCTGAAGACAAAGCTCCGGATGTGAACCCTTCCTGATGCTACTGAGGTTCGGCCTTAAAGGCCTCTCGGCAGCTTTTCAGGAACGTGGCTCGAGGCCCCCTGCTCCCAAGGAGCCCTGACCGAGGTCTGACCAGCACCCCAGCCCTGCGAGACGGCCATTCACGCCTCCACTCGGAGCACGTGTCACGTCGGGGTATGCGCAGGGACGGGAAGCCGGGCAGCTTCTCAGGAACGTGGCTCGAGTCCCCCTGCTCCCAAGGAGCCCTGACCGAGGTCTGACCAGCACCCCGGCCCTGCGAGACGGCCGTCCACGCCTCCACTCAGAGCACGTGTCACGTCGGGGTGTGCGCAGGGACGGGAAGCCGGGCAGCTTCTCATGCTGCCCCCTGGCCAATGGCTCGGCTTTTCATCACAGAACATGAATGGAGGCCCGAAAAACAGTGTACAGATAGCAGAAAGCCAGCCCCGAGTGGGCACCCACCATCAGCGTCCGGCTCGGCCGTGTTGACCACGCTGTAGAGCAGGCTCCCGTCCCCGTTCCTCTTCAGATAGCCCATCTGGAAGGAAGCACTGCCTCAGTGTCTGTCCCTCAGGAGGGGCAGCGCAGCACAAATGAAACGAAGGCCAGCAAGCAGGGCTTAATGGGGGTAAAATCAAGTGTGTCCAAGAACAAACGCCAGAGGGCCCCTCACGGTATTCCCTGGAATTTGACTCACCGGCAACAGCAGAGTCAACACAGGCATGAGGAGAACTCTTAGGCTCCCCATGGCCCTGCTAAAGGGGGTACAGCTGAAACAAAACCTTCACCCACAAGCATTTAAAACTGCTTAGGAGCCTTGACAAAGGGAATGGTCGGCAGGTCAGCATGGCACTGCCCTGACGGCGGGCAGCTCTGGCTCTCAAGCATGTGCAGTACTGCTTTTCATTTAAAAACCCGCCACCCACACCCCAGTTCTGTGTACAGGCCATCAGGAGGATCCAGGCAGAGGAGGCACTGGTGTGTGCAGACATGGGGGTCAAGGGGGAAGACGGCTGCCATGCAGGGGCTGGCTGGGCTCCAGGGCAAGGGCCATGTCCATGCTGTGGGCAGGGCAGCCACCTGGCCTGAAAGGAGCCAGATGTTTGTGTGGGGGCAGCTTCCCACCGCCGACCCAGGCAAAGTATCAGAGCCCACAGGGTGGCCAGGGCCCTGGGGAAGAGGTGGAAGATCAGGTACAATGGGACACGGATTTGATACACAGATTAGGGAGTCAGGTCCTCACGGTGCAGATACAAAACTGAAAGGGAAGAAGTGGGGTGGACCCATGGAGCAGGATGAAACTGGAAGTTTCACTGTAAAAACAGTTTTCAACACATGTAAACACAGGTGCCAACAGAATCCGTCTGCACGGTGTTCACATATGTGGTGCAGACACGTGCACAGGCATTTCCCAGCTCTATCTGCAGAGAGGGCTTCACCCAGCACCCACGTCTTGGCTTCTAAACAAGGCTCTCTAGTAAAGAAACCAGGGCTCCTTGGAGAATGTGGCAATTCCAAGGCTGAAGCACAGAGTGCAGAACAAGGCTGTCCAAAAGAACTACAGTGCAAGCCACGTAGACCACAATCTCCAACAGGCAAGCCATGCAAACAACTTCCCAACATGAGCCACACAAACCATAACTTCCCAACACAACCCACGCAGACCACAGCAACTTTTCAACGCACGTGCCACGCAAACCACAACCTCCCAACACACAAGCCACGCAGACCACAACCTCCCAACACACGACCCACGCAGACCGCAACCTCCCAACACACGACCCACGCAGACCGCAACCTCCCAACACACGACCCACGCAGACCGCAACCTCCCAACACACAAGCCACGCAGACCACAACCTCCCAACACGTGAGCCACGCATACCACAACCTCCCAACATGCGAGCCACGCAGACCACAACCCCCCAAACACGCGAGCCACGCAGACCACAATCTCCCAGCAAATGAGCCACGCAGACTACTGCAACTTCCCAGCAGGCGCAGGCAAACAGAAGCAGACGCCTCTGAAATGCCCCCACTTCAGCATTCTTTACATCCCACCCCATGTGCATTTTGAAGACTTACTATGAAAAAATACCATAGTTTAAGTTAATGTTTTCTACAGACTACTTGTTGAAACAAAACGTTGGATATAGAAGTGAAATAAAACCTGCCGGGATTAATGTCACCTGCATTGCTCTACTTCTCTTATCAGGGCTAGTAGAAAGCCTGAGACTGCAGACAGCCTGTGCTCTGTTTCCATTGGAGACACTGGGTCTAGAACGTCTCCTGCCAGAAAGGAGAGTGCAGTCAGCTGAGTGGGCTCCACCACTACACAGACCATCCATGGCAGGAGCCACGGGAACAGGGTCAGTGGCCTATCATGGACCATCTGTCGGATCCAACACCAG
>NW_016814059.1:652526-694936 GCF_001698545.2 Rhinopithecus bieti | reverse complement strand
AGACCAGCCTTGTGTGTGTCTGACCCAGGCCTCCCATCAGGGCCCCACGCTGACCTCTGGATCCTGGTGGCTGTGCTGGATCACACAGCACCAACCCAGAGGGAGAGGCACACAGAGAGTCTGGGGCCACGCAGCACCCTCTCTCGGTGGCCAGAGAGCACTACCTTGCCGCCTGGGAGGAACCGGTTGATCCTGTCCCGAGCCTCGTCAGCCGCGTGCTCCACCAGCGCCAGCACGTGCTCCTCTGCGGTACTGTCCGTCAAGCTGCAGGCGTTCCCTTCAGGCTCAAACATGCAGCTGTGAGGTGGGGACAACCAAGTCACCTGGAGGCAGCATCCCCACCACACACCTGCGCCCCACGCGTCGGCACCTAACCCAGCCTCTACGACCCTGCCCTCAGACACAGAGCTGGCAGAGCGTACCTATCTCCTTTCAGGTCTCAAAGCATCCCTTTCACCCTAACCAAGTAATAAATTAAGACACTTATATTAAAATACAGAGTAAGCGTAAGCCAACTAGACAGACTCCCTGTTTTCCAACCTGGTGAAAACTCAGTTAAAGTGCAGTCGCTTTAACAAAAAAAGCAACAAAATAACAGATGTGCGCACTGGTTAGTCCTTAAAGGCCTCATCAGAAAAGCGACTGGAAAAGCGCCGGTGACTACGCAGGGCTCACAGCAAGGCCGGACAGGCGGGGCCGCTTGCGTGAGGTCTGATGCTGCTGGGCTGGGGGGACAGCAGCCCTCTGCTGTGGCCACTGGGTGGCAAAAAGCACACACAAGGACGTCAGCAAGTGGCCCCAGGTTCTGCCTGAAGCAGTTCTCAAACAGCTGAGGGGTGCAGGCTACAGCACCCAAGGAGTGTGGAAGGTTCTAGAAGCAAGCAAGTAGGCTCCTTTCCACCATGGGCACTTGCCTGGGTGTGGGTCTGAATGGCCTAGGGACAGGTGCAGACCGAGGGCAAGCCCTGCCCATGAGAGCGGCCCTGGCCTTGCCTGACCTACAGCGCCAACCTGGCAACCCGACACAGGAGTCAGAGCCCCATGAGCTCCACGGGAGGGCTCCGCTTAGGCAGCTGCGTGAGCCCATTGCTGATGCACACTCTGCGACACCAGGTGAAGGTCAGTGCCGGAGCTCGGCACGCTCTGCTGACTGCAGACTGACAGCTGGGGATCCATCTAAAGGGCCTGGATCCCACAGGCAAGGGTGGAGCCACAGCACCAGAAACACCCAAACCCAACCTGGGGCGGGTCCGCCAGGACATGACCCCACCACGGCTGAGCATGCTGGCCGACACCAACTCCAATTCCCCCTCAATGCTCAGCCACCATGAGGCGGCAGAGGGCGGCCATGAATCCCTAACCCTGAAGGCCAGCAGCGCAAGCGAGTCGGGGGCTGAGGTCGGACACAGCCACCAGCCAACCACGCAGTGAGTGTTCACATGGCAGCAGGGTGGGAAACACACTGCACGTGGGGAGACCACCTTAGGAGACTGTTGGCCGTTGCCAGGCAACATGCTCTGGCTGCAGAGCACCCTCCGTCTCCTCAGCCAAGGCTGCAGGACCTGAGGGGCTGGTGTCAAGACGGCCCTCCCTTTGGACTGTTGGAGGGAGCTGCTCAGAGCAGAAGCACCGAGCCCAGCACCGCTGCTGCCCCACCTGTTAAATCCACGCGAGTCCCGCATACACTGTGAGAAGGAGACAAACGATGGAGGGCCGTGAGCATCAGAACTGCCTCAAGGACATTCAGCACCAACTCCAGACGGCCCCTGACTTTCCACAAGACGGCACAAAAGCAGTACGCTTCGGTAGAAACCATCCTTCAAACCTGATCTGTCCCAGGCTGGCAACAGGCCACCGTCCTCTCAGGACACTGGGAAGATGGCAAGCCACAACGCTGTCAGACACACGGCCACGAGGGCGGATGTCCAGAGCCCGCACTCCCTGAGGCCTGCATTCAGCAAGTGACATGTGACGAAGCAGGCTCTGTGCCAGGCGCCTCTGCCCGCTGCAGGCTATTGTAAGTGCTCTCGGTGCCTCTAAGGCCCCTGGCGATACTCTCGCTTTGTTTGGTCCTATCAGACGGCCACCTCACGCAGGTGGAGGAGCATCTACAGGAATGACGTGTGACAGACTTTGACACAATCTCAATGCTCAGCCACTGTGAGACAGAGAGGCCCCATGAAAACCACTCTGGAGTTTAGAGAAAAAGGAAGAAGGTTCCCTGATGGACCACCCAAGTCAGCTGCTCCCTGTGGGAGGCAGCAGAGCTACAGGGAGCTGCGGCCTGCAGTCCTCACCTGCTTCCCCTGCAGCATCCACACCTTCCTGACCACGGGGCTGCACCTGCTCCACTCCAGCATCTACACAGACATGGAAGCGAGCAGTTCTGGGGTGGGCATCTGCCCCATGGCAAGAAAGAAGCCCCCTGCCAATGCTGGCTGCCCAAAGTGGGCCCGCTTGTGTGGCACAGTCTGGGACAAGGGCACAGCCTTGGCTGCCAGCAAGTGGTGTGCAGGGGAGGGAACGGCCGATGATCTTAACAAACGGCATGTGAAGACAGAGATCACCAGTCGGTAGCAGATGGGGGCAGCGGTGAGCCGACGGGCTAGGGTACCACACCTGGGTAAGAGTGCACGTGGCCGGTGGGCAGGAGGGGCCATCTGACCACACTCCTCCTGCCAGAATAAGCTCCTCCAAGGATGTCTAAGTGACATGACATCCGTTCTCCCACTCACTCACTCTCCCCCACAAAGCACCTGCTTTCCTGGTTGTGGTGCTCAACGCCAAAAGCAAACGTGGTTTCCACACAGCCTTTACCTGATAACTTCTCTACTCGGCTTTTTGGATTTCTTGGCAGTTTCTACTTGTACGGGTACAACTTCAGGGACAGGTTCCTCAACAGCTGTATCTTCATTGCCCAGAAGAGCTGCCTGCTGAGAAAAATCCATGTCCTGCATAAACGACATGCTGCGCTTCAAAGCTAACAGCCGCTCCTAGAATCAGAAAGGACAGAGCAGCAGGGATTTACCTCTCCCTCACAGCCAGGGTGCCGTGACGATGGGATGGGATGGGGATGGTCACAGCCTCACCTGGCCTAAGAGCTAACTTTCCACGCGGAGCAGCGGGAGGTGGTTGCAGGGGCTGGACCCACTGCCAGAGTGCGGCAGGTGCCGCGCCTCCTCTTTACCTTCACCTACGTGGGACGCATGCAGCCTGGCTCACGGCACAGATCTGGGAAGCCACTCAGGATGGCCAAGGAAGACAAGGATGTCCCATCTGGATTCAGTGAGGTAGCCATGCAAAACAAGCCCGCAATGCTGGCTGCCATCCAGCAAGACTGACACCCAGGCTTAAGAACAAGAGATGCGGAACTTTCCACCAACCCTAAATGAGACGTCACAACTAGGTCATGAGAGGGCGGCCGGGGACGTCTACCCTAAAGCAAAGGGGGCAACACCATGAGGGTGGCGGGTGGATGGAGCATGTGTTCACTGTGAGGCTCCCCTCGGGCACAAGCGACGGGGAGCAGAGCCCCTGCTTTCCGTAGCTCGCTGCTGCCAGTGAGTTTCTTACTTTGCTCATCATCTTAAAGCCTGCGTGAAGTATCTTCTTCGCCAACTTGTAGTACACGGTATCTGGCCTATTGTATGTCATTGCATTATCACACATCAATTTGAAATCTGCCTGAAAAGAAAACAGGAAAGACTTACCAAGCTTGAAATGCCACAGACAACAGCAAAGCCCTAGATGACTGTCAAGAAACCAAAAGGAAAAAGCTACAATTGAGTAGGAAACAATTCAACTGGGCTCTCTGTTCTAAAAATAATGTTTAAGAACTTAGATAAATTTTCTCAGTTGCACGTCAGTCTTGCATGAAAAATGTTACAATGAAGAGTTGGCCAAGCCTGTAACTTCTTTCTAAGCATCCCATACAAATGCTATGCGAGGAAAAAGGAGCATTTACTGTGCTTCCTGCATTTCTCCAAAACAGAAATAGGAACAGGAAGCAACAATATGATTCTTTCAAGTCAAAGTCGAGGCATAAAGGCAAGCGTGGGGCACAGTGATATCCTCTATCTCTAGAATTTCTCCATAGAATAGAATTTAAAATTCTGTCACCAAATAGTTCCCTCAAACTATCAGAAAAAGACTCTGCCCCCGCAAAAGGAGAGCCTTATTTCGTAATTTATGGTAAAACTATGGAAACATCCGTATTTTATTATCATAATCAGTTTCCTCAGCACAGGCCTCTCACAGGTGAGTACCAGCATCAGGCCGGAGCATGGCCCTGGAGGCCAGCCACCCTAACTGAGAATGTGCCATCTGGACCCTTCGCAACCCCGGTTCTGGAGCCAGCGGCCCCAGGGCCTGGCCTGAGACCACGGAGCCCACCGCAAGACTCCACTGCGGACACTCCACGGAGTGAGTGCTGCTCCCCTTTTCACTTTGTTGCTAGGAATGGCCAGGCTGGGGCCCAGAGCAGGGAATACCGAGGGCTTTAGCTCATGGAGTGCTCTGAGCATCTGTCCTCAGGTGCTGCCTGAACCTCTCATCAAGTTTCCTTTTCTCCCCCTCTCCTTTAAGTCTGTTCTGTTGTGTTTCTAGGAGTCAGCAAACCCTTCAGTAAACGTAAAATAAAAAAAAAATAGAAAAGTCAAGCTTTCCCAAGTGGAATGGAACCTAAGAGAGAAACCTTATGCCTTTCTAAACTACACTAATGCCAATTTATCAAGCATCTATTTTACTTTCTTCCCCTGGGTTGCAAAAACAATGCGCAGTTGCTAATTCTCATAGCCAGTAGCAAGAAACAGAGTTAAGAGCAAAGTACTCAGGAGACAAAAAAACTTACTATACTAAAAAGACTACCTGCTCAATTAGTATAAGACAAAATTAAGAATTAAAATAAGCATGCTTTTAAAACGTCTAGTCTCAAACCATGCCACGCCGGACACCTCATTGCTTGAAACAACATGTACTATTTACGCCAGTGCAGTAACTTAGAAAAGAAACAGCGTGCAACCTGGCCTACTTTCTTTTTTTTTTTTTTTTTGAGACGGAGTCTCGCTCTGTCCCCAGGCTGGAGTGCAGTTGCCGGATCTCAGCTCACTGCAAGCTCCACCTCCCGGGTTTACACCATTCTCCTGCCTCAGCCTCCCGAGTAGCTGGGACTACAGGCGCCCCGTCACCTCACCCGGCTAGTTTTTTGTATTTTTTTTAGTAGAGACGGGGTTTCACCGTGTTAGCCAGGATGGTCTCGATCTCCTGACCTTGTGATCCGCCCGTCTCAGCCTCCCAAAGTGCTGGGATTACAGGCTTGAGCCACCGCGCCCGGCCACCTGGCCTACTTTCTAGACCAAAGCACAAAGAAAATGTTTATGACCAATCATTTCCTTAATGCTGTGTCTGTAAAATAACACCCAAACACAGAAACACCTGTGAAAGCTCAAAAACTAGAAACGATCTAAGTTGAATGAAGTCTTCACGAGACATAAATACACAGAACTATGCCACAAGGACTTCGGGCAATGAAAGTAACTTACCTTAAATTCCGTAACTGACTTGTATTCATTAGCTACAATTTTGTCTTTCATGGTGCCAAAATCCATGGGATGTTTTATTATCATTGAATATCCAGGAGCAATTGCATCCGTGACAGGAAAAGCAAAAAATCCATGGGGATCCTTTCTGAAAGCAAAGACATCTTAAAGTGGAAAAATCTAGATTTCTAAATGATATAAAATCTTCTACAATCCAAAAATTGGATACACTGACCGAATTTTGTTTCTTAAAAGTAAAAAAATTACCAGGCTCTTTTAATTTATTGTGATAGGTATTTCAGATATAATAAAAATTCCCCCCAAAGCATCCTGGCGGCTGTCAGTATCCCAGCTCTAGCCTTGACTTCCCTCACCCTATTCTGACTTCAGTGTGAGCCACTACCGAGTCCATGAGCTCTTCCTGCCCACCCCGAAGTGGAGTGGGAATCACCAAGAGAAGGTGCAGGGTCTGTTTCACAGCTGACAGGGCTGGGGTGGGGAATAAGGCCTCAGAAAAGATGACACCATACACCCCCAGACACAAGCTCTTCAGAAACGCCCAGGTTTACCTCTGGAGCTGGCGGAGGAAGTGTTCCAGGAGTTGCTGAATAGGTGTGCTCTCATTTTCGGCTGACAATTTAAGGAAAAAAAAAATTGAATACAAAGACTTTGGTATCCCTTCATTAGAGAGCTCCAAGTTCACAGTATCTGTCTGTACGGGGTCTCACAGCATCTTAAGTTCCAGCAAGAACTAGGGATATAAAGATACACCCAACTCAGCCTTGGCTCCCACAAAGCTCAGCTGGGTGGGAAAGGGCACCCCCTCCCCGCAGCAGGAGTCATAAAAACCCCTTATAATAACTGGTAGCCCTTACATCAACAATGTGTGGTGATCACGTATCAATGCTTTCAGCTCATAACAATGTGTGGTGATCACTTATCAATGCTTTCAGCTCATATTACTACTCTAGACAAGGAATGATGGACGGAACAAAGGCTCTGGACATAAGGATTGATCCTGTATTCACCGATTATTATTTCACTTGAGGTCCCTTAAAATTCAACAAAAAGTAAATAAATAAATGGCTGGTGTGGTAGTGCATGCCTGTAGTCCCAAGAGGCTGAGGTGGGAGGATCGCTTGAGCCCAGGGTTATCTGAGCCCAGGAGTGAATCACGACACTGCACTCCAGCCTAGGGGACACAGCAAGACCATGTTTCAAAAATAAATTAAAAAAAGAAAGTGCCTGAAGAGCCAAATGATCACAGAAGCTCAGAAGACCACTAGCTATCCAGAACTTTCCTTCAGTGCAGCCAGCAGGGCTCAGATGGTTTCTGATGGCCTGAATGATTGCAGCACTAGCCTCCTCACTCCCTGATGTTCCATGTCCCAAAGGCCAACTGTCTAAGTTTCCCAATAATCCAGGAACCACTAGATGCTGAGAGGTGCCCGGAAGAGATAACCCTCGTCTTAAGTACAAACGCCTCATCACTGTGAGTTGTGCACAGGAAGGCTGGGGACAAGGAGAACCGAGTGGGCAAGTCCTTGTCAGCTAAAAATTCCAGCCCAAAGCCATCCTTGGCAGACGGTGCCCACGACAGAAATTCTACCAAAGGCCTTCAGCTTCCTCTGTCTCAGCCTATGGTCACTTTTAGCAACTTCAGACCCATCATTTGGGCTTCCAGGTCCCCTCTTCCCAGAGGAATTACCTGCGTTTTCACTAACATGCATGTCTGTTACCAATCTGACCCATGTGGGGCTACTCTTCTGATGCTGTTCTCTTTGGGTGCTAAGTGCAGACAAAACCAAACTTACAGATCCAGGGCTGGTAAACTTTTTACATAAGTGCCAGACAAAAAATAGTCTAGGCTTTGTGGGTCACATATGATTGGTCTCTGCAGATACGCCTTTTTGTTTTTTTATGAACCCTTGAAAAACATATAAACCATCCTTAGATAATAATAAGTTAAAAAACAAACCTTAACGGCACCAGTGGTAACTGGCCAAGCCTTGCTCTAGACATTCAGAGACACTGGAAGAAACCTCAGATCCAGAGAACACCCGGGATGAGGCCCTGGAAATACCAGCTCTCCTCCCTCCCATGCTTCTCCCCAAAGCAAGAGGACACGGTGCCGACCCTCATTTACAACGACGAGCTGTGAACACCAGGAGTCTCTAAAAGTCCACCCTTGCCTGGCTGTGTCCGGCACGCTCGGACTGGCCGATCTGGGGGAGGCTCCACCTCCACCTTCTTCCCAGGATCAAAGTCGTCAGCCTCTCCCTCCGTGTCACAGTGCTCCCTCTCTCGCTTCCGCTTCTTCTCTTCCTGGGCGGCAGAGTCAAGGGAGTGAGAAAGGCACGAGTAGGTGGGATCCAGACACGTCTGCCCAATCCCCTCGCAGTTCTCAGGGGAGGGACAGAGCTCAGGGAAACCCCCTCCAAGATCCTCCTCAAGCCGGGCTCCCTCCTCACGGAGACCCTCGCAGGGTCTGCTGAGGAACAGCACACCCAGGATCCTGGAACTGAGTCTGCTGGCCTCAGCGGTTTGCGTTTTGCTACAAACGGAACACCCCCTCCCCTCCTCCAGCCACGCAGGCGCACTCTGCCTGGGTCCTGGGACCGGCTCCCCATGGGGTCCTGGGCGGGGGGTGTCCGGGCCAACGCAGCCGCCGCTGCTCCTTTACCTTTCGCTTCCTCCTTTCCTCATCGTCCAGATGCTTCTCCTTCTCGGATTTCTTCTTCTTCTTCTTTTTCTTTTCTTTGTGCCTCTCTCGCTCATGGTCTGACCTGTCATCATAGTAACTGGAGTCGTGGCCGGATCCTGAGAGTTCAGTCACTTCACTTCCTCCGACTTTGAGGACTAGCTTCAGGGGTTTCTCCAGGGGCTTGTCGGCATAATCTGCACAGACACAGACCGAGTTCCACCCGCGTGCTCAGGTGCAAACGCCACGCAACCAGGTGAGACATGAAGGCGCTAAGAGGTAAAGGCCTCCCTGAGGAGTACAGCGGGGCTGCCAACCATCAGGGAGAGACGGAAGGGAAGACCACAGTGGCGGCATGTCACTGCCTCCTTGTTCTCCCTTCCCCTCCACAGGGAGCTTCAGGTCCCTTTCAAGTCACGGTGTCCTCACCAGAGGCCCTGTGGGATGTTCACATCACTCGTTCAAGAAGATGGATTAAGAAGGAACTGGAACCCCGGAGCCCGATCTCCCTCCTAGAAACCCCCAGCACTTCGGTTCACCCTCGCCTGACTTCCTGCAGGCGCCCGTGCTGCCCGCTGACACCCATGGAGCTGCCGCGGGAGCAGGGGAGAGCGAGGGAAAGGCGGGAGAAAGGGCAGCCTAGCTTCTCCCTTAGCTCCACACAAAAGCCAGCACAGATGCTTCCCTGGTCTCCAGGACCGGAGTGAGTGGGCTTGCAGCCTCGAGCCCAGAACCCTCTACGAGGAACGCAAGCGGGCAGCCAGGACCCCTCACGCGTGCCCGGTTCCCTGCCCGAAATCCCAGGACCACCTCCCGCGTGCCCGGAACCCCTCCCCCGTGGCCGGGACCTCGCCCGGTGCCCAGGACCCCCGTCCGAGTGCCCGGAACTCCTCCCCCGAGCCCAGGACCCCGCCCGCCGCGCGTCACAAAGCGCCGCCGCCTCACCCTCGTAGGACGAGCGCCACTCGGCCTTGTGCTTCTTGTGCTTCTTGCCCATAGCAGCGCCGGCGGCAGGCCCAGAGCGGGGGCCGGGAGCAGCGGGAACCCGGCCGGACAGTGGCCGCCACCGCCCCCTTGCCCTGGTTGGCCGCCCGCGTTCACTGCGCCGAGGTTGCCGAGCCCGCGGGGCCGCGCCGGAAGCAGGGCGGGGCGGGGCCGCGGCAGGAAGTGGCCCTACCGGCCCGAGCGCTTCCGGGTCAGGGGGTGGTGCGCCTCGCGCGGCAGATTCGAAGCTAGGGAGGGGCCCGCGGGCTGAGGCGGCGGCTGTGGCGGCGACGCTGGGCGTGAGGTGGCGGCGGCCACGCTCCAGTCGGGTCCTCACTGCTCTCGGGGGCGCCATGGACGAGGCCGTGGGCGACCTGAAGCAGGCGCTTCCCTGTGTGGCCGAGTCGCTGACGGTCCACGTGGAGGTGCATCAGCGCGGCGGCAGGTGAGCCGATGAGCCGGGCCAGCCCGACACACCTTCTGGGCACCCACCAGCCCCGACCCCAGCTCGTGCACCGAGCCCGGACCCAGGGGCACTGACCCGCCCCGATCCCGGCGCACTGACTCCTTTGCGACTGAACCCCAGGGAACTGACCTGGCCCGACTGGACCCCGGCGCGCAGGCCTCCGGGCCCGGATCCGATCCTAGCGCAGTGACCCAACCCCACCCCAGGGCACTGACCCTGCCGACCCGAGCCCTGCGCGCAGGATCCCAGCTCACAGATTGAACCCCGACCCGACCTCAGCCCACGGACCTGGCCCTGACCGTGCCCAGCTGTTCTCCAGTGCACCGATCTGACCCTGAGTCACACGTTGGAGGATAGGATGGTCGCGCATTGCACAGAGCTCTAAAGTCGCAGCCGAAATTGGGTTGTTATTCTTTGAGCCATTGTTTTTCAGACCCTTTAATTGTTCCCGTTCCTCACGGACTTGATGTTAAATTTTTAGGGTTCAAAGCAAATCCCACTCATTTGTGACCAAGTCAGTTCATGGGATGGGGGTGCCTATGGGCTGTGCTGCTCCCTGGAGTTGGGGGAGCTCAGCAGCGGGGCCAGACCCTCACAGACACTCCTCATGACCATGGAGGGTGGATTGAGGTCTAGTGAGACCACCAGCCTCAGAGGGGATGCAGAGGAAGAGACCTTTCCTTTAACAGAACAGCTGTTGACTGGTCACTGTCTAGGTGCTGGAGTTGAGACACGTCAGCATAATTGCACCAGGGCCCAGCGACATCTGCACAAAGCCCCACCACAGCCTTGTGACACCTGTGTAAACACCTTAGAGCTCAGAGACACCTGTACACAGTGTCACCGCAGCTTGGAGACACCCCATGTACAACCACACCTGGACCCAGAGACGCTAGGCATAATCACATCAGAGCACAGCTGCACCTAGAGGACAGACACCTACGCACAACTGCACCAGAGTTCATAGACACAACCACACTATCAATGCATGGTCGCTGCCTTGTAGGGTGCTAGGATGATTGCAGAGGGGCCACAGATCACCTGCCTGGCTCTGAGGAGCCTGTCCAGGAGGGAGGGGAGCCTGTCAGAGGGAGGCAGACATTAAATAGAACCTAAAGGGTGACTGCAGTTGATCAACCCAGTAAGCTGGGACAGTGCACAGCAGGGCACAGAGGTGTGATCCAGGACCAGGTCACTGTTGTAGAAAGGGAAGGTGTCAGGAGGAGTGCAGCAAGGTGGGCTGAGGGAAGCCCTGGATGCCAAGCGTAAAGCATTAGATTTTCTCAGCGTAAAACACAGCTATTGGAGACTTGTTACAATGCGGACTCCAGGCCTGACCCCGCAGCTGTGGAACTTCCTTATTGATAGTGAAAGCCACCATTATTGACTGCTTACTTTGTGCCAGGTATTGTCCTAAACACATTGAATGTATTAATGACCCTTCACAGTAGCCCAGCATAGCAAGGACTCTTACTGTTGTCTCCTTTTTCTAACTGGGAGCTGGGGCACAGCTTCTTCAGGGCACAGCTGGTAGAGGACCCATAGGCAAGGGGTGGCTCTAGATTTGGTCCCCAGGCAGGCCAGTTCCAGCCTGTCCTCTTTCTTATGTATTGTCTGAGTTTTTGCAAAACACTTAATTTTAACATTTTGTTTTTGAACTAAAATCATTTATGTGTGTTTTGGTGCTTGTGTGTGTGTGTGTGTATTTTTTTTTTTTTTTTTTTAGCACTGCAAAGAAAGAAGACATAAACCTGAGTGTTAGAAAGCTACTCAACAGACATAATATTGTGTTTGGTGATTACACATGGACTGAGTTTGATGAACCTTTTTTGACCAGAAATGTGCAGTCTGTGTCTATTGTTGACACAGAATTAAAGGTTAAAGACTCACAGGTAAGTTACTAATTTGCTGGGCCAAGGAACCGTTAGCTGAATACAAAGGCTGTATCATGAATGTCTTGCCGTTTTCATAGCTTGTTTTCAGAAATGGGTTCACTTCTCTGTTGGTTTGGGTGGCTAGACAAGTTCTTCTCACTAGCTGTCAGGAGCCAGGTGCTGGGAGCAGGAAGTGGCCCTGATGTCAGGGTGCTGTCAGTATAGCAGGGGACAGATCAGAAACCAGGAATGAGAATGCAGTGTTGTAGAATAGTGGACTGCGCTGGTAAGGCCTGTGTATGGTGTCTCATTCTTACAGTCAGCACATGTTTATTAAGTGCTCAGTGTGTGCTAGGGCCATAGGAGGTGTGGGGGCCATAGAGATGAGGAGATGGGCTTGCCTTGTAGAAGTCCTTCATCTCATCCCATGCATGGCCACCTCACCCACCTCGGAGTTCATGTGTATGTGTTAGAGGAGCTTTGTGTGAGGGCTTGGAGGCATTGGGGCAATTCTGGCACCAGTATAAAAACAACCTGAAACATATTTCTAGGGAAGATGTATGACAGCAGTACAACTCCTATCTTGTAAAAACCAGCTGTGAAGGACAGGCTTGGTACTAAGTTCTGCTCATGAGGTGGACCTCCCCATTCATACGTTAGGACCCATGTTTGTGCATGCTCAGAGCTTTGTGCACACTGAGATCTGATACTGCCGTGGTTTTGGCCAGTCTGAGGGAAGGAAGAGCCTCCCACACTGTTGTGGAGGGATGGACACCCTAACTGGAGGGCAGCGGGGTTGCCCAGGGAAAGTTCTAATGTTCTCTATCTGACTGCAAATTCACTTGTGGGAATTTATCTTAGTTGATAATTATGCAATTTTGTAGATCTTTCTGAATAGATGTTTGTTAGATGCTGTTAAAATAATAGCCAACAATTTGAAGTATTTTAACTGTCCACCAAAGATCAGTTAATAAATGTATGAATTCCATATATCTACACTATGTACAATGCAGCCATTAAAAAGAATGAAATAGATTTCTGTCTACCAATGTAAACATTTCTCTGAGCTATAACAACCGTAAAAAGACACAGTTAGGAAGCCGACTGGGCAAGGTGGCTCATGCCTGTAGTCCCAGCACTGTGGGAGACAGATGGAAGGATCACTTGAGGCCAGGAATCAGAGACTGGCCCGGGGATCATAGCAAGACCCCATCACTAAAAAGAGTTTTAAAAAATTAGTCAGCATGGTGGTGCGCACTTGTAGTGCCAGCTACTCAGGAGGCTGGAGGTGGGAGGATCACTTAAGTCCAGGAATTTAATGTTGCTGTGAGCTGTGATCGTGCCACTGCACTCTAGCCTGGGCGCAAGATCTTGTCTCAAAAAATAAGTTAATTAAAAAAACAAACAAACAAAACCCTATGTGGTAAAACTCAATTTTTGGTCAAATCTGTATGAGTGTATTTATAGACTATGATAACATCCCAGAGGTTGGATTTAGGGCACTTTTTCATTCTATAGGTAAATGTAGGGCCCAAAGGGCAAGGGATGGGTATTAGCTTTCAAAAGAGCTAATCCTCAATCTGAAATAAAATAACAGCCTTCTCATCTAATCTGAGAACTAGTTTTTATTCTACTATACATTCAGTTTTTATTCGTGGACCTTAACATCTAATTTGTATGGTTGGAATTAAGTGAGAGATTGTAAATGTGTGTGGATTTATTTGGCTTTTCCCTCATTTTAGCCCATCGATTTGAGTGCATGCACTGTTGCACTTCACATCTTCCAGCTGAATGAAGATGGCCCCAGCAGTGAAAATCTGGAGGAGGAGACAGAAAACATAATTGCAGCAAATCATTGGGTTCTGCCTGCAGGTATGGGGTGTGATGGAAGATGACGGGGAGGCTGAGGTCAGAGGATTGCATACTCCATGCCATGTCAGTTCACAGGGGGTTCTGTTTGTCCGTTTGTTTTGTAGGATTTTAGGATGTTTTCTCTCTTATGAAATGGAAAGTGTATCACAAAAGAGGAAAGTAGAGATTTCTAGTGTGGGACCATACTGTTCCTTTGGGCGGGTACTTCAGGTTCACGGCTAATGGAGAGCGCCCAGGTGCTCTTCTCACATGCCCGGTTGGTCTTTTCTGCTGAGTGGCTCCTTGCTGTCTGCTTGATGCTTCTCCGTAGGCGTTGCTGATGGGCTGTAGCAGGCCGAGCCCAGGGCTTCATTCAGTCAGCGTGTGGAGAAACGGGTGGATTTAGTGTCTGAACTTGGGTTGAAGCATGGGTAAAAGACAATTGAAAATGGTTATGATCATAAATTTTATAATGTGTTTACCACCAAAAAAATGATAGTTTAATGAACACATATTGTGGGGATTATGATATACATAAATGTAAAATAAATGACAACAATATTGTAAAGATGGGTGGGAAGTTTAAAGTTTTTTTAAAAGACCATTGCACATAATAACGAGACATAAAGTGTAATTCTTTGACTCCAATTGTCTGCCAAAAGTTGTATGTGACTGACATTTATTTTACATCTTTGATTTTAATAAAAACTAAAATTTGAAGAAAAATTTGCAGAATTTATACTTTCCTGTAATCAGAATCGTGGTCTTACGCTGTGTAGCACAGTGGGAAGCTCAGGCTTAGGCTCGGGGGAGACTGGGGTGGCTGCAATTGCATTCCTGAAATCAGGTCTTTGTTTAATTCTGTCACAGCTGAATTCCATGGGCTTTGGGACAGCTTGGTGTATGATGTGGAAGTCAAATCCCACGTAAGTTGCTGTGCCTTTTCCCAGAATGCCCTGTTATTTGAAGAGGAACCGTTACTGTTTTGCTCTCCAGCACCCCCGAGCAACTTGATGCAGATGGATTTTTGGGAGCCCCTGTCTGCTGGCAGCCCTTCTCCTGGACATCTGTCCTCTAGGATTGCTCCAGAGTAGAGCTGGTCTCTGGGGAGCTCCCTGAGAGAGAAGAGGGAAAGGGAGAATGTGAAGGCAACTTCACATTCTGCACAAAGGAAAGGCCAGTGTGTCTTCACCCCTGCACCCTCTGCAACCGGAAGGGTCCTTCCCACACAGGCAGCTCGCTAGAATACCATCACGCAGCTGTCCCAGGCTGCTTCTCCACATTGTGGCTGTTGTTATTTTGCGAATAATAACTGCTGTATCATTCTAGAGGAAGGCGCTTACTCATTACTTGATAAACAAACCCCTTAGTGGTTTTGTTTAATGTTGGCACTTTAAATAAAAGTGATCATTTTGTTTCTGTTCTTATAAAAGTAATAGCCAGTGTTTTTCCTTTTCCCTTTTTGAAGCACCTTCTCTTCTGAAATGAAAGCGTTTGGAGGTGATGATCTCTTAGGAGGCGGCCTTGCTCCCTTTGCTCCCTCTTCTCATGTAGGATCAAGCCCTGGGGGTGCACATTTCTTGGGGACCTTTGCCTTGTTGGTACCTTTATCTAGCTCTTTTTCTTCTATCAGCTTCTTGATTATGTGATGACAACTCTACTGTTTTCAGACAAGAACGTCAACAGCAACCTCATCACCTGGAACCGGGTGGTGCTGCTCCATGGTAAAGCATGCAGGCTTTTATTTGACCAGATAAGTGGCATGAAATTCAGCCTTTACTTTTACCTTTGTTCTTCTGCAAGGAGTTCCAGCTTTTTGTTTTCTGAAGGAGCCACAGCTGTCCTAGAATGTCCCCTCTCTGTGAGGCAGATCCAGCTCATGACACTTGGGACATTTATTTTTTATTTTTTTTGAGACGGAGTCTCGCTGTCATCTAGGCTGGAGTGCAGTGGCGATCTCGGCTCCCTACAACCTCCACTTCCCGGGTTCCTCCAAGGTTCCAGCGACTCTCCTGCCTCAGCCTCCTGAGTAGCTGGGATTACAGCATGCACCACCACACCCGGCTAAGTTTTGTATTTTTTTTTTTTTTTTNGAGCCACAGCTGTCCTAGAATGTCCCCTCTCTGTGAGGCAGATCCAGCTCATGACACTTGGGACATTTATTTTTTATTTTTTTTGAGACGGAGTCTCGCTGTCATCTAGGCTGGAGTGCAGTGGCGATCTCGGCTCCCTACAACCTCCACTTCCCGGGTTCCTCCAAGGTTCCAGCGACTCTCCTGCCTCAGCCTCCTGAGTAGCTGGGATTACAGGCATGCACCACCACACCCGGCTAAGTTTTGTATTTTTTTTTTTTTTTTTTTTTTGAGACGGAGTCTTGCTTTTTCGCCTAGGCTGGAGCGCAGTGGCGCGATCTCGGCTCCCTACAAGCTCTGCCTCCCGGGTTCACGCCATTCTCCTGCCTCAGCCTCCCAGTAGCTGGGACTACAGGCGCCCACCACCATGCCCGGCTAATTTTTTGTATTTTTAGTAGAGACGGGGTTTCACCGTGTTAGCCAGGCTGGTCTCAAACTCCTGACCTCAGGTGATCCGCCCGCCTCAACCTCCCAAAGTGCTGGGATTACAGGCGTGAGCCACCACTCCCGGCCCTTGGGGTATTTATTACTTGGTACTTCATCAAGTCTTCCTGTGGGGTGCCGCATTCCAAGACATCCTCAGATGCCCCAAATGTGGATAGTACTGAACTCTGTGTAGACTGTTTTTTCCTATACAGACTTTCCTATGATAAACCTTAACTTATAAATCAGGCACAGTAAGAGATTAACAATAATAACCAATAGGAAAAAGGAACAATTATAATAACTTACAAAAGTTATTTTAAACTTGTGAATTGTTTATTTTAGAATGTTCCATATAATATTTTGGACTGTGGGTGACTGCAGGTAACTGAAACCTTGGAAAGTAAAATCTTGGATAAGGGGGGACTATTGTGTTATTAAACTTTTCCAAAAATTCTGCCTTGTTTCCCCAGCTGATTGTAATTCTTTAGAATTCTGCCTGTTTCCCGGCTGATTGCAACTCTTTAGAATTCTCCGTTGTAGGCCAGGCGCAGTGGCTCGCACCTGTAATCCCAGCACTTTGGGATGCCGAGGCGGGCGGATCATAAGGTCAGGAGATCAAGACCATCCTGGCTAACATGGTGAAATCCCGTCTCTACTAAAAATACAAAAAAAAAATTAGCCGAGTGTGGTGGCAGGCGCCTGTAGTCCCAGCTACTTGGGAGGCTGAGGCAGGAGAATGGCGTGAACCCAGGAGGCGGAGCTTGCAGTGAGCCGAGATTGCACCACTGCACTCCAGCCTGGGTGACAGAGCAAGACTCTGTCTCAAAAAATAAATAAATAAATAGATAGAATTCTGCCTTGTTTCCCAGCTGATTGTAACTCTTCTTTAGGATGGAAACTTCCTCATATTTCTTTGTAGTACTCAGCTTTACTTTGTGAGGAGTAAACTGAAAAAGCCATATTTTAAAAAAATTCTGTCTGGTTCTTGTCAGGAGAAAATATTGATGATTTGTTGTTTTGTTTTCAATATCACCGGGTAGAATGGGGACACGGGAATTGAGTGGACTCGAGAGTATGAAACTGTAGCAAAGTGTTAAATAGAAGCTTGAAGAGTACTTAACTTCTTTGCATCAGTTAAGATTGCGTGACGACGTGCCCTTAAAACACAATATTCTTTTAAAGAGCAGATATGCCCCACATACTGTCCTCACAGCACGATCAGAGTAAGCAGCAGGTGTTTTAATTAGTGATTAAGTTGTTTCTGTTTGGAATCAGTTACATATTTCCTCTTTAATTCTTGAAAATGCTTGCAGAAAATGAGAGTTGCATGTCTCGATTTTCTGTTAGATGCTTTCCTTTTTTCATATTGGTCACCTCACAGCTTCTGGGAGGCATCATGTTAGGGGATGCTTGGCAGGCAGGCGTGCAAGAAGAACACTGGCCTCTGCCACTCTTCGAATTTAGTGTGGGGTACTAGCCCACTGAGAATCGTCTTAGGAAAGAGGGTGGTTCTGAGGGCAGCAGGAACAACACATGTCAGTGCCTGAGGAGGGTAGGACCCTCCACCTCATTTATCAAGAAAGGTGTGTTTGGCTTCTGAAAGGTGCCTTGATGAGTGGCTTTCATAGAGGAAGTGTGGGGACAAGGACAGGTGTCAGCAAAGATGTAGGCTAGAAAATGCAATGCTCACTCCCAGTGCTAAGTGGGACTGCAGGCCAGTGCTGGGGGTGGGGAGGTGATGGAGGCTGAGACTAATATAGTACAAATTAGTTAAGAAAGAGAGGGAGACGTAAGTGTATTGATAATATTTCACAGCATTTAAGCTTCTAAGCAGACTTCATTGTAGTAGTAACATCAATAGCTTTTAACTGTATTCCTTATATTTTATGGAAAATGGAAGTTACTGTTGTTTTAAGAAGTTTGTTGCAGTACTGACTAAAAAGTATATTTGCTCTGATCTTTGTCACAGGTCCTCCTGGCACTGGAAAGACATCCCTGTGTAAAGCGTTAGCTCAGAAATTGACGATTAGACTTTCAAGCAGGTAACTTTTGGTAATTTGTGAGAGGAGAGCCATGGGAATGGGATTTATAACAGGAGGTTGTTTTTTTTCTAAATCATTTTAAACAAGTAATAGATTCCTCTCCTTCACTGTAAGTCACTTGATTCCTCTGTATTCAGCATAGTTTTGAGTTATGATTTCAGTCTTTTAAGATTTGAGACTTATTTTATTGCCAGCATAAAACATTGCTGGTGAATTGCACTTCAGAAGACTATACTTTCTCCCCTTGCAGGATGGAGTGTTCTGCAGATTTCAGGTCAGGGTACTCGGTAGCTTTGCTGATTTTCTGTTCACTCGTTTTATCCATTACTGAGAGAAGAATGTTAAGTCTCTAATTATGGATTTGTCTTTTCCTCTTGAGTTCTGTTTAGGGCTTATGGTTTTCGTCACACTTGGAAAATATCTGGTCACTGTTTCCTCACCGAATTTCCTTGCCCCTCCCCTTTATCTGGGACTCTGTCTTTTTTTATGTTAGACTGATGTTCTACAGGCCACTCGTGTGCTTTTTTGTTTTTTTCAGTTCTTTAGAAATATCTATTTTATTCTAAAGTTTCTGTTGCTGTATTTTCAAGATGACTGATTTTCTACATCGTCTAATCTGCTTTTAATTCCATTCAGTGAAGTTTTATGTCTGATGGTGTATTTTTCTGCTCTGAATGTTCTGATTCTTTTTGTACTTTTCTTTCATTATGTTCTTGTTCACATCTTGAACAACTTTGTAATAGCCGTTTTAATGTTCTGTCTGCTAATTCCGTCATGATTGTCATTTCTGATTCTGTTTCTATTGACTGGTTTTTCTGCTCGTTATGGGTCACATGGTTTTGCTTTGTTGGCATGTTAGGTAGTGTTGGATTAGATGCTGAACGTTGTGGTTTGAAGTGTGTGGATTGTATCTTCTTTAGTGAGTGTTGGGTTTTGTTCCATTAGGCCTTTCCATTACCTGTGATTTGGTGTGATCCTTTGAGGTTTGGTTTTTTTAAGCTTTGGGAGGAGTTTAGGTTTAGTGTTAACACTAAATTATGGTCCTCTGGGGTCTACACTGAGTAGAGCACTCTCCACCCCAGCTGTTGGAGTATGCACTCCTCCCAGCCTGTGTGAGGTCCAGGAGCCCTTCAGCTCACAGATCAGAGTCACCCTTTACGTAGCTGCATGGAATGTCCCCAGCTGATACACACCTGAGTATTCATCCAGGACACCGGGGGTGCCATGAGGATTCCTGGACACTCCTTCTGAGGTATTTCTTCATATTTCCTTCCTCTCTGGAATTCTGTTCTGCAGCCTTCAGTCACTTCAGACTCCCTGAACTCCATTCTCTGTCTCCTTGACTCAGCAAGTGCCCATACTCCACTTGGGTTCCCTCCTGTGCCTGTCATTGGAAGACACCTCCCGGCAGACAGGGCATTTGTAGTGGGTCCCTGGTCTTCTGACTCAGGAGTCCCTGCCTTCACTGCCTGTGTCCAGCAACCTTACCAGATGGTGTTTCATCCATTTTGCCTTAAATGAGGTTTTCTCATTTAAGATTAGATGGTAAATCTGCTTCCTGTTACTCCAGTATGACTAGAGGAAATCCTGTGAGGTTTAATTTCATATACATAATTTTAGTTCTTGAAAAATGTCTTGTAAATGTTTTTACATAGGGAAATTGCTTTATTTTGACCCCTTAGGTTATGTTTAGCAACTTGCCCTTTGCTTTGACATATTGAAATACATGTGTGTTTTCAAGATCTCTAGGGGCATGCCGGCATGGCGGCTCATGCGTGTAATCCCAGCACTTTGGGAGGCGGAGGCAGGTGAATTGCTTGAAACCAGGAGTTTGAGACCAGCATGGACAACTTGGAGAGACCCTATCCCTACAAAAAAGTACAAAAAATTATCTGGGCGTGGTAGCACATACCTGTGGTCCCAGCTGCTTGTGAGGCTGAGGCGGGAGGATCACCTTAGCCCAGTCTCTACTAAAAACTACAAAAAACTAGCTGGGCGAGGTGGCGGTGCCTGTAGTCCCAGCTACCCGGGAGGCTGAGGCAGGAGAATGGCGTGAACCCGGGAGGCGGAGCTTGCAGTGAGCTGAGATCCGGCCACAGCACTCCAGCCTGGGTGACAGAGCGAGACTCCGTCTCAAAAAAAAAAAAAAAAAAAAAAAAAAAAAGAAATGGCAAAAAGAAGCCTTAGCAGGCCTTTGTTCCTCACTCTATTAAAGAACCAAAATGTTTTATAATTAATTCTGTTTAATATTCAACCTAGTTTTTATTTTGTTAGATTGTCTGTATCCCTCCCCTGTTTTATAAACAGTATCAGTAAATGGTGTCTCTCTTTTTTACGTGGAATGCCAGTGATGCTTTTTGAACGTAATTCTTTTTCTTTTGTGGACTTTTGATGTGGAGGAAACTGAGAAGAGGACTTGGAAGTCAGCTTTTCTCTGGCCTCAGTCTTGTTCTCTGGTGATTTAGTCAGCAGCTAAGCACGCCCAGATCTGTCTGCAGGCTTCTGAATGGATAGGGGAGTGTTCTGGGTTCCAATCCATCTGTGTGTGTGAAAGTTAACTTTGGGCCACCTGAGCATTCCTGGGCTCTGGGGTCTGCGCTGGAAAGCAGATTATCGTGCTCTCTAGGGTTCCGTGGAAGGAGGGAAAAATGCTCAGCTTCTGCCAAAAGCTCTTGATGCTTCTGTTTTGTTTTCTGTATTATATTAGTACTACTAGTATTTTTAAACATAGAAATATAATTTGTAAATAGATTTAAAATAGGAGTTTTTACTCTTTAACTCAATTGGTACAGTCTAGAACTACTAATTGAATCTTGTTAGACTTTTTCATAATTATTTAGTACACAGAGGGCTGGATTCCTCATTTCTTTGTCAGTAACTGTAGTTCCCCCGATGCTGGACACTCGAGATGTTGCATTCAAGATGCATGAATGGCTGTCGCTGAGGATCTGCAGGACCGATTAGTAATTCTCTCAACTCCTTTTTTCTATCTCAGGTACCGGTATGGCCAATTAATTGAAATAAACAGCCACAGCCTCTTTTCTAAGTGGTTTTCGGAAGTAAGTTAAATATTCTAATTATCTGGATTGTGTAGCTGAAAAAATGTCTTGTATGTTAGGCAAATCCTCCTCCAGAAGCATCAGGAGAGAACTGGGTGGGAAAGGTGTGTGAGGATCAGGGCTGACTGTGATCAGAGAAGGTTCCGGAGGTGGGGCCCGCGGGGACCCTCCCTTGGTTCTCCCCAGACCTCTGACTGGGTGGGATAGGGCATTTGATGGACTCTCAGGAGGGCAGGACTGGCACTCAGGGGACTGCAGCCCTGCCACACATGTCCTCGGTGCTCATGCGCCCTAGTGCTGTGAGCTGAGGGGGTCAGACAAGGTGATGTCACAGGTGATTCTTACGTCTGAGGAGCTGTGCCCAAGTCACCTGGCATCCGCACATCCCTCTGGTGAGGTGAGGTGGGACCAGGCACACTGGGCACAGGAGAGCCTGTGAGGAAAGCATCCCACCCCGTTTGCATCTGTGGTCTGTCTCTTTTCCTCATCAGAGAGGACACACAGGTAAAGCAGAGGTACAGGTCACCCTCACTGTGCCGCCCCGGGCAGGGCAGGTATGGTCTCAGGTCTTAGCACCCTGGCATTCAAAGCAGAGGGCGAGAATATTAGGCTGGCCTCCTCCCATGCCGCCCTGGCTTCTCTGATTTAGGGAGCTTTCTGAGGGGCCGTCAGGAGACAGTGGGGCTTGTGGGGACAACGGGGCAGCAGGCCACATCAGGGTCCCCCTGTGCACCTGGCGGTGTGGTCCCTGCACGTTGACACTTAAAGGGTGTTTGGGTTCCAGAGTGGCAAGCTGGTAACCAAGATGTTTCAGAAGATTCAGGATTTGATTGATGATAAAGACGCTCTGGTGTTTGTGCTGATTGATGAGGTAGGCATTTCCAGATAAGGACATTCATGACAGAATCGCCTTTTGCTGTTGTGGGGACACAGCCTGTTCCTGTAGCTCCTGGCTTTCCCCTCCTACGGCCGGTCCGCCCTCTAGCCCTCCCTGCACTGTGCGCCTTTCCGCCTTCCTGCAGCATCTGCAGGCTAGGCATGGGAACACCCATTCATTCATCTTTTTCACCTGCTCAGGGGGACGTATCCCCATAGCTGCCTGTGAGGTGCCAGGCCCTGTCCTTTTTGACCCCATTGCTCCCTCCCAACAGGTGGAGAGTCTCACGGCCGCCCGAAATGCCTCCAGGGCGGGCACTGAGCCATCAGATGCCATCCGCGTGGTCAATGCCGTCTTGACCCAAATTGATCAGATTAAAAGGTAACCAGGACATGCAGCGATTTTCCCTGAGAAGTGATAAGAAGTTTGTTGCAAAGAAATGCGTGATACTTGTACAACTCCAGATCTTAGTGCCCAGTTCTTTTACCTAAAAGTGCATTTGGCATTGAGTATTGACTCCTTTTCCACATTGGAGGCAGCATATTGTAAATGCTTTTAAAGAAATTGTTTTAGTTTATTAAAATGTAAAAGAAGGCTGGGCATGGTGGCTCACGCCTGTAATCCCAGCACTTTGGGAGGCCAAGGCGGGCAGATCACGAAGTCAGGAGATCGAGACCATCATGGCTAACATGGTGAAACCCCATCTCTAGCAAAAACACAAAATATCAGCCGGGCATGGTGGCGGGCGCCTATAGTCCCAGCTACTTGGGAGGCTGAGGCAGGAGAATGGCGTGAACCCAGGAGGCAGAACTTGCAGTGAGCCGAGATCGCACCACTGCACTGCAGCCTGGGCGACAGAGCAAGACTCCGTCTCAAAAAAAAAAAGAAAAGTAAAAGAAAACTCAGGAATGCTAAGAATTTTATGTAGCACAGAAAAGCATGAAATGAAGAACTGCTACATTCAGGCCTTATACCGCCCACTTCTCTCCTATCCCACCCAGTGTCAGCACCAACCGGTGCTGCTCGTAGATGAATGGCTGTCCCCTGCTCGCTCTGCTGGCCCAGGACAGAAAGCTTCATGGACGGATGGTCCACATCTCCACAGTCCAGCTTCACAGGACCAGGGCCTGTTGTCAGTGTAGCCCAAGTTGATCAAGCTTAAGGAGGAACGGCTGCTGGCCAAATTCCCAAGGAAGTGATGGGCAAGCCAGAACCTGTCTGTCCCTGTGTGGTGCTCATCCAGGACTCAGGTTCCTTCTCTGAAATGCTCTTTCTGCCCTCAGGGTGCCTGGGGAGTCCCGGGCATTCTCAGAAGCTGGATTGTTGAGTGTGGGGTGGCAGCAAACTGAACTGTGCAGAGGAACATTTTGTCCAGTCCATGACCACTGTCTCACCACAGAGAACATGTCTGGCTTCCTGAGAAGCGCTCGTCTTGGGGTCAGCTGCAGGAGTGTGCAGGTCCTGGAGGGGGGCCTCTCCTGCCTCTGACTTCCTTCTCCTTGTGTCCACTTCCTTCCCTACCCGGCTTGGCCCTCAGTCTGCTGCAATCTGGCTCCTGCCCCCACCACAGCCCCGCAGCCCCACATTCACACGAGTGCTCACTTTTCTCTTTCTGGAACATTGCACAGAACTGACACCCTGGTGGCCCCTTCCCTGAGTCTCTTTGTGCCTCCCTCCCTGGCCTCCATTCTCCTGTCTCCCTGGTTTATGCTGCTGGCATCTCTCCGCAGGGAGGAGTCTACACAGCCTGGCTGAGGCCTTCTCTCCTGGCGTGTGTGTGTTCCTGGTGTGTGCCCCTTCAGCGTAGCTCAGGGTTCTGTGGGGGGAATCCCAGACCTGCACATCCACCTGTGACCAGACATCACGGCTTAGATGCCCAGGATGTCAGGCACACTCCCACACTGCTCATTGGGCCCCAAATCCCTCACTTCCTGGGATTTTGCATGACACTGACGGCCTCACTGTGCACCTACCACTCAAACCAGAGGATGGAGGTCACCATGACTTCCCTGTGAGTCACAAGGACGTGTGGCTCAGGAAGAAACAAGGAGACACCCTTGCCTCTCTTGCCTTCGTTCCCTCGTGCTCCTGGTTCCAGCCCCTCTCTAGAGGACTCTTTTCCCCCGCCAGTCCTGTCTACTCCTGCATCTCTGGATTGTCAGCCCCTGGGTCGTGATCTCCAGGCCTAGGCCTTCCTCTGGCCCTTCCTGCAGCCCCACCCTCCTGGTGCTGGACTGAGCAGCTGTGAGCTTACCCCACCTCTGTACCTTGTTCCCTCTGCCGGGGACCTTCCTGGTACTGGACTGAGCAGCTATGAGCTCACCCGGCCTGTGTACCTTGTTCTCTCTACCGGGGATCCATATGCTCCCTGCCCTGCCTCTGATTAACTCACCCTGGCTCACAGGCACAGGGCCTGCCCTCCCTTGTCCAGGGTCTAGGTAAAGCTAACCTTCCCCAGGCAGCAAGGGCAGCACTGCCACACATGCAGCGAAGCCCCACCAGGCCTGTACAGCATGCTCCCTGGGGACACCTTGTGCCTGCTCTGTGCTGGCTCATGCTGGGCCCTTGGGGGACATCGGTCAACAGACCAGACAACGGGCTGTTTCTGTGGAGTTTAGACACTAGAGGGGAAAGCAGATCATGAACATGGGAAGTAACCCAGCTCTGCGGTGTGTCCAGGGATGATGAATGGCCATGCCCAGGTGGATGGTGGGCACCAGAGCCTATAGTAGGTGGCATAGTTGGAACGCTGTGCAAAAGTGAAATCTTTGCCAAGGTTGAAGGCAGTGAGGGAATGAGCCAAGTGGGGCTGTAGGAGAATTCCCAGAAGGCCAAGTGGCAGCAAGAGCAAAGGCTGGGGGCGTCTGTGTGACCTGTGTTGGCACAAGGCCGCTTTCCTTCCTGTGGGCAGCCTGCTGGTCATCGTCCTGCCAACCCCCTTGCCAGATAGGGCAGGATAGAATTGGGTCGCCGACAGCCATGATGACTGTGGTGCTTGCTTCTCGGCCACAACAGGCATTCCAATGTCGTGATTCTGACCACTTCCAACATCACTGAGAAGATCGACGTGGCCTTCGTGGACAGGGCTGACATTAAGCAGTACATTGGGCCACCCTCTGCGGCAGCCATCTTCAAAATCTACCTCTCTTGTTTGGAAGAACTGATGAAGGTATGTTTATCTTTTTTTTCCTGTTGATACAAATGGATTTCTTATGTATTCTTAATTAATTAAGATGGCTTAAAATAAGCTTGTTCCAGTATGGAGGATTTCAACATACACATTAACTCCCTTCTTAAATTGAAAACTAGTTTTGTATGTGACAGGTTGAGCTGATAGTTGAAACTGGGGCCACCGACTCAATATTTTTGTTCTTTTGGCACAATACAGTCATCATTGTTCATTATTTGAGGTACCAATCAATGTAGGGGACATCAGTGACTGGCTGTGCTCACCTGGCTGGCTGCACAAATCCTGGTTCTCAGCTTACTCCGGGCTTTTCCAATGCCCTACCTCTTGCGGGCCTGGATCCTCACCTGAAAAAGGAAGTAAGGGCATAGTACAAACTGGCAGTTGTGGTCACGGGGTCCACTTGATGTCATGTTCTTGAGTCGCCTGTTGTGATGGTAGGCAGGAACGCCGTCGCCATGGGCACAGTGACGCGTGCAGGGAGTGTGTGTGAGTCAGGGACACCGTCACCATGGGCACAGTGATGTGAGCGGTGTGTGTGAGTCAGGAGCGCCATCACCATGGGCACAGTGACGCGTGCGGGGAGTGTGTGTGTCAGGGACACCGTCACCATGGGCACAGGGAAGCCGTTGCCATGGGCACAGTGACTCGTGCAGGGAGTGTGAGGGAAGTCGTCGCCATGGGCACGGTGGCACATGCAGTGTGTGTGAGTCGGACACCATCGCCCTGGGCACAGTGACGCGTGTGGTGTGTGTGTGAGTCAGGGACGCCGTCGCCCTGGGCACAGCAAGGCGTGCGGGGCGTGTGTGTGAGTCAGGGACGCCGTCGCCCTGGGCACAGCGGCGCGTGCGGGGCGTGTGTGTGAGGCAGGGACGCCGTCGCCCTGGGCACCGTGGTGCGTGTGGTGAGTGTGAGTCTGGAACACTTTCGCCATGGGCACAGTGACGCGTGTGGTGTGTGTGTGTCAGGCTAGCAGGGAACTGCCCCATGCTTGTGTTTCTGCTGCTTCTAGCCCCTGTGGGAACAGGCCTGTCCCAGACAAATCATCCTGCGAGAGCGTACCTGGACCCTTCGTTTAGGGGAGTTGGACAGTAACCAAGCAAACCAGTGAATGGGGATTTAAACAGTGATGAGTTTAATGCTGTTGTTTTCACCTGTGGGTACCACAGAGCAGGGTCCTTAACAAGGACGGCACTGCCTGCTTGGACTGGGAACTGGTCTCAGCGATGGACCCACTGGGCCTGCCCGGGTCAGCACTGTCCGGGCATGGTTTTCTCGGGGGTTGGGGAAAGGAGACGGAGCTCTGTGGAGCTTTGGCTGGAGAATGCCAGGGATCTGAAGACTGATTTTACAGCCGTTTTGCTGCCAAGGAGCCCCACGGGATAGCAGATCCTGCGAGGAAGTCATGTGTGTTGGAGGTCCTCACACACCTTCAGTGTGGGTTCCAGCCTCGCAATGTGACATTTATACACTCGTACACTTGTGCTGTGAATCTAGGGGATGTTTAAAGTTTTAGCTAAGAGGGATGGACTTTTTCTGGGACGGTGTAGGACGGGGTAGGGTTTTTTGTTGTTTTTTTGTTTGTTTGTTTTGAGACAGAGCCTCACTCTTGTCTAGAGCTGGAGTGTAGTGGTGCGATCTTGGCTCACTGCAACCTCCCCCTCCTGAGTTCAAGCAATTCTCCTGCCTCAGCTTCGTGAGTACCTGGGATTACAGGTGCAAGCCACCACACCCGGCTAATTTTTGTATTTTTAGTAGAGACAGAGTTTCACCATGTTGGCCTGGCTGGTCTCAAACTCCTGACCTCAAGTGATTCGCCCACCTCAGCCTCCCAAAGTGCTGAGGTTACAGGTGGGAGCCACCGCACCCAGTGATGGGGTACTTTCTTATTTTAGGCAGTTTATACGAAATTCAGACATGCAGATGTCAAGGTGGATCTTGATCTGGTCTCGAAAGCTGTGGGCATGGAAGTGGGGACCCTGCACTGTTGAGGCCAGCAGGGCCTGGAGGGGTGTCGAGGGGAGGCCCAAGCACTCCAAGCACAGACAGTGTGTCTTCATTTTGCTCACACCCCTCAACAAACCTCCAAAATGTTCAGACAATGCTGTTTTCTTCCTTCTTCTGGTTCCTGAGTCAGAATGGTTCATATTGGAATTCAGTCATAGTAAGTCAGTGTGCCCACCAGACTGTTGGCAAGGCTACTTGGAAAAGCATGACTTCCAGACAACTGATCTCTGAGGTGAACTTCTGGTGCCCAGCTCGTCGGTCAGTCAGACACTGTGTTGTGCTGCCAAACAAGCCTCACCTTTAAAACAGACAACCTAGGACCCTGCTTTGGAAGTCAGTGGAAGTCCTGGCTCTGAATCCCAGCTCTGCCCACTGTGGGCTCTGACGTCTCCGAAGGTGACAGAGTGGACTGAGTGCCTCCAGGTCCCTTCCCTTCCTGACACACAGGGAGGAAACGTTTTGGCCCGAAACACAGAGGAGGCTATGTTGCTACTGGTTTCTGAGGCATGTTCCGTTATTTGTATTTGTTTGAAAAAGCAGAATGTGTACGCTGAGGGGCATGAGAGAGCGAGCTTGTTCACTAGTGCAACTGTGCATCTTCAGTCATCACTGTCTGGATTTCTGTGAGACGTGACATGGTTGACACTTTACCTGCAGGTGCTGTCCCTCTTGCCTATGCTCAGGCCTCTGTGGACTCTGCTAACCGCCTGTGCCTCTGTCTCCCCAGTGTCAGATCATATACCCTCGCCAGCAGCTGCTGACCCTCCGAGAACTGGAGATGATCGGCTTCATTGAAAACAACGTGTCAAAATTGAGCCTTCTTTTGAATGAAATTTCAAGGTGCAAATTGACCTCATTTTTGTAATCAGGACAAATCCATTTGTGATATTAACTAGGGAGTCATTGTTTCCTTTGAGGAGACCAGGGAGGGCTCTGGGTGTGAACTCTCAACACAGGTGTGAACGTGCACATACGTGTGTGTGTGCACACGTGCGCATGTGAGTAGAAACACGCAGCACAGCCACCTCCTTCCAAAGGTGTAACCCGTGAGCCCGGAGGGCGCTGGCTCATGCGTTGGAAGCCTGCGACCCTACGGCTGATGGCACTTCCAAGGATTCGCAGAGTCCACAGAAAGGAAATGGCTTTGGGGGTCCGGAGAGGGTGGAAGAGAAGATGGGGAAAATGATATGGTGCGGTGAAGGATAGAGTTTGGTTCCAACAGGAGAGAAATCAGGAAGGCTGCGGGAGCAGTGTGTTCAGGTAACCTCCTAGTGGGTTGCAGTGCAAAGGCTGGGGAGGTGCCGGAGAGGCGGGGGGTCGAGTAGACAGAGCCTTGGGTTTCTGGCCAGAGTTTTAATTTTATTTTGAAGTTGGCAAGAGTGTGGAAGGCTTTAAACAAGGGAAAACATGAAGAATGCAGTATTTTTTAAGGATTTGGATTATCCGTTGAAGAGATTTAAATCAGTTAAGATGGGAATGAAGAACAGTTCAGAGACTTCTACAAAAATTGAAGATGTGAACCCACCCATTATTTGGGGAATCTGTGCTTGCTGACCATGTGCCCGCTGCGTCGTGCCCTACGCCTGGTGCTCCCAGGCAGGTGATGCATTCCCTGGGCGTGAGGACGCTGGCCTTGGGGCAGAGCACAAAGGTGTGCCTTGGGTGTGCTTCAGAGCAGCGAGGACACTGCCTCCCAGAGCAGGAGCTGAGGATGGGGAGAGACCGGCAAAGGGATGTTCGCAGGACAAGGCTGAGGAGGCCAGTGAGGGGCAGGAAGTGCCCTGTGAGCCCCAGGGTGTGCCTGGGGCGCTTTGGCTTGTGTTCCCAGGGATGCCTTAGCCAATGAGGAAAATTAGTCCTGAAACGTGTGATTGTGTAAATTGCTGTCTCTGAACTGGGTTTTCTTTATACAGGAAGAGCAAAGGCCTCAGCGGCCGGGTCCTGAGAAAACTCCCCTTTCTGGCTCATGCGCTGTATGTCCAGGTGAGTCTCCACTGCTGTCCTCCAGCACCCACCCTGTCCACAGGTCTCAGCCTTGCTGGAAATTCCACTTAGTAGCCCTGGGGTATCAGCCTTATTTTATCTCAGTTTCCAAACCACAGGGTCCTGGGGCAGGAGGAGGAGCTGACCTTGGCACCGAAACACTGGGGCTGTCGAGTCCTTTGGGAGGAGGCGGCTATGCCACGTGCCTCTGCTCACACGCATGCACACACGTATACGTCTGCCTCTGTGGTATGCTGAGCTCGTGGCCAGGGTCCTCGCTGGCCTCGCCAGAGGTTGTGCTCTTGCAGGCTGGGCTCAGTCCACACAGCAGGACCTGGAGCCACAGCTTCACCCACTGGGTGCTGGGCCTGTTGCAGATGCTTCGGCCCAGGGCACTCACCCCTCTCTTGCACTGTCCCCAGCAGCTGGTTGGGGTAAGGACTCAGTGTCTGGCAGAACAGATACACTTACATCTGAGAAGAGAAAACCCCCATCTTGGAATGGTTCCTTTCAAATCAGAAGTGACCCAGGCTCTGTCTGGTTAATAGCAGCCTCTGTGCTGGACACAGTGCTCAGCACAGAGGTGACAGTGGCCATGGACCATGAATGGGAGCCGTTTGATGCAGGGAGGTGACAGCTCTGGGCACCGGGACCATGGGAATTCTCTGGTTATAAGCCCGGGACATGGGGTGGGTCCTTTGGAAAGGACTCCAGGGTCTGCTCCCAACAGCTTCTCATCCTTCTCAGTGTGTGGGTGGCTGCCTTGGTGCCCCCTGCCCACCCCCGCGGCTGTTTCTGACCTGTAGGACATGGCGGGGGGGAGGGTCACGTACCCACCTTGTTCACCTTTTCTGAAGTAAAGAGCATGGCTCATCTGTGTCCTGGATGTGTGTGGTGCGCACTCACTGCTCAGCCCATCAGCTGCAACCCCCTTCTGAGCTGTCTGCACTGTGGGTGGCAGCAGGGGCTGTGGATGCCAGGTGGCCCACTAACGGTGAGTTGAGCCCCTCCAGCGATGACCGTGTACCTTCCAGGCCCCCACCGTCACCATAGAGGGGTTCCTCCAGGCCCTGTCTCTGGCAGTGGACAAGCAGTTTGAAGAACGAAAGAAGCTTGCGGCCTACGTCTGATCCTGGGCTTCCCCATCTGGTGCTTTTCCCATGGAGAACACAGCCAGTAAGTGAGGTGGCCCCACACGGCCGTCTCCCAGGGAATCCCTTCTGCAAACATTGCTTACACTGCAAGCTAGAAAGCCACCAAGGCCAGGCTTTGTTAAAAGAAGTGTGTTTTATTTATGTTGTTTTAAAATGCATACTGAGAGACAAACATCTTGTCATTTTCACTGTTTGTAAAAGATAATTCAGATGGTTTGTCTCCTTGTGAAGAACCATCGAAACGTGTTTGTTCCCAGCCCCCCTGCAGTGGATGGGATGCGTAATGCCAACAAGTTTTGTTTAACAGCAAAAAAGGAAGATTAATGCAGGTGTTATAGAGGCCAGAAGAGAAACTTTGTCATCCTAAAGAAGCATATAATCATAGCATTAAAAATGCACACATTACTCCAGGGGGAAGGTGGCAACTGTTTTCTGATATCAGCTCGTTTGATTTAATGCAAAAACGTTCTCAAGACTATTTAATGGATAAGAAAAGTCTATTTCTATATTATACCAACTGAGAAAAAAATGGTCGGTAAAGTATTCTTTCATAATAAATAATCAGACATGGTCCCATTTGCAGGAAAAGTGCAGACTCTGAGTGTTCCAGGCAAACGCATGCTGAATGTCTCTTGTAACCCAGTGTGGGCACCCCTGCATCGCTGGGATGTTTCTGCCCATGGTTTTGTTTGTGCAATAACGTTATCACATCTCTAACGAGGATTCACATTAACAGAATATAAAATAAATGGGTCAGTTACTGGTCTCTCAGAATATTATGTTTTGCTTTTATCTCACAGTAAAATAAATGTCATTAATGCTTTGCACGTGAAATTCACTTTCTAAAGAACATGTTACATTTTGTTTTAGAACTTTTTTTTTTTTTTTTGAGACGGAGTCTCGCTCTGTTGCCCGGGCTGGAGTGCAGTGGCCGGATCTCAGCTCACTGCAAGCTCCGCCTCCCAGGTTTATGCCATTCTCCTGCCTCAGCCTCCCGAGTAGCTGGGACTACAGGCGCCCGCCACCGTGCCCGGCTAGTTTTTTGTATTTTTTAGTAGAGACGGGGTTTCACCGTGTTAGCCAGGATGGTCTCGATCTCCTGACCTCGTGATCCGCCCGTCTCGGCCTCCCAAAGTGCTGGGATTACAGGCTTGAGCCACCATGCCCGGCCTGTTTTAGAACTTTTTAAGTATTAACATATTTTTTAGAATTTTCTTGTTTTGATTCTAAGTATCTCTTCCAAGTGCTTTTAATTTTACTAAAGATTACTCACATGATTACTTAACTTTAAGCCTGATTTATGCTGTGAGGACCTTATGGTGTAACTGCATCTCCAAAAGAAGCTGGGAAGGTGCCAGCGACCCAGGTGCAGATTCAGGAGGAGGATCATCAAGGCCGAGGCATAGGCAGGTTCTGGTCACTGCGCCGTCTGCTAGGCCTTACCTCCAGATTCAGAACCTGGAGCCACTCCTGCCATGGAAAGCAGAGCCTGGCTCTGGGGGTGGCAGGTTGAGAAGTGGGCCCAGTCCTTGCACGTCGGTGCTGTTAAAGGATCTTTTCACCAGTGGGTACAACCCTAACAGCTCCCCACCTCCACTCTCCAGGAGTCAGATTGGGGTCCACAGTGGCATGCGGCCTTCGTACGCAGAAGTTCTTCGAGAAATTTAAAACACTTGGGGTGGGGTATAGTGAATAAGCCAAAAGACTCATCTGAGAGTAAAGGCAGTGTATTAGGGTTCTCTAGAGGGACAGAACTAATGCAATAGATAGATACATATATAAAGGGGAGTTTATTAACTCACGTGATCACAAGGTCCCACATTAGGCCATCTGCAAGCTTGAGGAGCAAGGAGAGCCACTCTGAGTCCCAAAACTGAAGAACTTGGAGTCCGGTGTTCAAGGGCAGGAAGCATCCAGCACAGGAGAAAGTTGTAGGCTGGGAGGTTAGGCCCATCTCGCCTGTTCACATTTTTCTGCCTGTTCTAGCAGCACTGGCAACTGATTACATTGTGCCCACCCAGACTGAGGGTGGGCCTGCCTTTCCCAGCCCACTGACTCAAATGTTAATCTCCTTTGACAACACCTGCACAGATGCACCCAGGATCAATACTTTGTATCCTTCAATCCGATTGACATTTAGTATTAACCATCACAGGCAGACACATGTCTAGAAGACAAAAGGTGCAGTATTCTTGCTGCAGAAGAAAAGAAAAAATTGCCAAACCTTAACTGCCGAGGACATAGCTTGGAAGGCATAACAGAAGGTTCCCTGCAGTTGTGGAGGGTGAGTGTGGGTGAGGTGCTGTGGACCCCAGCTCCAGTATCACTGGGCAGGTCTTGACAGGACACCGAGGTCATGGAGGTCAGCCTTGTGGAGCCCACTCTGTGCTCAGATGAGATCTGCTGGGTCCAAACAGCTCAGGCCATCTGAGTTTGTGCTGTTTGATTTGCTTGTTATATAAAATCAATCAATCAAAAGATAGATAAGTGATAAACGTGCCATTTCATTGACACCACTTCTGGAACCGCACTTGAATTCTGGAGGCCGCTGGCTCATGCGTCTCAGGCAGGCCCCCTAGATGTGGTGGGACTCAGCAGTGGCAGGGACTTCTCATGTAGTCGCCGCAGGCGTCAAGTTCCTGAAAATAAGATAACCTGTGGTAGGGAAACCAGGCTGTGTCCTTGAAGTCCCTTCAGGCTGTTAACCAGAGTAGGAATTCAGGGAATCTCACATGTCAACAGTAGGATGATTGTTGTGTTTAACTGCATGACCTCTGCAAAATGGGGATAAGAGATCAACTGATAACAAAGTACTTGCCCGAGTTCAGAGACCTACCACAGCACAACATTACTAAGAAATAGAGGTTGAAAATGGCAATTTCAGTATAGAAATAAAACTTTTAAACATATTCTAGTAGTTTTTTGATAGCATTCTTAACGATTTTTTATGCACTTAATTGTGCCAGCTGTGCATAAAGACAATTTGCTTATTTTTTTAATCTGTATGCTTTTTTTTTTTTTTTTTCCATTTTCTTGCCTTGCTGCATAGGCCATGACAAGTATGAGGTTGAATAAAAATGCCATAGTGGATGTCTTGGCCTCTTTCCTTCTGTCTGTAAGCTCTGGAGCGATGTGCCACTTTCATTCAAGTACCAGCTTTAGGTTTCAGAGATTTTATCTATTGTTTGTTTTCTATTTCATTAATTTGGCCTTTAACTTTATTTTCTTCCTTCTACGTATGTTAGATTTGTCCTTTTCCCAGCTTCTTAAAGTGGAAGCTGAGCTCCTTGGTTGAGAGCTTTGTTTCTCAGCATTGAAAACATTCTGTTCGTACATTGCACAGCTGCTTCCCACAGATAGATGGAAATGTGTGACTTTTCATTCATCCTGTTCAAAATATTTTCCAATTTCCCATGTAATTTCTTCTTGGACCCATGGGTTATTTAGAAGAGAACTGTTTCGTTTCCAAATACTTAGGGATTTTCCAGATAGCTGTCTGTTACTGATTTTCTTTAAATTGGTTGTGGTCAGATAACGTGTTGTATTATTCTCAATCTTTTAAATGTATTGAGAGTTACTTGGTGGCTCAGCACGTGGCGTGCTCTGGAAAGAATGCACCTCCTGCAGTCGGGCACAGTGGTTCCCACATGCCAGTCGGGTCTCATGACGTGTCACTGATTTTCTTCCCCCTACTCTGTCAACTGGTGGGAGAGAAGTGTTGGAACCTCCACTGTGAGCATGGACTTGACTGTCTTCTTTCAGCACCATCTGCTCCTACACTGTATTTTGGAGCAGTTGGGGCGTAAACATGTGGGACTCTTGTCTTCATTGTAAATTGGTGCTTTATCAAGGGATTTCCTCTTTTATCCCTTGTTCTGATGTGTACTTCCATACTAGGTTAGCCATGCTGGCTTTGATTAGCATTTACGTGGTATCTCATTTTCCCTCCTTTGACTTTTAACCTATCTGTGCTTTTATATTTTAAGTGAGTTTGTGGTAGTTAGCATATAGTTGGGTCTCATATTTTTATCCAGTCTGACAGACTGCCTTTTATTTAGATATTCACCATTTTTGCTATTCATTGTTCTTTGTTACCTTTTTCCTCTTTTCCTGCCTTCTGTATTAATTGAATATTTTAAAGTATTCTATTTTATCTCTACTATGGATTTACTTCCTATATATCTTGTTGTATTATTTCAGTTGCTCTAAGACTATACTGTCTGATGTGGTAGCCACTAACCACAGGTAGCTGCATAAATTAATTAAAATTAAAGTTCAGTTTCTCTGTTATGCTAGCCACATTTGAAATGCTCACATGTGGCTAACAACTACCAGTTGATATTGTCACACAGGTCATTGAAATGTTCATTTATTTTTAGTCTTTTTTCTCTTTGCTTCCAGTGTGAATACTTTCTATTCCTGTCTTCAAGTTTACAATCTTTTTTCTCACTACAATGTCTAATCTGCTGTCCTGTCAGTGAGATTTTCATTTTGTGTAGTTTACTTTTCATTTCTAGAACTTGTTTGTTTTTTTGTTATATCTCCCTTTTTACTTACATTCGTGTTTTCTTTTATATCCTTGAGCATAAAACAAGCATTTCTCTAAACTCTGTAATGTCCTTGTATTCTAATCTTATCATCTTTATCATTTCTGGATTATTTCTACTGACTGATTTTTCTTTCCTTCAGTTTATATATCACAATTTGCTACTTCACATATCTAGTAATTTTTTACTGGATGGCAGACATTGTAAACCTTATATTGTTGAGGGCTAGTTTTGTCTTCCTTTAAAGAGTGTTCAGCTTAGTTCTAGCAGGTAGTTTGGTTACTTGTGGGTCCATGTATGCCCTTAAGTCTTGTTTACAAGCCTTGTTGGGACGTCTCAAGTAACTTCTCCTCTGGAGCTGGTTTAGCCCACTTTCAAGACGTGGCTCCTCTGGGTATCCACTCTTGATCCTTGTATCCTCTTGTTCTTGGTATATGCCAAGCCCTCCTGACTCTGGCTGCAGGACCTGGAGTGCTTCCTGCCCTGTGTAAGCTCAGTGGATCACTTTGCTTACCACTTCTTGGTACAGTTGTCCTCCGTATCTGTGGGTTCTGTGTCTGTGGAATCAACCAACCACCGATCGAGAACATTTGAGGAAAAAGCAATTAAAAATGCAATGCAACAAGAAAAAACAATACAAATTTTAAAATAGCATAACAATTATTTACATGGTATTTACATTGTGTTAGGTATTAGAAGTAATCTAGAGATGGTATAAGGCAGCAGTCCCCAGCCTTTTTGGCACCAGGGAACCCAGTTTTGTGGAAGACATTTTTCCACCAACCTAGGGGTTAGGGATGGTGGGATGGTTTCAGGATGAAACGGTTCCACCTCAGATCATCAGGCATTAGATTTTCATAAGGAGCACCCAACCTTGGTCCCTTGGCATGCGCAGTTCACCACGAGGTTCATGATCCTGTGAAAATCTGCTGCTGACCTGACAGGAGGTGGAGCTCAGGCAGTAATGCTCACCTGCCATCGCCTGCCACTCACCTCCCCAGTGTGTGGCCCAGGGGTTGGGGACCCCTGGTATAAGGTACATGGGGGGATGTGTGTAGGTTATAAGCAAATACTATACCATTTTATAGCAGGGATTTAAGCATCTATGGACTTTTGGTATCTGAAATCCCCTGTGATACCGAGGACCAGTTGTAACTATCCTTTTCCCAGGAGCTGTTTTCTGCCTGGCCTTGAGGAGTTTAATCCCACTCATTCACAGGTCAGGATGCAGCCCAGTCTTCCAGAAGGCCTTCTATGCCGCTGCCTGGAGCTCACTCTCTGGTTTCCGGCTCTCTGGTACTGTGCCCCCAAGTTCCAGCAGCCCTGTCCTTGCTGAACTCTGACCTCTGTGCCTCCTCTCCAGAGAGGCTTCTGGGCAATGCTTGCCCCTCTGCATCAGACTCCACAAATCACATCCAGGTGATGTGATGGTAGGGCCCCCACATCACAGCCCTGTTGCTGCTGCCAATGTCTACAACAGCTTTTCCATGTGTCTCTCCTGGGTTTCTGGTTCTTTATGGCAGGGAGGTAAGTCTGGACTCTGAACTTTCGTGGCGGGTAGTAGGAGCCCTCGTCCATGTTTTATTTGGTGAGATGATGACATTTCCAGGTGCAATTCCCTCCACACTGCCTTCAATGCTGCCTTCGTCCTCAAGCCAGCCTCGCTCATGGTCATGCATGATAGTCAGCAGCCCCAGGGCTCCATGCTTCCTTGCTCGTATCTTGGGGTAGAGGAGGGAATGGCAACAGCCCCTCAAGCTAGACAGGCCATCTCTGAGTCCAGAATGCACACCTCAGGTCCCTGGACCAGCTGCTGTGGCCCGGGACAGCACCTTCCTGATTGGCTGGACCCAGCGTCAGCGAGCTACAGCCCTTAGCCTGAGTCTGGCCTGTTCCAGGTGTGGGGACACACAGCAGCAGCCCACGGTGTCTGGGTGACTCCAGGGTGGAGCTGGTTCCATGAGCAAAGTTTTCTGGACATAGCCACACTTGGTTTGAACAACAGCAGCAGCGTCAAGGGACTGACAGAAGTCACAGCTCACAAAGCCTAAACTGTCTGCAGTCTGGCTCTTTAAAGAAACATTTGCCAAAACCCAGGCTTGACCAATTCCCGGAAGTGGATGGGCTACCAGACAGGATGGGATGTCATGAACACTGAGAGAAACCCATCATGCACTGCTCATGCTGCTGTCTCAGGTTCCAGGTACCTTCTGTTGGTACCACTTTTGTCAGTATCAGCTTTTTGCCTGGGTGGGTGGCCTGGCCGTGAGCCAGGTTGGGTCAGGGCAGTGAGGCCTCTGGTGGCTCCTCAGACCCTGGACAGCCCAGGGGTCCCTTGTCCCAGTTCCTATAACTGAGATTCCCATAACCCCTCTCAGGCCAGGACACAAGAGGGCCTCTGAAGACACGGTTTCCTCTTCCAACGCCACCTCTGCCCAGCTCGCCTGCTCTTGGTGGGATTTCACCATGGGATCAGGGGTCCTCTGCTCCTTGGTTGATGTCCCAAACCTCACTGGTGGGGCCCCATGCACTTTCGGGATGGTTGACGCTCAGAGACTTTGTGTCCACGTGCTGGCAGAGGGGGACTCAAAACCAACACTTCAGGACCAGGGCGAGGGTTTCTGTGTGATGCTCCAGAGGCCCTAGGACATCTCCCCTGGCTCAGTCAGCTCAGCTCCTGGGCCTGTTCCTGTGCCGTCCTCACTGCGGAGGGTCAGAAGACTGGGCGGGTCTAGGGCATGGGGAGTTGGCAGGCGGGGGCGGGGTGCGGTGCTGGTTCCAACAGACCTGAGGCCCCGAGGGTGATGCTTCTGCCGGGCAGCGGGGTTACTTTTGCCACAGAGAGAAGTGTGCAGGTGGCCCTCATAGTTGGTAAGTACCTGTGACCACAGAGACAGGTACCTGGTAAACAGTGCTCACAGTCACGGAAGGCCATGGGCAACCGCTGGGCACCCGTTCCTCAGCGTGGCCTCAGAAGAGCTGCCATCCAGAGCCACGCCTGTGCCCTGTTCCAGCCCCTCCGCCTCCCACTACAGTCAAGGCCCCATCTGCACCATTTGCCATGGCGTGCACAGGGTGATTCACACCTTTCCCACTGTGCCCTGTGGTCACTGGTCAGGGTCGAGGTCATGTCCTCAGACCTCAGGGACACAGCTGCTGAGGCCATGGCCCTTAAGGAAGGCCCCGCCAGAGTGGCCTGGGGATGTCCAGGCAGTTCCGGAAGGAGTCCAGAGCAGCTGCCCTTGAGAGGGAGGTGGGTGTGCCCTGAGGAGGGGCAGGAGAAGGGGGTGCTGGGGGCAGCCCTCAGGTCCCCATGCATGGGCCCGAGGACCAGAACCAACTTGCACCCAGGCCCTCCCAGCCAATGCCCAGCCCCTGGCATTGCTGCCTGTGAGTGAGGACAGTGACGCCAGCCAGAGAACAAATGGGATGCACAGGGGGTCTCTGTGCCCCCCAAGGGAATGAAAGAGGGGTCTGAGGGCTCTCACAGGAGATGGGGGGGTGCCCCATGCTGCCCAGGTCCTTGAACCCAGGTGGAAGGAGGAGGCTGGGGACTGAGGGGAGGAAGGAAGAGACAGGCCTGCGGACAGACAGGCGGACCCGGACAGGCCCAGCTAGGAAGCGCGTTGTGGCGTTTCTGCTGCAGGACCCCTTTCCCTTGCCCGCTAGAGGGCGGCGCCGCCCCAGATACGCATAGCCGGCGCCTCAGCCAGGGCCCCAGCACCAGCAGCCCTGGGCCCTGCCCTGACCCTGTGCTGACTCTGGTGGCCTCAGCTCCGAGTCTGAGTGTCATCTGAATTATGATTTATGACTAAAACCTTCTCTTTCATGTGAGTTATCTGTGACTGGAAGCTTTCTGTCTCTCTCCCCTGAGTTATCATTTATGACTAAAACCTTTCTCCTACTGCCTCTGGGTCATTTTTTACTAAAACCTTTCTTTATCACCTGAGGTATCACTTGTGACCGAAAACCTTTGTCTGTCACCTGAGTTACTTAATTTTGATTGAAACTTTTAAAATCATATCTATAAGAATCATAAATTATCATTTATGACTTGCAACTTTGTCAACTTAGTTATCATTTATGAGTGAAATATTTTTATCTTTATCACCTGAGCTATCATTTATGGCTGGAAAACTTTCTTCTCTCTTGCCTGAGTTACCTGTAATGGGAGACTTGTCTCTATTACTGGACTTATTTACAACTACAGCGTCTGTCTCTAGCACTTGAGTTATCATTTATTTATGACTGGCCACCCTGCATCTCTCTCACCTGGTATCATTTATGTCTAAAACCTTTCATTCTCTATCAACTGAATTATTACTGGAAAATGTCTTTCCCCATCATCTAGTTGTCATTCATGATTCAGACCTTTTTCAGTCACCTCAGTTCTTTACAGCTGGACACTTTTCTTTCTCCATCACCTGAATTATGATTTATGACTACAACCTTTCTTTTTATTACCTGAATTATCACATATGACTGGAAAAATGTATGAATGGAAACCTTTTCCCTACCACCAAATTTCTGTCTAAGCCTTTTGGGTTTTGGGTGGCAGAGGGGGTTGGTTTTTTTGTGTGTTTTTTGTTTATTTGTTTTGTTTTTGATATGGTGGTGTTCTATCACCCAGGCTGGAGTGAATGATGCCATCACAGCTTGGCCTTCACCTCCTGGGCTCAAGCAGTCCTCCAGCCTCAGCCTCCCGTGTAGATTGGACCATGCGCCTGCAGCACCACACTGGCTATCCTTTTATTTTTAGTAGAGACAGGATCTTGCTATATTGCCCAGGCTGGTCTTGAATTCCTGGCCTCAAGCGATCCTCCTGCCTCAGCCTCCCAAAATGCTGGGATTATAGATGTGAGTTACTGTGCCCAGCCGTACAAAACCACTTTTTCTTTATCACCTGAACTACCATTTATGACTGGCACCTTCTTTCTGTTACCTGAATTATCATTCATGACAGGAAAACTTCCTTCTCTCTCACCTGAGTTGCTTATGATGGAAGTCTTCTCTCTGTATTACATGAATTATTTTTGAGTGAAACATTCTATCATCTGAGCTAACATTTATGACTGAAACTTTGTATCTCTATCACCTAGATATCCTTTATGAATAAAAGCCTTTCCTTCTCTGTCATTTATGACTATAATCTTTTTTCTGTATTACCTGAGTTACCATTATTGCCCAAACCTTCTTTCCCTAGCACCTGAGTTACCACTGAGGCTGGAAACCTTCCTCATCACCTGAATTGTCATGTGTGAGTGACGCTTTCTTTTCTGTCACCTGGGTTACAATTTATGACCAGAAATATTTCTTTCTCTCACCTGAGTTATCAATTATGACTGGTAGCTGTGTTCTTTCTAGCAGCTGAGTTCTATTTATGACTAAAAACCTTTCTTTCTCTAACCATCTGATTTAACCCTTATGACTAGAACATTTCTTTATCATCTAATTATCATTCATGACCTCAAGACTTCTTTCACCCAACCAAGTTATTTCTTATTGAAAAACTTTTCCTTCTTCACCTGAGTTGACTGATGACAAAAATCTTTCCTTCTCTGTCCATTGCCTGAGTTATAACCTGTGACTGGAAAACTTCACCCAGTTTTCATTCATGACTGAAAACCTTCTTTCTTGACTATCAAAATGATCATTTATAACTTGAAAACTTTGTTTTTCTATCCCTTGAATCATAATTTATAACCAAAACCTTTCCTTTTCTACCACCTGAGTTATCACTTATGATATAACTTTATGAATCACCTGAGCAATAATTTATGACTAAAACCCTTATTTCTGTAGCAGATGTATTATTTATGACTAGAAATCTTTCTTCTCTATTACCTGAGTTGTTATTTGTGACCTTGCTCTATCATTTCAGTTACCATTTGTTACCTAGAACCTTTCTATTTCTCTCATTTTCTGTCAGAATCCTTTCTTTCTCTATTATTTATGACTAAAACTTTTCTCTATTACATAAGGAGTTATCCTTATGGCCAGAAGCCTTCTTTCTCTGTTATATGAATTGTCACTTATTACTAAAACCTTTATTTCTCTTTTAGCTGTGTTATCCTTTATGACAGGAAACCTTTCTTGATGTATCACCTGAGTCATACATGAATAAGGCTTTTTTCTCCATTATCTGAGTAATTTATGACTAAGCCTCTTTTTCTATCAGGTTATCATGTATTAATGACTGAATACTTTATTATGTGATCAGTCTTTCTCTTCATTTGTGTGATGGTTGGAAACCCTTTTTCTCTATCACTTTAGTTTGATCTTTTGTTCTCTGTCATTGAGTTGTCATTTGGGACTGGGGCCATCTTCCCCATCCCCTGAGTTCTGCTTTATGACGGCACCTCTCTTTCTGCAAACCGTGTTGTAGTTTAGGGTTGGACACCTTTCTGTATCTACTGAGTTGCCATTTATGATGAGAAATCACCACTCATCTATTGCACGTGCTGTAATTCATGACTAAAACCTTTATTTCACTTGCTCTTCGTTTTGGAAGCCTTCTTTCTCTATCACCCTATTATTATTACTGGAAATTTCTGTCTGTGTCACCTGAGTCATGGTTTTCTCTCTGGCGTTATTATTTCTACTGGAAACCTCCTTTCTCTGCCCGGTCGGAGCTGTTTTCCTGGCGGCAGCCGCCTCCTCCCGCCCTGCAGGGGCCGCCATGCCCGCTCCCCGCCTGCCCTTCCTGGCCCTCTCGCCTCCCACTTCCCTGTCACCCGAGCTTTATTTATGACTGAAACTTTGCAGCGTCTGTCATCTTGGTGTCCTCTATGAAAACCTTCCCAGAGCTCTTCACACTCCACACATGGTTTTTTTATTTAGTGTTTTTTTTTTCCTACCTCGACAGCGTTTTCCTGGGGAAAGAAGGCACCGAGTGGTTCCAGGAACATGGCGCTGTGTTCCCGCATCCTCGACTTCCCTGTTGTACAGATTTATTTTTTCCTCACTTTGTGGGGTTTTTTTTTGCCATCAGCTGGAGAAACACGCTCCGAATATTTCCCGGGGAACACGGACTTGCAGGCCGCGCGAGGCACCAGGCGGGAACGGGCGGAAAGGGAGGAACGGCTGGATGGCGCCTGCGCCTGGCGACCCGTGTGCCCGAGGCCGGAGGGACCCGCCCGAGCCTGTGGGCTGCGTCAGGGCCGCCCTGAGGGCGGCTTCGTGGGGACTCGGGCCCTGCCCCAGGCCGGGCAGCGTGTGACCGCCCCCAAGTGCGGGAGGCTGCGTCTACACCCGCGCCAAGGACCCTGGAAGCCAGGTAACTGGCCCCACCCCGCGCACCAAGTCCACGAAGCCCGCGCCCCCAGCCTCGCCGGCGTCCAGACCTGTCCTGAAGCCCTGTTCTCCACGGCTCTGGGTGGGCGTGGGCGGCACTGGGGCGACCCCAAATCCAGGCCACAACCCCAAATCCAGGCCAGGACCCCAAATCCAAGACACAATCCTAGCCCAGCGACCTGGGGCTTCCCTTGGGCCAGTGACTGACTCTGCACCGGCAATGCTGTTCCAGACCCTCCTGGCCTCCCTCTCCCCCCAGGCCTCTCCCCCCTCCCCACCTCTCCCCCCTC
>NW_016814059.1:644953-652278 GCF_001698545.2 Rhinopithecus bieti | reverse complement strand
CTCATCCCCCACCTCTCCCCTCGCCTCTCCCCTCTCCTCTCTGGTGGCCACTCCCCTGGCCTTTTCTGGCAGTGTCTCCTTCCGTCCTTTGCCCACGCAGCCTCTGGTGCCAGAGGCTTCTGTCCTCTGGTGCCAGAGCAGGGATGCCTTCACTGGGAGAATCTGCTCAGAGCTGATTTAGCTATTGATGAGTCCTTCTAACAAAATATTATTTTACACTGATTTGTTAGTTTTTTAAAATGTGCTTAAGCCAGGAGCCTTTTTGGGATATCTTAACTTCTGCTGCTCAACAGCCATCTAAGAACTTATAAATCTTGATATCCAGTTGTGTTGGGGGCTAGAGAGAGTGCTGGGTAACAACATCAGTGACATCCTCAACAGATCTCTATTTCAATGCTTAAAAGTTGCTCCGGTCAACCAACAGGTAGGTACTTTAAGACCATCGCCAACCTTTAGTGTTAGAATTTCACACCTGCCTTCATGATGTCCAGGGAGCAGAATACTACAAACAGGTTGATATGCTTTGGATTTGTGTCCCCACCCAAATCTAATGTCGAATTGTAATCCCCAATGTTGGAGGTGGGGGTTGGTGGGAGGTGATTGGATCATGGGGGCTGATTTCCTCCTTTGGTGCTATTCTGATAGAGTTCTCCTGAGATCTCCTTGTTTAAAAGTACATGCCTCTCCCTGCATCTTCCTCCTGCTCTGGCCATGTGAAGACATGCCTGCTTCCCCTTCACCTTCCACCATGATTGTAAGTTTCCTGAGGCCTCACCAGCCATATATTCTCTACAACCTGTGGAAACATGAGCCAATTAAGCTCATCATTTCTTTATAAATTATCCAGTCTTGGCCGGGCATGGTGGCTGTAGCCTGTAATCCCAGCACTTTGGGAGGCCAAGGCAGGTGGATCACCTGAGGTCAGGAGTTTGAGACTAGCCTGGTCAACATGATGAAACCCTGTCTCTACTAAAAATACAAAAAATTAGCCGGGCATGGTGGTAGACACCTGTAATCTCAGCTACTCAGGTGGCTGAGGCAGGAGAATCACTTGAACCCAGGAGGCAGAGGTTGCAGTGAGCCAAGATCGTGCTACTATACTCCAGCCTGGGCAACAGGAGTGAAACTCCATCTCTAAATAAATAAATAAATAAATAAACAAACAAACTAGTCTCAGGCAGTTCTTTATAGCAATGAGAGAATGGCTAATACAGAAAATTGGTACCTAGGAGTGGGCATTGCTGTAGTGATACCTGAAAATATGGAAGTGACTTTGGAACTGGGTAACAGGTAAAGGTTGGAAGAGTGTGGAGGGCTCAGAAGAAGACAGAAAGATGAGGGAACTTCTTAGGGATTTGTTAAATTGTTGTGACCCAAATACTGATAATGATACGGACAATGAAGTCCAGGCTGAGGTGATCTCAGATGGAGATGAGGAACTTATTGGAAACTAGAGAAAAAGTCACTTCTGCTATGCGTTAGCAAAGAACCTGGTGACATTTTGCCCCTGCCCTAGAGATCTGTGGAACTTTGAACTTGAGAGAGATGATTTAGGGTATCTGGCAGAAGAAATTTCTAAGCAATAAAGCTTTCAAGAGGTGATCTGGCTGTTTCTAAAAGTGTATACTCATATGTGTGAAGAAAGAGATTATCTGAAACTGGAACTTGTATTTAAAAGGGAAGCAGAGCATAAAAGTTTGGGAAATTTGCAGCCCAGCCATGTGGTAGAAAAGAAAAACCCATTTTCTGGGGAGAAATTCAAGCCTGCTGTGGAAATTTGCATAGCATAAGAGGAACCAAATGTTAATGACCAAGACAATGGGAAAATATCTCCAGGGCATGTCAGAGATCTTCACAGTAGCCCCACCCATCACAGACTCAGAGACCTAGGAGGGAAAAATGGTTTCATGGCCCAGGTCCACAGCCCAGCTAGCTCTGTACAGTCTCAGGACAAGGTTCCCTGTGTCCCAGCTGCTCCAACTCCAGCTGTGGCTAAAAGAAGTCAAGGTACAGCTTGGGCCATGGCTTCAGAGAGTGCAAGGCCCAAGCCTTGGTGACTTCCACATGGTGTGGGGCCTGCAGGTGCACAGAAGTCAAGAGTTGAGGTTTGGGAACTTCTGCCTAGATTTCAGAAGAGGTATGGAAATGCCTGGATGTCCAGGCAGAAGTCTGCTGCAGGGGCAGAGCCCTCATGGAGAACCTCTACTAGGGCAGTGCAGAGGAGAAATGTGGGGTTGGAGCCCCCACACAGAGTCCTCACTGCAGCACTGCCTACTGGACTAGTGAGAGGAGGGCCACTGTCTTGCAGATCCCAGAATGGTAGATCCATCAACAGCTCGTACCGTTTTCCTTTCCATAAACTCAGCCAAAGACAGTCAAAGGCTTCCTTTAGGACACTCTCTTTTCTGTATTTGGACCTGCAATGTGGCCCCTGGGAGGTGGACAATGACTTCACTCTCAGCTTACAGCATCCTTGTGCTCTGTGTCAGGGGAGCAAAATCCCATGTGGACTAAGCACCCTCCCTTTCCACAGACATTAGCTCCCAAACATGAGAGTGGGCTCCCAGCCACCTGGAAGGCAGCAGCATCCATGCCGCTGGAGCTGGTGTCTGGGGAGCAGATGGCATGAACAGGCTTCTCCCTTCAGGCATCGCTATGTCCTAGGAAGGAACAGAGAGAGGAATAGGAGGGTGATGGGAGTCAATTCAGTAATTCCAAGTGGGACATTAACATGCCAGCTCTCTGCTCACCAAGGGACAGAGTGGTCTGCCCAGAGGAAGCACAGTGGCCTGGGCCTGAGTTGCGGGACTGAGTGGCTGCCCTCCTGAGACCCACCTTCCTCCATCCAAGAGCAGGAGCTGCGTTCAGCTGGGTGAGGCTGATGGCTGAAGCCTGGCTGCTGGTGCCTGGGAATAAATCAGAGGCTGACGATGGTCATTGGAGAAGAACAGCAACAAGGCATCAGTAACGATTGCCACCTGTCAGTCATGTCCTCAGGACCACATCCTGAGCTGAGCCGTGACTAACTTGACCTCTGCACCTCTGTGAAAAAGGATATGGCTGTCCGTTTTCCATCAAGGAATGAGAACTGAGGGCAGTTCTTGGCTTTGGTTGGCCAGGGCTTGAACCTTCTGTTTCTGGGCAGAGTTAGAGCCATAAGGGGTGATCCAAAGGGAAGCCAATTCCTGGATTCACCCATAAACTCATAACAGAGTTGTTACACTTTCTGCTGAGATAAATGACTTCTTTTATTTCCCTTTTGGAGAACAATTGCCTGATGTTCTGGCTAGTTTTTATTTGGCTTAAATTTTGGAATAGAAGGAAAGTATGACCCATTAGTGAAGTTGGATGTGAAGATGGAGAAACTGTGTATACCTGTGTCTTCATGAGAAAGACAAGACTAAGAAAGAAATACCCCTGAGCAGCAGGTCAGGCCCTCTTCTGGAAATAAACCTAAAGTTAGGTCTCTGTGTACTTTCCAATTATATTAGTCTGTCTTCACACTGCTATAAAGAACCACGTGAGACTGGGTAATTTATGAAGAAAAAAGATTTAATTGACTCAGTTCTGCAGGCTTAACAGGAAGCATTACTGGGAGGCCTCAGGAAACTTATGGTGGAAGGTGAAAGGGAAGCAAGGCACATTTTCCCATGGTGGAGCAGGAGAGAGTGAAGGGGGAAGTAAAACACACTTTAAAACTTTCAGATCTCATGAAAACTCACTCACTATCATGAGAACAGCAAGGGGGAAGTTGGCCCCCTGGATTCAGTCACCTCCCACCAGGCCTCTCACCAATTCAGCATGAGATTTGGGTGGGTACACAAATCTAAACCACAAAATTTGACCCCTGGCCCTTCCCAAATCTTATGTCCTTCTCACATTGCAAAATGCAATTATCCATTCTCAGCAGTCGCTGAGTCTTAACTCATTTCAGCATTAACTGAATTGTCCACAGTCCAAAGTCTTATCTGAGACAAGATAAGCCCCTTCCAGCTATGAGCCTGTAAAATAAAAAAGAGTTAGTTACTTCCAAGATATAATGGGGGTATAGGCATTGGGTAAATGCTCCCATTCCAAATGGAAGAAATTGGGCAAAAGAAAGGGGCTACAGGCCCCATGCAAATCCAAAACTCAGCAGGGCAGGCATTAAACCATAAAGCTCCAAAGTGATCTCCTTAGACTCTGTCCCACATCCAGGCCACTATGGTCGCTTTGATCCAGGAGTTATTTTGAATGTGTTTTACGATTTCAGAAAGCATTTCAAATAGTTATTTTTGCAATTCATTTTCATGCTTTTCCTCTCTCTCCTCTACCTCTCCCCTCTTGGATCTCTAGGAATGCATAGATTTTTAGAAACCCAGTGTTTTATAATCCATTATCTTCATTTTTTTTTCTGTTGCCCAAATTGTTCTGAATTTAGTCCATGGGAGCTATATAGAGATAAGAAATTTGTCTCTTTATCATATTTCAGGGATCGTTTATGTTTTCTAAAATAAAAGTAAACTTTTGAAGTATAACATACATAGCAAAAAAAGTGTACATATCCCAAGTTTATAGCTTGTTTAATTTTCACAAAGTTAACCACGCTTGTAGTAACCAGACCCAAAATAGAACATGACTGGCACCCTACAAGCCCCTGCCCCAGTCTTCCTACCTGTCACCATCTGTCTCAGTCAGCTTGGGCTGCCATAACAGAATACACCTGGGGGACTTCTAGACAGCAGAAATTTATTTTCTCCTGTTTCTGGAGGCTGGAAGTCCCAGTTCTAGGTCTGCTAGGGTTGGGTTCTGGTGAGGAACCTCTTCCTGCCTCACAGGCCTGTCCTCAGTGGCATGCGGAGGGCGGGGAGAGACAGAGTTTTATAAGGGCCACCAGTTTTATAGGGTTAAGGCCACCCCATGACCTCATTTGACAGTTACCTCCCAAAAGCCCTGTCTCTAAAGACAGTCACACTTTGGGTTAGGGAGTCAGCACACAGAGTGTGGAGGGCCCAGCCCACTCTGTGGTCCTGCTCCACCCCACAGTGAGGGCAGCGCCCCTCTCAATTCTGACACTGTCAATGGGTGTGGCCTGCCTGGGGCTGTCTGTAAACAAGATCGTGCAAAAACCTTCTTCCTTTGCTCCTTTGTGAGATCTCGCCGTGGTTTTACATGTAAGGAGGTTCCATTCATTCTCAAAGGTGCCATGGGGTGAATACGTGGCTATTCATCCATTCTGCCATGGATGGACATTTGCACTATTTAAGTATGGGGCGATTAGGAGTCATCCTATGAATGTTCTTACACAGTTTTTTGGTGAATAAAGGTTTTTTACCGGGATATACCTAAAGAACGGAGTTGCTGAGTCATAGAATATACATATATTTAACATGAGAACATGCTACCGAGCTGCTTCTAAAATCCTAGCCTAACATTCACTATAATATACATATAACTTGAGCATTCTGAGGTTTAAAGAAGTATATTTTCATTCCCTCCCTTGTTTATTTCCAATCGACTCATCTTGAGTTATATGCTGTTAATGTCCAGTATTTTAGTTCTGTTTTCTTTAACTTCCAATAATATGTTTAATTTCTATTGTTTTGTACAGCTAATGTTTTTTGTTTGTTTGTTTGTTTTTGAGACAGAGTCTTGCTCTGTTGCCCAGGCTAGAGTGCAGTTATGTGATCTCAGCTCACTGCAACCTCCACCTCCTGGGTTCAAGCGATTCTCCTGCCTCAGCCTCCCAAGTAGCTGGGATTACAGGCGCCTGCCACCATGCCCAGCTAGTTTTCGTATTTTTAGTAGAGACAGGGTTTCACCATGTTGGCCAGGCTGGTCTTGAACTCCTGACCTCGTGATGGGCCTGCCTCAGCCTTCCAAAGTGCTGGGATTACAGGCATGAGCCACCGTGCCCGGCCGTACAGCTAATGTTTAACGACATTGACCATGTGTGGGTTTTTTTTCTCTCTCTTTTTTTTTTAAGTTCTGGGCTACACGTGCAGGATGTGCAGGTTTGTTACAGAGGTAAACGTGTGCCATGGTGGTTTGCTGCACCTTTCAACCCATCACCAAGGTATTAAGACCAGCGTGCATTAGCTCTTTTCCCCAATGCTCTCCCCACCCACACTCCCTGGACAGGCCCCAATAAATGTCATTCCCTCCCTGTGTCCGTGTGTTCTCATTGTTCAGCTCCCACTTATAAGTGAGAACATGTGGTGTTTGGATTTCTGTTCCTACATTAAATTGCTGAGGATAATGGCTTCCAGCTTCATCCATGTCCCTGCAAAGGACATGATCTCATTCCTTTTTATGGCTGCGTAGAATTCCATGGTGTATATGTACCACATTTTCTTTATCCAGTCTATCACTGATGGGCGTTTGGGTTGATTCCATGTCTTTGCTATTATGAATAGTGCTGCAATGAATATACATGTGCATGTATCTTTATAACAGAATAATTTATATTCCTTTGGGTATATACCCAGAAATGGGATTGCTGGGTCAAATGGTATTTCCAGTTCTAAATCTTTGGGGAATAGCCACATCATCTTCCAAATGGTTGAATTAATTTACATTCCCACCAACAGTGTAAAAGCATTCCTATTTCTCCACAGCCTCACCAGCATCTGTTTCTTGACCTTTCAATAATCACCACTCTGACTGGTGTGAGATGGTATCTCATTGTGGTTTTGATTTTCATTTTTCTAATGATTAGTGATGTTGAGTCTTTTTTTCATATGTTTCTTGGCCGCATGTATGTCTCTTTTTGAGAAGTTTCTGTTCATATCCTTTGCCCACTTTTTAATGGGGTTGTTTGTTTCTTATAAATTTGCTTAAGTTCCTTGTAGATTCTGGATATTAGACCTTTGTCAGACGGATAGATTGCAAAAATTTTCTCCCATTCTGTAGATTGTCTGTTTGCTCTGATGATAGTCTCGTTCGCTGTGCAGAGCTCTTTAGTTTAATTAGATCCCATTTGTCAATTTTTGCTTTTGTTGCAATTGCTTTTGACAATTTCCTCATAAAGTGTTTGTCCATGCCTATGTCCTGAATGGTATTGCCTAGATTTTCTTCTAGGCTTTTTATAATTTTGGGTTTTACATTTAAGTCTTTAATCCATCTTGAGTTAATTTTTGTATAAGGTGTAAGGAAAGGATCCAGTTTCAATTTTCTGCATATGACTAGCCAGTTCTCCCAGTTTCAAATTTTATTCTTTGCCGTTCCTTCTGATATCTCAATTATCATTTAGGGATCTTTCTTTCCTTCCTGAAGTTTGCCCTTGGAAACTCCTTTATGAAACATCTATTGATAGTAAACTTGCTTTTTTTTTTTTTTTTTTTTTT
>NW_016814059.1:639466-644798 GCF_001698545.2 Rhinopithecus bieti | reverse complement strand
AAATTATCTTCAGCCCTTATTCTTGAAAAATGGCTTTACAGGATATAGAGGTCAAGGTCAAAGCATTTCCTTTCAGTTCTTGAAGGTATTATTGTGACCTCTGTTGTTTCTGTTGAAAAGTCTGCTGTCAGTCTAATTGGCATTCTTTCCAGGAGGTCTGTGTCTTTTCTCTACGGTTACTTTAAAGATGTTCTCTTTGTCTATATTCTGTAATTTCACTAAAATGTGTCTAAGTTTGACTTTCTTTTATTTACCCTGTTTGGGGTTTATCAACCCTTCAAAATTCTCAGCCATTATCTCTTCAACATGGCCTTCCTCTATTTTCTTTTTCTAGAAGTCAGATTAAATGAACGTTCTTCTTCTTTGCTCTGTTCTTCATGTCGCTTATCTTGAACCTGTTTAGAAATCTCTTTGTCCTGCAGATTTGTCTTCCAGTTCGCTAGTTCTCCCTGAAACAGTGTCATATCCTCTGTTAAACACACCATTGCACTTCTAATTTCAGCTACAATTTCTTTATACACACACACACACACACACACACGGCGTTTAAGTTCTGTTTATCTCTCTTTCAAATCTGATTGGTTATTTTGGGTAATCTTTTGTTCCTTAGTCATATTTTTTATATCCCCTCCCATATGTAAATATATAAAGCATACTTCTTTTTTAAAAAGTAATTTGTATCCAATGTACATAGGTCTTATTCTGCTGTTTGCGCCTTCTGGTGAATCTCACTCATGTTGGGTAGTTTATCAATATATTCTGTGATTTTTTTGAAGAGGAATTCTTGTTGAGTAGAGTTCTATCTGTGAGAGTCTATGAGTCTGGCTTGGGGTGGGTTTTTCCAGAAACAACTCACATAGGCTGCCAGATGCCTTGGAATACGACAAACTGGAGCCTCTATTAGCCTCATTCTCAGCTTGAGTTTAGGACACACAGGAAACATAAATTTTGATGCGGAGGCTGCATGAATATGAGCTTATAGTTAGGAATTCTTAGAAAAGTCCTTCCCTGCCCCTTCCCAGAGCCAGGGCTAAGGAAGGCAAGTTTCCTTATTGTCTCCCTTGATAAGCATTTTTTATTAAGTTGTTCATCGAGGGTTTCACCTTGTGGAGGTGCCGGCTCCTGTGGCACTCTCAGGCCTCAGTTTCCATCCTGCGTGGTCTCAGATTTTGATGCCGTTCTGCATCCAGTGCGCCTGGCCATAGGGGACTGCTGTGGCTCCTCTCGCCTTGACCCCACTTCCCTCTTTGAATTTCTGCTCACTCTTGCCTGCTCAGCCATGCATTAAAACAGGAAAAAAAAACTTTATTCAGTATTTTACGTGTTTTGTACCAGGGGTGTTTTTCTAGATCTCTAATCTGTAATAGTGCATGAATGAAAGTCTCTCATGGCTTAATGTTTTGAAATTCGATCTGGTGTTGGCATTTTTTGTGAAACAGATGGCATCCTGAAAGCAGAGACTATCAAAGCCATCCTGACCAGACATTCCTTCCTAAGTTCAAGAAATAAGCAGCACAGGAAGAAACAACTGTCTTACAAGAGTAAATGCTTCTGAGAAGAAGAAACTCTACTGAAAATGTCCGCATAAAGAGGTTATAGCAAACCAAGAAAAGAAGCACAAAAATAATTCAGAACTCACAGAATCAAAGCAGAGTTTAAGAAGTGGGGCTGAAGAGGCTGACCTGGCCGGAAGCAGGCATCTGGAGGTTCTCATTAGTGACAAGGGGTGGAGGTGGCTCCGGAGAAGCAGGAAGCAGACACAGAGAGAGGGAGGGAGGATGGCAGGAAAATGCAGGGAACTTTGTGCTCACTCAGAAGAAACCCCTCTCGTTTTTAAGGATCTGGCTCCTGGAGAGAAAAGCACAACCTCAAATCACAGAGGCTCAAGGTAGAAGCAGAGTTCAGTGGGGCCCTGGGAAGGTGTCACCCAGGCAGATGAGCAGCCCTCACAATCTGGGGATCAGGAGGGCCATGGGCTATAGGGAAGTGCCTGGTGCCAGTCAGGAGGGTCCCCAAGGCCACAGCTGTTGTGCCCTCCGGGTGGTGGAGGACACACATGTGCCCAGGGCTGTAACTTCCAGTGCTCTTCATGTTCCCCACCTGGGCAACCCCAGGGGTCCTTGTGCTCCTCAAGTGCCCTGCACTCCCCTGCTCCCTGTGCTCCCTGCTCTGTGCTCCCCATGCTCCTTGTGTGCTGTGTGCTTCCAGGACTCCTTGCATTCTCCATGCTCTCTGTGCTCCACGTGTTCTCTGTGCTCCCCTGCTCCTTGTGCTTCTGGTGCTCCCCGTACTCCTCATGCTCCCCATACTCCTCGTGTGCTCTGTGCTTCCAGTGCTCCTTATATCTCCATGCTCCCCATGCTCTCTGTCTCCCCATGCTTCTTGTGCTCCCCATACTCCTTGTGTGCCCTGTGCTTCCAGTGCTCCTTATATCTCCATGCTCTCCATGCTCCCCATGCTCCTCGTGCTCCACATACTCCTCGTGCTCCCCATGCTCCTCGTGCTCCCCATGCTCCTCATGCCTCCTGAGCTTCCAGTGCTCCTTATATTCTCCGTGCTCCCTGTGCTCCACATACTCCTCATGCTCTCCATGTTCTCCGTGCTCCTTGTGTTCCCATGATCACTCTCCATGCTCCTCCTGCCACGGGGGATGTGGGTCAGGGAGGAATTGGAGTGGAAGGAGAGTGCGGTCTTGTCCGACTCTGGTTAAAATTTCTCTTTTTTGCTCATCACCGGGATGTAACTATGGGAACACTTTGCTAAGGTCCCTCCCAGGACGTGTACATGTGCAGCCTCTGGTCTTTGTGGTTTTGTATAAGTGCATTGCCCCATAAAAAGCAGGTTCCAAAGGGTCAGTTGCCATCAATGTGAACTAAGGTTATTAGGAAAATGTGGACTCCACATTGCTGTCTGAGACTCAGATTGGGGATCTGGCTGGTGCTGCACAGGGCTTGGCAGATGCTTCCCAGCCACGCTGACCCTGAGAGAGAGAGAACCCACAGAAACTGCAGGGGCTGACCACAAGGGCAGTCTGTTGGAGGCATCAGCCCTCCCCTCAACTCGATGTACTGTGTGTTGCTGTTGGTGATGTCCCCATGGCATCAATTCAACCCACCACCAAGGCACTCCTCTTGGAGAGCGAGTCTGCAGAGATCTGAGACCAGGTGTGCTCCAGGACAGAGTTAGGCTGACTGGCTGCTGCTGCTGGAACTCTCCAACCTGAGCTACTGGGTTGGAGAGGCCTGGCGGGGCTGCCTGTTCAGCTCTGGAGCCCGGCAGGAGTGCCAGCTCCACACAACAGCCTACGTGTTTTGTGGCTTCTGCTCCATTTGTCAGGGTGCAGGGTGGCGGCTGGCTGACCAGTGTCCCCCTTGGCTGCAGCTTCTGCCAGGAGCGCAGAGAGGAGCATCAGCATAGCTCTGGCGGATGCCCCAGGTCCCACTTTATCACTTCTCCCCATCTCCTGCCTTGACTGCAAAATGAAAAATGCTGAACTGGAAAACCTGCCAGCAGATGTCCTGGATGCCTGTGAAAGCATCAACCTTCAAGGCGCCAACGGGGTGCAAAATGTTCATTATATCTGGTGGCCCCAAGCTCACATGTCTGTGCCAGGAACACACCTGCCACCCTGGAGCTGTCCGGCTCTGTAATCAATCTCAGTGCAGAACACAGCAGCCAGAGGCAGAGCTTTCAATAAAAGTGTGGTCTCATGAATGTGCCCTGTAGTGCTCAGCAAAGGGCTGCTCTCCTGGGGAGAGACGCACGGGACAGGCTAGTTTCCCTGGTTCCTCCACCACAGGCTGCTTTGGGGCAGGAAATAACAAGAGCTGGCGATGCAGCCTCGCCTCGCTAGAGCCAGGCGTTGTTCTGCACCGTTTTGGAGGAGGGTAAACCTGGGTAAACACAAAGCAGATTGGGAGCATGTGTTCTGAGCGCTGTCGTCCACAGCCTGCTGCAGGCACTGAAATGTACCTTGGTGGCTTTTTAAGGTGACCCCATTGTTCCCAGGCTGCTTTTGTAACTGGAGAGCTGTAGTGCTTCTTTGCTACATCATGGAAACTGCTTTAACGAAAATAGACTCCTGCATCCAGTTATATGGTTTTTAAAGCCTCTTTCTCCAAATGAGGGCCATTCAAAGGGAACCGCCCTCAGCCCTCATGGGGCTCAGCTTCTCCTTCCAGCTCTAGGCGTCTTTACAGCACCATGCTGGGAGTGGCTCTGGGGTCCCCTTGGTCCACCAGGAGGTGGGCATCTGAGGCTGTGTTTCTCTTGGGCCGGGTTTGCAGCTGCTGCAGAAACCGCCTGTGCTCAACCTGTGCGTTTGGGTCTCCTGAGGGCAGGCAGCATCGCCCATGCTGTTAGGATTGCATGTGGATTCATGCTCCTCAGTGTGACCTTGGTCAAGGCAGCGAGGCCAGCAGGGATGATGGAGAAAGCTCCAGCTCTGCGCTCCTGGCCCCAGCCGAGTCCCTGTTCTGATGTCTCAGAAGTAAGGCAGGCGGTAGGCGTGGAGGATCCAGCTCAGGGCCGGAATCGGGCCAGGCTGACCTTCAGCCTCGATGCCCGCTGGCTCTGTGGGCTCTGGCACCTTGTGTGACTCCCGTGCCCTCGTGGCCTCTTTCTAAAATCCAGCGTGGAACTCACAGGTGGAAGTCTGTGTGGTTCTGCTGGGCCCCAGAGCCTACTCTGAGCTTTCTGTTGACTCCTGACACACAGTGCGCACACCACTGGACACACACTGACCCTCCAGGTGTGGGTGTGGGGCCTGGAGACAGACGTGGCTTCCTGTGGTCACACAGCCAGGACAGGAGCCTTGGGCTCCCCAGACTCTCTGAGATCCGGGACTGTGGAGTCTCTGCCCTGCTATCTCATGTCCCTTCCAGCCCTGCAGGTTACACCCCTGAGTCCACCACAGTCCAAGCTCTCTTCCCCACAGGAGTGAGTTAGCACCAGGGGCAGGGCTAGGGTCTGATCAAAACTCAAGAGGAACCACGGGATACTGGGGCAGGCAGGGACCGCAGGCTGATTGAGTCCAAAGACTGTATTTTTCTGGTGTCAATGGAGGTCCAGAGAGGTTGAGTGACTTTTTCTGGGGTCACACAGCCAGGGAGGGGATAGGAGAATGTTTCGGATGTAGTATCTGGTCCTCAAAATCTGGGCCAGTTTCCAGACACGGGTGTGGGTGGCAGAACATGTCTGCAGCACCTGAATCTCTAGGAACTGTGATGGGCACTGCTGCTAACCACTTCCCTGTCGTCGCCTTTGCAGAAACCACACAGATCCCTCCCTGGAATCTGATTCAGACAACAAGACCTGTGGCAACTCCCCCCCC
>NW_016814059.1:616305-639005 GCF_001698545.2 Rhinopithecus bieti | reverse complement strand
CCCCCCGCCACCCCCCACCCACCCACTCACACACATACACACACACACCAGGAGGACGTGAAAAGCTTCATTCCTCACACTGCGATGCTTCTGGGGAGAGCAGGTGGCTCTGAGCTGCCCTGAAGATGGATTGAGAGAGTGGGGCGGGGAGGCAGGGCGGGGAGGCAGGCCTGGGTTCCCACGGCTCAGGGCTGGGATTGGATGAGGGTCCTGCCTTGTGTGGTCCTGCCAGAGGGAGCGGCCCAGGTGTGGGAAGGAGGAGGAAAGGCTGGGCTTGACAGATGGCAGCCCGATGTCAGAAGAGGGGTGGGACTCCCACACCCCCAGAGGGCCCCTACGGGTCTTCACCAGTGGCACTTACAGCAAGGAAAGCGCCTGGTGGGAACTGATGTGCTCCATGGGGTGTCACTGTGGGCGTCACTCGTTTGCACCCAGGAACGCCGGCTTCTCAGTGGAAAACGGCAATGGCTCTTCTCTGATCTCGAGGTCTCTTAGCAGACTCCAGAGGGAGCCAGAGAAACCTTGCCGCTCTGTCAAAACACCACCACCAAGTCGTTCTGATCCTACACCCTCACTGCTCTATTGAAATACCACCACCGAGTCATTCTGACCCTACTTGGTGAAGGCCGGCCAGCAATGCCTGTTCTCTCATAAGCACCCTTCACCCTGGCCTGGGGCTGGGGGACCTGCTGGGCCTCCCAGGCTGGTCGTCGTCTCAGAAAGTTGCCCTTTCTTGTCTTGAATTGCATCATACAGCCCAAAGGCCATGGTTTTAAAACAAAACCCCAGTGGGGCTCAGAGTTCCTTCTGACGCGTGGGAGGCCGGGGACTGACGCATGCTGTGGGATCCAGCATCTTCTGCTCAACTTTGGGTTTTCAGGGGGTGCGGAGTGGACGGTGCAGGTGCAGGTTCTGCCCCCAGTTAGGCCCATTCATCCAGAGCCACACGTGAGCTTGGCACAGGCCTCGGTCTCTCACTGCGTTTCCCATTACCTCACGTCCTGCTGAGCTGGCCCTGCCCTGCGCGATCCTCTCCTGATGGTTGGATGCAGAGCTGTGGCCCCCGTGGGCCCCTCCTCACTGGCCCGTGCCTCTGCCACCACCTGCACCCCCAGAACAGGCACCACGCCCATGGCTGAGAGACGGGAGAGATGGAAGTGGGGCTTTGAGGAAAGCCAGGTGAAGTCACCCCTCAGAGCACCTGGTGAGTGAACAGGAGGTGGGGAGCTCTGAGCAGGGCTGAGGACCAGGCAGACCAGGCCTGAGGGCGGCTCCAGTATTGGGGATACCTGGTTCCCAGGTGAGGGGGCAGATGGTTGCTCCCCCGAGAGGTAAACTGAGCAAAAGAAGGCTTGGCCTGGGAGGAGAAATTAAATGTAAGGGATGGCAAGATTTGAACACCTTGGTGGGTCAGGGCAGCCATTTAGCATGATCCAGGGTCAGAGCTGGAAGGGTGCCCAAGGACCTGCTTATCCAGTTATCGTTTTCCACAGATGAGGAACCTGAGGCCCAAGGGGCTTGGGAGATGCTGTCAAGGTTCTAAGACTGGGCTGGGCACGGTGGCTCAAGCCTGTAATCCCAGCACTTTGGGAGGCCGAGACGGGTGGATCACGAGGTCAGGAGATCGAGACCATCCTGGCTAACACGGTGAAACCCCGTCTCTACTAAAATACAAAAAAAAAAAAAACTAGCCGGGCGAGGTAGCGGGCGCCTGTAGTCCCAGCTACTCCAGAGGCTGAGGCAGGAGAATGGTGGGAACCGGGGAGGCGGAGCTTGCAGTGAGCTGAGATCCGGCCACTGCACTCCAGTCCCGGAGATAGAGCGAGACTCCACCTCAAAAAAAAAAAAAAAAAAAAAATCCCAAAACTGGACCCAGGGCCCGGGCCCCCCCCCCCACCCCTCTGTTTGGGCCCCTTCGTTCCATATGGACAGGTGGCCTCTTCCCCCAGCCCAGTCCCACACACGCCTCACCCTTCCTTGTTACCCCAAGGGTTGCTTTTCTCATTTTTAGCTTTAAACACATTTTTTCATTTATTTCATTTTCACTTCTAGAATTTTTATTTCTTTTTGAGTATGTTCATTTCTCTTTGAAAATAGTTTGCCATCTTTTCATCTGTATATTTAAAATATATTTTCTCCTATATTTTAAAAATATATTTTTTTATTTTAAAACAGTTTTGAAGCTCTAGAAAACCTGCTAGGATACTACAGAGAACTGGTCCACTCCGTGCACTCAGGATTTCCCTGCTGCTAACGTCTTACATCCATTTGCTAGATGTGGCCTAATTAGTGAGCCAACATTGACACGCTGCTATTAACAAAAGCCCGTAGCCCATTCACATTCCCTTGGTTTTTACCTCATGTCCCTTTTCTGCCTCAGGGCCCTGTGCAGGATCCCACATGACACGTCGTGGTGACAGTTTATCGGCTTTCCTTGTTTTTGATGATTGTGAGTAGTACTGGTCAGGTGTTTTGTAGAATGGTCTTCAAAAAAGATTTGCCTGATGTTTCTTCATGATTAGGCTAGAGGTAAGTGTTTTCGGGAGGAACACCCGAGAGGCGAGTGCTAGTTTCACTACGTCTCACCATCCCGAGGAGAAATCCAGTGTCACTTCTGCTTCTGTCTCCCTAATGCCGAGGCGTTTTCCCCTCTGGCTTCTTTCACCATTTTCTCTTTGTCTTTGGCTTTCTGTCATTCGAATATGATATACCAAGGTGTAGATTTCTTGAGATTTATTCTGTTGATCTCTGAGTTTCCTGGATCTGGATCTGTGGTTTGGTGTCTTTCATTAGCTATGGACTGTTCTCAGCCATTATTACTTCAAATATTTCTTCTCCCTTCTCTCTTTCTTCTCCGTCTGGTATTCTGATTATGCATGTGCTACACTTTTTAACATTCTTCTGCAGTTCTTGGATGTCCTGAATTTTCCCCATTCTCTTTTCTCTTCGTAAATTAAAGTTTGGGATATTTCTGTTGGCCTACTGTCGAATGCACTAATTCATTTTCAGCTTTGTCCCATCTACTGATAAGCCCAGAAAAGGCCTTCTTTGGTTCTGTTACAGCTAATTCCTGGCCTTTCCTTATGATTCTTTCTTAGAGCTTCCATCTCTCGGCTTACATCACCCACCTGTTCCTGCATGCTGTCCGATCTTCCATGAGAGCCTTTAACGTATTACTTTACATTCTCTGCCTGGTAATTCCAAAACCTCTGCCACATCTGAGTATTGTTCAGATGATTGTGTTTGCTCTTCAGACGGTTTTTTCTTACCTTTTGGCATGCCTTGCAATATTTTGTTGAAAGCCATATGTGATGCATTCAGTAATAGGAATGGGGGAAAGTGGGGATTTAGAGTGAAGTTTTATTTTAATCTGGCTAGAGTTAGGCCACGTGTAATGTTTTCCATAGCTCTAGGTGCCAGAGACTTCAAATTCCCCTGATGTCCTTGTGTGTGTCTCCTCTTTTGACTTTGGACTTCCCTAGGTCCTCCTCCTTAAATAGAATCCATGTCTGGTAGCTCACTCAGCTGCAACCTGGTCATAATAGAACCCTGGTTGTGTGGTAGTCAGCTGTGTGGGAAGGAAGCATGCTACAATCTTGTAATGAAGTCTCTGTCTTTCATGGGGTCTGCCTCTTGGCCTGTGACCTTCACTAGTGTTTTTTCAGTGGCATAGTGTCCCCCACTGCGGTGAGACAGAAAACTCCAGGGGCTGGAGTGGGAGGAGTGCCTTTTGTCCATGTGGGATAAGGCCCTGGTAAGGTTTGTTTGCCCTGGAAAGGCAGTTGCTGTGCTGAACGCCCTGGCTGTGCTCCACAGTGATTCCTCCTCTCCTCCCCTGCCAGACCCAGGTCTTTTTGGATCTTTGAGAACTCAGCAGGGTTCCTGAAAGTAAAACCCATAAATGTGAGAGCCCCAGCACTGCAGCTCCAGGGAGATGCTCACCCTCACATGTCCTGTGCCTGGCCTCTGCCACCTCCTCAAAGCCATCATTTATGTATCTGCACTAGTTTCTGGGTCCAGTGGATTTGGCTTTAAGTGAGCAGATCTCAGCTGTGACACTCTGTGTTCACCTCTTTCTCCAGGTGTCAGGTGGCACTCTGCCCTTTGACCTTGTTTCTTTGACGGGTCCAAGACAAATTGATGATCTCACTTTGTGGTTTCTAAGCTCTTTACATGTTGGAGCTGAAGGGAAAGTTCATCCTGGGATTTTGGTCCATGTTCTGGAAAATGAGCCCCCTCCTGGCTCAGCCGGCCCCTCCCCTGTGAATTCCTAATGGTCAGCTCCTGAGGCAAGGGAGGAAGCCCAGAGGCTGACAACCCCTTCCCACAGGCCCCGTTCCCACCCGCCCGTTCCCTGGGCAGAGTCAGGGACACGGGCTCTTCCCACAGGCTCCCTTGAGGAGTCCTCATTCAGACACCGTGACTGGGGCTGAGCTACACATGTGTACTGCTGTCCTGGCATGACCCTGACCCCTGGGTGGGCTCCTGTGGCCCTGGGAGAGCTAGCGGCAGGACAGGAGAGGTCTTGGCCGCCTCCCGCCTCCCTCCTTGGCTGTTCCCCAGCACTGCTGTTGTCCTTTCCACATCTCCTGGTGGCTCCTCCACACACGGGCCCTTCTGACCTGTAGCCTGGGCCCGAGCTGACCCTACACCCACAGTTCCCAGGGCCTTGGCTGTGGCTGTGGGTACCTGTGAGAATGATCCTCTTCCCAAGGCCCCAGGCAAGGGGTGGGAAAGACCCTGCCCCGTAGGGCCTCCCTGAACCTGGTGCCCCGGAGTCAGGAGCACAGGGCCCTGTCCTGGACGCCCTGTGGAGAAGCCGAGGGTGGTTCCACCTGCTTTCTGGGGTCCAGAGTCTGCCCCCCAAGGCTTTGCCCTCGAAAGATCAGGCGGCTCCACCTTCTCTGCCTTCATGGTTACTCCCTCAGCCCCTGTTCTCGTTGGCCTGTTCCCCTCTAACCATGGACGGGGAACCAGAGGCTGTCACTCACACTCAGCACAGAGGCCTGGGCAGGGTGTTGGGGCCTCTTTAGGGCGGGAGCTGAGACACTCCTGCTGGCAATGGCCCTCCTGTCCAGTGAACACAGGCCCCAGGCTGGGAGTACAGGGGGCTCCAGGAGGACAGCCTGTGGCTCTGAGCATGCGGAATGCACCACAGGGGCAGGTGTCCTTGAGCCAGGACAGGCGTCCTTGAGCCAGGACAGGCCTGCAGGGTCTCTGCACAGGGAACAGGCACACATCCTAGGCATGAGTAGAGGTTTGGGTCTCACAGGTCATGCCAGGGAGCAAAATGTTCAGTGCAAGGCAGAGTTCGTCTCCCAGCCAGGGCCCCTGAGCCAACTTAGAGAGCCTGCAGCTGGCTTGGCAGCTCCTGCTTCTGGGGTTACAAGCCTAGGCCTGAGTGTCAAGTGCAGAGGCCACAGGACATGGGGGCTGCTGGCCCCTGAAACCGCCACTCAAAGCTGGAGGTTCTACAAGTGCAAACAGGGGCCAGGGTGGGAAAAGGCAGGAGGGGAAGAAAAGGCAAAATGCTTCAGCAACACCCTTTACGTTTTGCTTACGTGCTGGCATAATATTTGTTACATTGGGTTAAACAACAAATATTACAGTTAATACCTGTTTCTCTTTTCTTAGTGTTACTTAGCTACTAGAAAATGTAAAATTTCATATGTAGCTGGCAGTGCATATTCCATCGAATGAATCCTAGTGCAGCAGAAACACCATCTGGGCAGCATCAAATCCCCTCACCTGTGATCTGTGGGTGAAGGGACGCAGCAGGAAGGAAGCACGGAGGCTTTGCTGAGGGTCTACAGTCCCGCCTGGAAACTCCTGGCACAAGTTCACTAAAATGCAAGCACTATGCACTTTTGTAAGAATTTGTACCTTGAGGCAGGGCTGGCCGGCAGGGACTGTGCACACACTTTCCCCTCAGGGTGTCCAGGGCTGTCAGATAAGTAGGGTCCACAAGCACACGGCCTTGCTGAGAGAATCCAAGGAAGGGAACCCAAGGGGAGCCCACGCCCAGGGCTGCTGACTCTGTCCCAGGCTCTGCAAGACTCAAGTGCAGTGACTAGGAGAGAAGGCAGGCGCCCCCAGCCAAGTCCTCTCACGTTCTCTGATGAGTTAGAGACGCTCTCAGGTTGTGGGACCCTGAGGTTGCCGTCATGGCGGGTCTCTGAGAACATGTGGCTGAGGTGGAGGGGGTGCTGGCCTGGCTACCAAGCCTGAGCTAGACGGGGCCCCCAAAGAGAGGCCCATACTCTGGAGGACCCTCGCCCCGCTCCTCAAGGTGAGTCAGGGGAAACCTGTGGGAAGTGGAGGCCCGGACTGCAGGATAAAGTAAAAAGTAAGAATGCAACACATACCACACGCATACACCACACACACACACCACAACCATACACACACAACACACACCACACACACACACCACAACACACATCACGCACACACCACACACACACACACCACACACACACACCACGCACACATACCACAACACACACCACACACAACACACACCACACACACACAACACACACACACACCACACACACACACCACACACACACACACCACAACACACACACCACAACAACTCAACCTCGTACGGCACGGGGCTGACCCTAGACTCACAAGAGCAAAACACATAGATGGGCCGTGCCAGAGTACCAGTCCCTACAGCAGAAGGGGCAAGCATCCCTGAAAATTAATTCCTTCATCCATTCGGTACCAGCTGGTGACCCGGAAAAGAGATGCAAAGTCATGCTCTGCTGCAGATAACACACTCAACATCGGAAAACTCACGCAATAGACAGGGAGCTCCACCCACACCGTCGGTCAGGAGTGACGTGGGGGAGGGAGGGAAGACAGTGAACAGGTCTCTCAGGAAAGTTTTATGATGTTTTCCTCAATTGTTCTGTGCATCTTTTATTCGATTTTTAAATTTTAAATGCTTTTCAGCCAGGCGCGGTGGCTCACGCCTGTAATCCCAGCACTTTGGGAGGCCAAGGCGGGCAGATCACGAGGTCAAGAGTTCAAGACCAGCCTGGCCAACACGGTGAAACCCCGTCTCCCACTAAAAATACAAAAATTAGCTGGGTGTGGTGGCGGGTGCCGGTAATCCCAGCTACTCAGGAGGCTGAGGCAGGAGAATCATTTGAACCCGGGAGGCAGAGGTTGCAGTGAGCCGAGATCATGCCACTGCACTCCAGCCTGGGTGACAGAGCAAGACCCCATCTAAAAAAAAAAAACCAAAAAAAAAAGCTTTTTTTCTGGGTGATGGAATTATGACTGATCGATTAACGCTGGGTTTGCATCCAACGTACTTGCTACTTTTTATTGTATCTAATAATATAAGTGTAAATCCTTTTAAATTTGTTTGTCTGTTTCTTATCTGTGTTATTTTCTTTTCATTTTGTTCATTTTCTCCCTGACTTTTATAACTATACTGCTGTAGTCAGTATTGAGCTTCCTCCACAACCAAATTAATTTCTCAGGAGGGCCTCACCTCTTAACACGTCTGCCTCCACTCTGCACCTCATCTGGAAAATGGCAATTGAGTTTCAACATGAGTTTCGGGAGAGACATTCTAACCACAGCAAATGCCATTTGTGAAGAACATTTCTCTTTTAGTCCAGATATTGTTTCATTATCTCCCTGCAAATGCCTTGTCTCTCTCTATGTCTCTGTCTCTCTCTCTTTGTCTCTCTCTGTCTGTCTCTCTGTTTCCCTATGTCTCTGTCTCTGTTTCTGTCTTTGTTTCTGTCTCTCTGTCTCTCTGTGTCTCTCTGTTTCTCTATTTCTGTCTCTGTTTCCCTGTGTCTCTGTCTCTCTCTGTCTTTGTCTGTCTCTCTGACCCTGTCTCTGTCCTCGGTCTCCTGTGAATGACAGCCGTAGCCTCTCTTAGAATGCTAAACGGAAGTGTTGTTAGAAGGCCTGCCTACTGTGTTCTGGTCTGAGGGGGACAGTTTCTGTCTCGCCATTTAGCACCGTACTGTATTTGCTGAAGGTTTTTAAAAAACCCTTTATCCAGTGAAGGAAATTCCTTTCTATTCTTAGCCTGCTGAGAACCTTTTCATGAATGGTTGTTGAATGTTCCCAGATGTTCTGCGTTTGCTACGGTGGCCACGTGGTTTTCTCCTTGACTTTGCTAGCGTGAGCTCCAGGAAGGCAGGTCTGTCTGTGTGTTCACTGCTGAGCCCGCCTGGAAGGCACTGTTTACAAAGCACCTTGTGCATCCGGCTCAGTTCTGCACCCCGGCTTCCTCATCTGGAAAATGTGTCCATCTCGGTGATCTGGGCTGGAGACCTGAGACTCAGGGCAGTGCCAGCTGGGCCCCAAGTGGAGGTGACAGCCGGGGACTAGAAGGGGCTACCGCATAGCTGGAGAGTGAGGGGCTGGTGCTGGCCAAGGCGTCTCTGACTGACCTCTGCTCTCTCGCCAAGTACCCGGGAGATGTTCCAGAAAGGACGGCAGCTGCACCGAGATCTTGAACCTCAGAGACCCCCTCCCATGGCTCTGACATGAGGCGTCCATGGAGTCTTCAACTCACCCATGAAGACCTGGCACCCTCTGAGGGTGACTCCACCCCACCTTGCAGTTCCACAGCAGCTGAAGCCCAGCGGGGCTGGGGGCTGAAGACCCTCCAGAATGGCTCAGGACCTCGGAAGGGGCAGGGGAGGTGGGCTCCCTGCGGGAGACGTTGGCACTCCCCAAAAGACTCTTCAGGGTTGGGGGCGGACATGAAGGGAAGAAACCCGCTCACCCTGCTTGAATTCTGAAAACGCACACAGATCTCAGTTCCACCTCCCTTTACAGTCTGTTCAGGTCCTGCTCCACCTTGCCCATGAGTGGGGCAGAAATTCCCAGCATCATGGCAGGGAAAGTCAGTGGGGCTCAAAGCTCCAGCCAAGAACGGCCCTGCATCTGCCTGGTTCTCTCTTCAATGGGCATTTCCACAGCCAGGACGCTGGCATTTCATAAATAATTACACATTCCTTAAACTCTCACAAAGCCAAGAGAAAACAAAACCGCAATGCTGAGATTCCTGGAATGTTTTCCAATTATCTGGGCCAAGCAGAGGCCCGGTCGGGGCTGTGCAGCGCGCTTAGCCTGGGACTCGGCGGCAGTCCCCTTTTTTGTGGCATTTTAGTTAAAAGACCTGAAAGGAAAATGAAAGGTGCTTTATGACTGTGGTGTTCGTCAGGGTCCCCAGACAATGGGGGAAGCCCGTCCAACCTTCAGAGCTGGCTCGGGACAGGCCCATGGATCTGTGCCCTGGGACTGACCTCGGGTCAGTCTCAAAGGCTGAGGTCTCCATCCACCGTCGACCCGCCAGGGTTGATTTAGGTGTGGCGCCTCCTCTGGACGCCCCGGGATTGCCCGTGCGCCGCAGCCCAGAGCTCCTGTTCCGAGCAGGGAGCATCTCTGGACCGTGCCCTCATTCCTTTAAGGTTTTCTGTGGCACATACCGCAGTTTAATCTGACTCACCCCAGCCGTGCTGGGACTGGTTTCCTGTTACAAACACAGGCTTAGTTTTAAGATCAAACAACTGTTTGGGTTCTGGTCTGACCTCGCAGGGGATGTGGCTCGGGGCCAGGTGCAGCCTGGCCAAGGGGTGACGTCAGGTCATGCTGGCTTCATTTCCTGAGCACTGTGGCCTCCTCTGTGTCCCCCGTCCCTGCCCACCCGGCCCCCTCAAGCCACTGTCCAGCCCGGGTTGCACTCAGCAGTGGCTCATTGGCCCCTCTGCCATCCTCGCCACTGATGCCCAGCTTTATTTATTTGGGGTATTTCTGGGCCATTCCACCCACTCCTCTTGAGGGCACCTAGTGTGTCCCCTGCCCTGTGTGGTTGGCGCCCATCTCTGAAGTGCAGGAAGCAGGAAGCAAGGCCTGCTCATGGGAAGGACTCACAGCTCTGGCTAGAACGGCTTTGGCCCTAAGCCAGAACGGAGGGTATGGGGAAGCAGGAAATCCAGTGTGGAAGCCATTTCGGACGTCAAATCAGTGGGGCGGAGGCTGCTCACACAGGGTCGTCTTATTGTGACTTTTCGGGGGCTTCCTTCTACCCTCCTTCTCTGGTGAGCTTTGTAGGCAAGGCTGCGACATGACATTCTCATTCTGTTTGGAGCAGGATGAAGGGTTTGTGCCTAACACCATGAGGTGTGGATGGGGCTGAGAACTGGCGCATGGCTGTCACCTGCTGTGGTGACCACCAAGAGTCTCCCTTGCAGGCTGTCTGGCTCAAAGGGTGACCAAGTTCCAGCCACAGCATCCCTGCTCAGCCCTGAGGATACCCACACTGGCACAGGGGACACTGTGGCACTTGCGGAAGGGCCACACCTCCCCTCATTGGCACAGGGTCTCAGCAAGAGACTGCAGCACTCAGGTCTAAGGTCCACACCTCCCCACATTGGCACAGGGTCTCAGCAAGAGACTATGGCACTTGGGGAAAGGCCATTTTGTCATTGACTGCAACTTTCTCAAGAAAGCATTTTCCACTTGCGTTTCCACGGAGGTCGGTTTTGCTGGAAACTCACAGGACCCTGTCCTCCACCAGACATGCAGTGTGCAGAGGCATGTACCCGAAAAGCAAAGTGTGGCATCACACGGTTCTTTAATCTGGACCCAAACTCCTGGGAAACAAACCAGACAGACGCAGGTACGTGCTCAGCTCTGCGGCTGTGGTTTGGTTCAGGACGAGGGCCGTGCAGATGCCTGGCAACCCAGCTGGGCCTCGCCATGCCTGGGGGAGGACGCAGTGCTGGGAGCCCGCGGGCCGGGAGCAGGTGCCCGGGGAATGCTTCGGTGGTTCTGGAGGGACTGGATGTTCCTGCCGTGGCGTTGCTGTCCAGGGGGACAAAAAGCAGTGTGAATGGGAAACGGAGCACTCTGTCCAGTGAATCCACATGTGGGCGGCTGTGTTCCACGCTCCCTGGCAGCGGGACCCTAAGCTGTAAGCCGGACACCACATTCCCAAAGCCAGGAGGGCCACGACACCTGCGTGCAGTGTCCAAAGGCCAAACCGAGGCTGCAGTCCCGGCCAAGCAGGCAGTGATTCACACCTGGGGGGCGATGTGATTGGACTTCTACTCAAATAACGTAAGCGTGAGAGACAGAGAACGCCAGTGCTTGCACTGACAAATGTCTGGGCATTTTACGGAGGGCCAAGCTCGGCTCCCCACCCCCAGCCCTGCCCCCCACATGACAAGGCCCCATCGGCCCCCAAGTCCATCTGACCTCACGCACGCAGCAGGAAAGCCTCTTTCCCAATGAGCACCCTTGCCAAAGCTCACGTGGCCACTCCCCCTCCACGGGGCTAGGACAGAGTTGACCGTAGACCTCAAACCGCTACAGGGATTTGGGTCACAAGGTACCCCAATGCCCGGCTGCCCCCCGTGCCTCAGTTTCCCCATGTGGGAAATGGCTCCATGTTGGCAATGTGAAGCATCGAATATCTGAGACTTGGGGAACGTCTTGTGGCCAAGTCTGGGCACTGCCAGCTGGGCCCAAATTGAAGGCGACAGCCAAGGCTGGAGGCACCATGGCCTCAGTGGTCAGCGGGGCCAAGTCACCATAAGATGGTGGGGCCAGCCGAGGCCTTCAGAGACAGCGTTTCCCTCACACTCCAATGCCACAAAGAGAGCCCAGGGCTGCAGGCGGGGAAGGGTGTGCATGTGTCTCCCAATGGAGGTGACCGCTGGGGCTCTCCTGCCTGCTGCCCATGTCGGACGCCCCTCTGCTAGCTCATCTCCCGTGCCATGCCACCCACCATTCCCTTCTCACCCCCTGAAGCTCTCTCGTCCTCACTAAAGCAACAGGGTCACTTACACACCGTCCTGTTTTTCTAGACACCATGACCAGGATGGGACAGGACTCGTGAACCCAAATGTGAGATCACACTAAGATCCTAAAGGCTTTGCGCTTCTCTGGAGTGGCTGCTGTCTCATGCACACCCGGCCTGGTGTGCTCACCCCACCCAGTGTGTCCGTCCTGCCCAGTGAGTGCCCCCCGCCTGGTGAGTGCCCCCTGCCTGGTGTGCCTGTCCTGCCCGGTGTGCCCTCCCCGCTGGGTGTGCACCCACCTGGTGTGCCCACCCCACCCCACCTGGTGTGAGCACCCAGGTCTGCCAGGCTGCAGGGTTCTCAGGGAGTCCAGGCAACCGCCCCAGCCCCTGGCAATCCCCTTCTCAGCAGGCCTGGACCCAGAGCCACACAGGGGCATCCCCAGCACATCCCGCCCCAGGATTCCTCTTCCCTGATTCACCTGAGCCCAGACAGCAGGTGGCAGACATGTTCCTGCCCAGACCCGGACACCTCCACCTGCTCGGACCACTGGCTTCCCTCAGGCTTTGCCATCAGAACAGACAGGTGGTTTCTTTTAAACCTGTGCCACCCCGTTTTGCCCTGCAAATGCTGTTATTTTTAAAGCTACTGAATCACGTGATTTTCCTGCTTTGCTTCATGCCACCCCCGGGGCTGCAGCTCTGCTGCTGCCCGCCCTTGCCCTGCCGCTCCTGCAGAGGCCTCCTCCCCACCCACAACTCACGGTGGCCACACGGGCTGGGCTTCTCACCTTGGCCACCTCCTCCCATGTCACCCATGTGATGATGATGGAGGGCCCAGGGGTGCTGGGACTGAGAACTGGAGCCTCCCCGCTAGCGCCTGGCTCTGCGTGGGAGGTGGGGTGGGGTGGTCAAGCTCCAGCTGTCTTCTCAGTGGGCCTTTGACACCACTTTGTATCCTCCTATTAAAAATGTGTGCAATGCTGTAACAATTCTAATTAACTCCTTAGGTTCCACTCCTAGGAAAAAACCTAGGAGGTCAGGAGGTGAGAACTTCCAACCCACCTGGCTGAAGCTTCAGAGCCCACGTACCATTTCTCTGCCTTTGCCTCCTCTTTTTCCGTTGAGGTAATCAGCTGTTCCCTTCTCTCTGAGCCATGGTGGGCAGCTCGTCTCCTGCAGACATCACCCCCCAGAACTACCCCAGGCTCTGCAAGATGCCACCCGGCATCAGGACCTGTCAGGCCAGTGAGACAGGCGCTCCCTCTCGCAGCAGGGCCACACCCACCACGTGGGCTAAAGGCACAAAGTCTTCCTGCCAGGTGGGAGGGCACGACTGCATGGGGCTGTCCGTCCTTCCAGATCCTTAGAACGCTCACAGTCCTTAGGGTCCCAGGACCCACTTCTTCCTGCAGCTCTGGGTCACAGGAGCCCAGGTTCAGGGTGCAGACAAGGACCTAAAGTCCAGCCCCAGATCCTAACCCTAACCCTAACCCTAACCTCCCCTGCAGCTCCTCTTTCTGGCCCTCTGCACGCAGGGAAGTGGTGGTCAGAGCAGGGGCACACGGGCGGGCTGGCAGCCGCCCTGTCCCCATGCCCCCACTCCAGATTTTCCCCTTCCCATCCTTCCCAGAGGACCCAAGGGAGGACCATGCCTTTAAAAATTATTTTTAATTTTTTGGATACATAACAGTTGTACATATTTATGAGGTGCGTGTGCTATTGGGATGCATGCACAATAACACCTAATGATCAATTCAGGGAAACTCGAGCGTTGATCATTCCTTTCTATCAGGAACATCCCAGATCCTCTCTTCTAGCTATTATGAAATAAACGATAAATTATTAACTATAGTCACTCTACTGTGCCACCAAACAACAGGTCCTATTTCTTCAGCCTGCAGCCCTTCATCTCCCCCTTCCCTTCCCAGCCTCCGTGGCCACCAATCTTCTGCATGAGACTCACTCTCAGCTCCCACAGGAGGGAAGCGTGGGCTTCATTCCAGTTCCATTCACACTGCTGAGAATGGCAGGATTTCGCTCTTTTCAGCTGGAGAGTACCCCACGGTGTCCATGCACCTTGTTTTCTCTGTCCACGCATCTGCTGATGGACAGACACCCAGGCCAATTCCGCATCTTGGCTATTGTGATTAGACTGCAGTAAACCCAGGGCACAGGCATCCCTCTGTAGACTTCTTTCCTTTGGATGGGTGCCCGGCAGTGAGATTTCTGGGCCCTGTGGGAGCTGGGTCTTTAGTTTCCTGAGAAGCCTCCACACCGTTACCTCCCTGCCAAAGGTGCTCATGGGTTCCCCTTTCTCCACACCCCGGCCAGCACATTTTCTGCATGTGTCTCTGTGTGTGCGCGTGTGCATGTATGTGTGTGTCTCCGTGTGTGCATGACACATGCATTTTTTAAATCGCTTTATTAAAGTTTGTAAAACTGGGTTTAGAAGCAGTTCTTGAAGAAAAGCTCTAAACACTGTGACTGTTTCCCTGTAAGCTGAAGGCGTGGGTTGCTGTTTTGGGTGGAAGCAGGTGGGGCTGGCTCATGCTCTGGGGAGGCGGGATTTGAAGACATGGCTTACGGAAGGTTCCTGTGGGTCTCCTTCGGGAAATGGGGAATGTCCTTGTTTCCAACCCCAAGAGACACAGTCTGGAAGAAGAAGGGAAACAGACAAATTGGTTACAATCCACAATGTGGGCGCCAGGCCCTCACGAGCTGAGAGGAGGTGAGAAGAGGGGAAGGGAAGCCAGAGGAGCTGCGGGCACGTGGGCGGGATGACACCTGCACTGAGGAAGGCCAGGACCCCAGACAAGGACACCTTTTTGAGTTAAGCTATAACTCCCTGCAGCAGCCCCATGCCTCCAGGAAGCCCAGCCACACGGTAGCCTTCACTGTCCCCTGACAGCCAGGTGTCCATGATCCCTCATCTGGTGGCCTTTGTGACAAAGGAAAGTGGGCTGGCTGTGAAATAACAGCAAATGGATAGCGTCAAAAGAACTGCATTCCTATGCCCATGCACACACACGCACACACAGACACACGCACACACACGCACACACACGCACCCATGGAGACACACACATGCACACACATGCACTCATATACATATGCACACACATGCACACATGGACATACATGCACACACACACATGCACATGCACACATGGACACACACATGCACACACGCACACACACACGCACATGCACACACATGCACCCACACACAGGCACATGCACACACACACACATGCAAACGCACACGCAACACATGCACACGCAGGAACTCCACCTCCCCTTCCCACTTTGTCAAAAGCGAGCCGGATGAGAAGCCGGGAAGGTTTGAGTTCTGTCTCCATGATGGTAAGTCTGAAGCCACACAATTGTGTGATGGGTTGTGTGATCTTCCTGACAAGGAACCTGTTGAGGGCTGCTGACTGGGAAGCTGTGCCCATGACCGGCTGTCAGGATGTGCCCGAGGTAGGAGCAGCCCTTCTGGGTTGACTGGGGGCTGGGGGCGCCCAGCTCGCCCCACCCTGGCAGAGCCCAACACTCCTCTGGCCTGACGTCGTAATGACGGGGGATTGGGGTGCGCAGCCAGCAGGTGCCCCCACATTGCAGGGAGGATTCAAAGCGAAACCACTTCAGTTTGCTTCCAGGAAGGGGTGAGCAGGCTCCTGGCACCTCCAGACCTAAGCCAGCCTGGGAGGGGCTCGCTCCAGAAGGGAACACGGAGCCCAGGAGATAAGGAGAACCCTTACCATCAGCACCACTTCCAGCGAGGACACCAGGGGACAAGTCCCAGGAGCAGAAGGGGGCTGGCTCCATCCACGTGGGCTCAGGGCCGCTGCCAGGCCAGGCTGGGAGGACAGAGAGACCCGTGTGCTCCACTGTTTCCCACTGCAGTGTGGGACAGGGGCTGTCAAGGGCGGCAGCTGTGGCTGGGACCCTGGATGGTGCTGGTCCTCCTGCAGCAGAAGCAGTTCAGGAGATGCTGGGTGCAGTGCAGGGCTGCTGCACAGGCGGGCAGAGGCGGGCGGGGACCGACCCTTCTCTCCCTCCTTTCTTTGCTTTTCTCCTTCTGAGCTCCCTGATCGTTTACAGCAGGAACTGTCTTCCTGATGACTTCACTTCCACCCCAGTGCCTGGTACACAGTGGGCGCTCAATAAATGTTGGTGGAGTGAATGGTCACTGGTAAGAGCCATAAAGAGGAGAGATTTGGGGCCTCAGCCAAGAGCGCCTGGCCACCGTGGGGCCTCCTCGCTCACCACACAGGTCCTCCCAACTGACCTGGGCGAGGGATTGTGGTGTGAGTGTGGACTAGGCCTGGGCGTCCTGAGACTTCTCAAGTTCCCATTTCCTCAGGAGGGAAGTCAATCCCGTGAGGGCCCCAGGGCTCAGTATTCGCCTTCTGAACTCAGGAGAAGAAAAACCAGTCCAAGTTACATCCAAGGAGTGCTGTTGAGACACTTGGTCTGGGAGGACAGTGATAATCAAAGCTTCGCGTCCCTGGCGGTGGGACTCCACAACTGCTCAGCCCCACGCAGACACAACATGTGGACGGGTGATTTGGTTTTTGCGGAATTGACTTTGTGTGTGGATGTCATGGAGACACTTCCTGGCGGGCACCGAGAGAAAGGGGGCATTGTTCTTCCTGCCGGAGAAAGGAGGACATTGGGGGGGCCTTGGGCAGTCCCCTCCGTGGCCAGAGAAAGAGGCTGGGAGGCGTCTCAGGGGCCTTTGATGCTGGGCAATTTGGGGTGCCAGAGGCCACTAAAGCAACGGCCCACTGCCCAATTTATGTGTGTGCTAAATCACGACCATGATTTCTGCGTGTTTTCTAGAATAGTAGCCAGCCATAAAACACAGGACGTGGTCTCATAATGTTCCAGATTCTAAACGTTTACAATCCATCTCTATGCTTTTTAACCAATATCTCATAAAATCAAACTCATCTTTTTAATATATTTTAGTGTTCTGGTTTCCATTTCTGTTTAGGCACATTTGTCACGGCAAAGCCTGGAGCTGCAGTTATCAGAAACGTCTAAAAGTTCAGAAGTTGATTGCTTTTAAAAGTAGCAGAACTAAAACAAAAACCTAACACCAGGTTGCTACATTTTGGGAGGTGTCTCCATGTGGACTCCTAAATTATTGTTTGAGGTCTGCTTACTCCAAGAGGCATTTCTCTTTTTAGAAAATTAAAAACATTAAGTACTCCATCTGGACACAAAGCGTCTCCATATGACAGAGTTTTGTTACTGTGGGGAGAGGACAAAGCGCCAGCCACACCCCTCATTCCACAGCCTTTCCCAACCCTCCCCTCGAGATGAGATGCCGGCCATCTGCAGCGCTTCACCTCTGAGCTGGAAACCAGCTTGTTTCTTTTGCTTTGATGAGGTTCTGCTGGTTTTGGCGAGACTTTGAAGTTTATTTATTGTCATCAAATTGCATTAATTATTTTTGAAGTTTATAGTTTTGTTCACAACTTTAAGACTTTGTGAAGGGCATAAAATAAGCATAAATTCAAAAAATTCCAAGAAATGGATCCAACAGTTACTTTTAATTGGCAGCAGAATACAGCCCCCAATTTATTACAAACTTACATGCAATGGTTTAGAACTAATTTTAACTTCCCCTTGAAGTTGGAATTCAAAACCTCACTGGTGGCTTGACATGGTATTATCCAAGGAGAATGTTTGTTTCATAATTTGAAACAAGAACCTGGATCTTTTATGAGGTCCAGTATTATTTCCATATGAGGGAGCAGAGTGGGAAGAAGGCAGCTGGAACAGACGCCAGGGCCAAGCCGGGATCTGGGGCCCTCTTGATCTCCCTCATTATCGGTGCTCCTTCCCCAAGGGCCAGCCAGGGGCCCCGCACAGCACAGTCTTTTGGCTGCGGTCAGAGAAACCTTACGGGCAAGGGCAACAATAAAACTACCACCTTACCACCCCCAGAGTGCGTCCCCCCAACAGAGACCCCAGCCTGCCTCAGTCCCCCCAACAGAGACCCCAGCCTGCCTCAGTCCCCCCAACAGAGACCCCAGCCTGCCTCAGCCCACCTGGAGCAGAGACCTCGAGACCCCAGCCTGCCTCAGTCCACCCATCCGGACACCCCCTGGCTGCCTCAGCCCACCTGGAGCAGAGACCTCAAGACCCCAGCCTGCCTCAGTCCACCCATCCGGAGACCCCCTGCCTGCCTCAGCCCACCCTGGGCAGAGACCCCAAAACCCCTGGCTGCGTCAGCCCACCTGGAGCAGAGACCTCGAGACCCCTGCCTGCATCAGCCCCACCCCAAGCGGAGACTCCAAAACTCTGGTCTGCCTCAGTCCACCTGTCCAGAGACCCCTGCCTGCCTCAGCCCACTCCAAGCAGAGACCCCAAGACCCCTGCTTGCCTCAGCCCACCTGGAGTGGAGACTCCGAGACCTCTGCCTGCATCAGCTCCTCCCATCCAGAGACCCCCTGCCTGCCTCAGCCCACTCCAAGCAGAGACCCCAAGATCCCTGCCTGCATCAGCCCCACCCATCTGGAGCCCCCGGCCTGCCTCAGTCCACCCATCCCCTTCATTGCATTCCCCAGCCTGCCTCAGCCCACCCAACAGAGACCCCAGCCTGCCTCAGCCCACCTGGAGCAGAGACCTCGAGACCCCAGCCTGCCTCAGTCCACCCATCCGGACACCCCCTGGCTGCCTCAGCCCACCTGGAGCAGAGACCTCAAGACCCCAGCCTGCCTCAGTCCCCCCAACAGAGACCCCAGCCTGCCTCAGCCCACCCAACAGAGACCCCAGCCTGCCTCAGCCCACCTGGAGCAGAGACCTCGAGACCCCTGCCTGCATCAGCCCCACCCCAAGCGGAGACTCCAAAACTCTGGTCTGCCTCAGTCCACCTGTCCAGAGACCCCTGCCTGCCTCAGCCCACTCCAAGCAGAGACCCCAAGACCCCTGCTTGCCTCAGCCCACCTGGAGTGGAGACTCCGAGACCTCTGCCTGCATCAGCTCCTCCCATCCAGAGACCCCCTGCCTGCCTCAGCCCACTCCAAGCAGAGACCCCAAGATCCCTGCCTGCATCAGCCCCACCCATCTGGAGCCCCCGGCCTGCCTCAGTCCACCCATCCCCTTCATTGCATTGGTCTCCATTCCTTTGTCCACAGCTTCCCAGCACTCCTGTGCCAAGGCCTTTCCGCAGCTCCAGGTCCAGCTGCGAGTGAGGTTCAGGCCTCCCTCGGCCTGTGCCACGGGGAGAGGCAGTAACCTGGCAAGGATGCCCGGGTGTGGAGGCGGGACCTGGGCTGGGGCTGTGTCATGGGGAGGGGCCAGGAATGCCCCCTAGCAGACCAGGATGGGGACTCTGATGCGGGGATGTGCGGGGAGGTGGTCGCAGAGGCAGAGGGAGGGCAAAGGGAGCTGGAACCCGGGAGGGGAAAGGCCCCTCATACTGGGTGCCTGCCCTGCAAGTGTTGTGCTGGCCAGGATGAGAGGCTGCGGCCACTCAGCAGCCCTGGAGCAGCCCAGGGACGGCCCAGGCCACTGGGGAGGCTCCAGGGAGGGGCTGGCAGGCAGAGGCCCAGAGGCAGGACCCGCAGCTCGAGTTGAATGGGCACCAGCCCATAAGTAGGCCGAGGCCGAGGTCGGGGCACTGTGGGACCCCTGCCCGCAAGGAGGGGTGTGCCCCGTGGGCTGTTCAGGGCTGGGTCTTGCTGTTTTGGCCCGTGCTTTCCCTCTGTGCCTCTGTCTGTTCGGAGCCCCTGGCACGCCGAAGGAAGGTCTGGGGGCAGCAGGGGACCTGGATGGCTGGGGTGGAGTGGGAGGGGAAGGTGGGGTCCAGGGTTTTCCTCTTAGCCCAGAGAGTTGGCCGCAGGTTTGGGGGACAGAGCCCTGACAGGGACATGAGGCACTGGCTATGAACTCGAGGGGACATGCTCATGGGGGCCAGGGCAGAGACAGGGGAGGCTTGGAATTGCAGTCTGGGGCCTCTGGGAGGGGAGCTGGCTGGTGAAGAGGTCCAGGGTGAGGGCGGGGGGCATGGCTGCAAGCAGAAGGACCCCTCCCCACTGACCCATGCCGCTCATCCACAGCAGAGGCTCAGACCCCATTCCACATGGGAGGTGGAACGTGCTGGGAGGAGGGGAATGGCAGCCCAAGTGAGGACAGAGGGGGTCCAGCAGTCTTGCCCCGCCCCACCCACCTACCAGATCCCAGGGGTTCAGCAGCCTCCTTGCCTCTGACCAGATCCCAGGGCCCAGCAGCCCATCTGCATCACAGGGGCAATGTGTGGTTTTTAGGTTTTGGTGTGTGTGGTGTGTGTGTGTGATGTGTGTGTGTGTGGTGTGTGTCTGTGTGTTTGTGTATGCACATTTCTTTGGTCCTGGCCTTTTTTAATGGTGGCAACAAACTTTACAAGAGTTTAGTTTTCATCTTTCTTTCTCTCTTTTCATATCTCTCGCAGCTTTTCCTGGATTTGTTTTTCTTTTCATTTTGAGGTTTTCTCCAGAAATGTTTTCATTGTGGGTTTTGCTGGCAAATCTTCTGAAGCCTTATGAGACTATTTTTATTATACCCTCAGAATACTTCTTTCTTTCAACTACTGTATTTTTTTACAGCCACTATTTCCACTTTGTTCTTTTTTCAGGACATTTTTCTTTTTCACACCACTAACGTTTTTTTTATTATGTTAAATATGAGCATCCTACTCATTTTAAGTCATGTGTCTATTCTAACACACCTGCTTCAGATGTTATACACCTTCCAGTTCATGGCTTTTTCTTTTGTGACATTTAAATGGTTTGGGTGTTTAGTTCCCTTGACCCAAGAGCTCACCTTCCTCTACAAGTAGGTTTAATCACCTCTGGAGGAAGATACATCCTCCAAAACTTCTATTTTTGTGCATAGCATCCAAAATACAAACTTCCGGCTATGCTAAAGACCACAGGGCCAACCACCAAAAGATAAAAAGGAAATACAAACAGAACTGAATAGGGCAGATGTTGGACTTACCAAATATGATTTTAAATTAACTGTAGTTAAAAGCACATGACAATATGAACAATTCTACAGGATAACTGAAGTCTTTTGTTTTTTGAAAAACAAATGGAAATACTAGAACTAGAACTCTATTAACTGAAAATACTTAAAAGATGGGGTTAGTAACTGATTGAACATCAGAATAAAGATGAATGAACCAGAAGCTAGGTAGGTAGAACATATAAAGAAGAACGCAATGAAAACTAAAAGGAAAAAAGTAGAAAAAAGGGCATGACATCATATAAGACATGATGCAAATGCATGACATGCATGGACTGGAGTCCCAGAAGAAGAAGAGAGAGAATGAGGGAGAAGAATATTTGAAGAAACACTGGTTAAGACATTCCCAAAACCAATGAAAGACATCAAACCACATATCTATGAAGCTTTGCAAACATGAAGCAAAATGAATGCAAAGAAAACCATGCCTGGGCATCTTACAGCCAAAAATAAAAGGAAGAGAAAATTGTGACAGTAAATAGGCTGATGGTTTCCTTCTCAACAGAAAATAATGGAAGCTGAAAGACAACTGAATGATGTATTTTAAATTCTGGGGTTAAAATAACAGCTCACCTAGAATCCTATATCCAGTTAAAATATTTTATGAAAATAAACATGAACTGAAGATGTATTCAGATGAAAATTTGAGAGAATTTGTCATCAGTAATCTTCACTAAAATAAATGTAAAGGAACTTTTCAGGCCAAAGGCAAATTATCCAAAATATCTTGTTTTTTAAAACAAGAAAATAGAAGAAAATTTGAAAAACAATAGAAAAGGTAAATGTGTAGGCAAACCCACTGAAAACAATAAAAATAATGATATATTGTAGAATTAAATGTGTATAAAATTAGGATACAAAAAATGATGCAAAAGCCAGGATAGGCAAATGAGGTTAAATAATTATAAAGTGCTTGCATCCAGGAGCAAGTGCACTAACTCTGATACATCAGAGATGCTGGTGAGGAGTCATTAGGAGAATGATTTAAAATGCACATGACTAAAAGTTTAGTGGAGAAAAATAAAAAAAGTATTGCTTCATCAAAAACTAAGAGGAAAAGATGAAAAACAGCTGATGAGGTCACAATGAAGAAAACCGTAATGTGGTAAATCTAAGCACAGAAGTATTGTTAATTAATGTAGTCATATAAATTACATGAATACTCCAACTAAAAGACAAAGATTGGTCATGTTGGATTATAAAAATAAAACCAAACAAATATGTTCCTTCAGATGATACTCAGTAGTGCCAGTGCCTAAAGGCAGAAGGATGGGAAAGGTGTCCCATGCAAACAGAAAACCAGCACAATGTTTGGGGAAAATGATCAACAAATTTGACTTGGTCAAAATGGACAGAGCCCTGTGTGTGAGGACTGACTTCAGCCTATGAATTTCTCCAAGTAGACAACGAGCGTTACCAAAACTAATGGCCCGTTGGATCATTAAAGATTTCCCAAAAAATTGGTGGTGTTGAAACATACAGAACATAGTTTCTGACCACAGTGAAATTTAACTAGGAATTGTGAACAAAAGATACATAGAAAATCCCAAATGTTGGCCAGGTGTGGTAGCTCACACCTGTAATCCCAGCACTTTGGGAGGGAGAGGTGGGCAGATCACAAGGTCAGGAGATCAACACCATCCTGGCTAACACAGTGAACCCCATCTCTACTAAAAAATACAAAAAAAAAAAAAAATTAGCCGGGTGTGGTGGTGGGCACCTGTAGTCCCAGCTACTCGGAAGGCTGAGGCAGAAGAATGGCGTGAACCCAGGAGGTGGAGCTTGCAGTGAGCCGGGATCGCACCACTGCAGTCCAGCCTGGGTGACAGAGCAAGACTCTGTCCCCCTACCCGCAAAAAAAAAAAAAAAAAAGAAAAGAAAAGAAAAG
>NW_016814059.1:608807-613346 GCF_001698545.2 Rhinopithecus bieti | reverse complement strand
AAAAAAAAAAAAAAAAAAGAAAAAGAAAAAGAAAAGAAAAATCCCAAATGTTTGGAAATAAAGTGACAAACTTCTAAATAATCTGTTAGTCAAAAAGAAACCACAATGAAAATTAGGAAATATCTTAAACTGAATGAAGATAACGATATGAAGTAAAGAACTTATGTGATGTAATTAAAGCAGTGTTGAGAAGAAGACACATGCCTTTAATGTGTATAATAGAAAAGATGCTCAAAATCAAAGAATTAAGTGTTTTTTCCCAAGAAGTTGGAAAAAGAACACAAAATTGAACTATCAAACTCAATATGTTAGACAGAAGAAAACAAGATAACGTTGGTAATTAAGGAAACAGGAGACATACATGAGAAAAAATATCAACAGTCAAAAGTGGTTTGCTAGAAATAAAATAATAAATATAAAATTATAAACTCCTAAAAAGTTTGATTAAAAAAAATAAGAAAGCACAAATTAACTGTTGGGGTGACCAGACCCAACACCAAGTGAAGGGGGCGATGAAGTCCGGCGGAGTCAAAGGAATGAGAAAAGACAGTTTGAGAGAGAAAATGGGTCCAGGGGGCCAATGCGAGTATGGAGGCTGGGAAGGCCTTGAGCTCTGGAAGTCCAGACTATTTATTGGTGATCAAACAAAGAAACAGGTGGCGAGAATGTGGGGTTGAAAGGGAGTGTTGCAATTAGGCACATGATTTACAGCTGTGATGGTTTAGCATTTGCTCTGCTACTTGAGATAATGGAGAGCAGGTTCTTTTAACTCAAGATACAATTGATCGTGGGAGAGCAAGGAGCAAGGAGCCAGCAAGTCTAGACACATTCCAGAGCCACAAGCCCTGGATTCTATCCAAGCCATGAGGGGTTTTATGCCCTGGGCTTAGATTATGCTGCATCAGGGTAGCCTTCCACCCGTTAGCATAGAGCTTGCTGTTCCAAAGGCCACTAGGAGTTTTAGACCCTGGACCCCAGACATGTTCCAAGACTCTTTTACATTATGTCAGACATGCAAGCCCTGCCTCAGCTTCTCCCAACACTCAGCTTTTCTCCCAACATTAACAATATCAGAAATGAAAATGGAGACGTCACAAAAGATCCTACCGATACTAAGTTAATAATAAAAGAATATGCTGAACAATTTATGCCAATAAATGTGAAAATTTAGAAAACTTGAACAAACTCTGAAAAACACAACTTGCCAAAACTGATGCAAAAAAAAATGTATGAGTCTGAACAATCTTATTTAAAATGTTCCCACAAAGAAAACTTCAGGTCCAGTTGGCTCCACCAGCAAACCATTCTTCCAAACATTTGTGGGAGAGAAAAACACCAATCTTACACAAATTCTTCCAGAGAAGAGAAAAAATGAATACTGCTTTGCAACTTTATTTAAAAGACTAGCTTGACTTTGTTATTAAAATCTGATGAGATCACTGCAAAAAAGAAACATTGCAACAATCTCTGATATGTGCATGGACCAAATATTGTCTAAAAATGAGTGAATCACTGATAAATGAATTCAGTGAAGTCTCAGGTTACAAAATCAATGTACACAAATCAGTAGCACTGCTATACACCAACAATGACCAAGCTGAGAATCAAATCAAGAACTCGAGCCCTTTTACAATAGCTGCAAAAAATAAAATAAAATTCCTAGAAATAACTTGACCAAGGGGTGAAATATCTCTACAAGGAGACCTAGCAAAAACTGCTGAAAGAAATCATAGATGACACAAACCAATGGAAATATATCCCATGCTCATGGACTGGAAGAATCAATATTGTGAAAGTGACCACACTATCCAAAGCAATCTATAGATTCAATGCAATTCCTATGACAATGCCAACATCGTTTTTCAAATAATTGAAAAACAATCCTAAAATTCATAGAATAAAAAAAATGCCTGAATAGCCAAAGTAATCCTAAGCAAAAAGAACAAAGCTGGAGGCATCACATTACCTGACTTCAAATTATCTTACAAGGCTATGGTAACCAAAACAGCATGGTATTGGTGTAAAAGTAGATACATAGACCAATGGAACATAATAGAGAACCCAGAAATAAAGCCAAATACTTATAACCAATTCATCTTCAACAAAGCACACAAAAACAAAAAAATGGGGAAAGAACACCTTATTCAGTAAATGTTGCAGAAAAAAATTGGAAAGCCAAAGGTAGAAAAATGAAAGTGGGTCCCTATCTCTCAGAATATACAAAAATCATCTTAAAATGGATTAAAGACTTAAATTTAAGACCTGAAACCATAAAATTCCAAAAGATAACCCAAGAAAAACTCTTCTGGACGTTGGCTTAGGCAAAAAATTCATGACTAAGACCCCAAAAGCAAATGCAACAAAAACAAAAAGAAATAAATGGGACCTAAATAAACTAGAAGGCTCTGCACAGCAAAATAAATAATCATCAAAGTAAACAGACAACCCACAGAGTAAGAAAAAAATATTTGCAAACTATGCATTTGACAAAAGACTGTATCCAGAACCTGCAAGGAACTCAAACAAATCAGCCAAAAAAAAAATCCCATCCAAGGGTGGGCAAATGACATGAATAGACACACTTCTCAAAAGAAGATATGTAAATGACCAACGAACATGTGAAAAAATGTCCAACACCACTAATTGTAGGAAATGCAATTTAAAATCATAATGAGCTGCCACTTTACCCCAGACAGAATGGCCATTACTAAAAGGGTACACTTATACACCACTAGTGAGAATAGAAATTAGTACAACCTCTGTGGAAGACAATATGGATATTTCTCAAAGAACTAAAAGTAGATCTACCATTTGATCCAGAAATCTCACTACTGGGCATCTACCCAAAGGAAAAGAAGTCATTATATTAAAAAGACATCTGCACATATATGTTCATCACAGTACAATTCACAATTGCAAAGATATGGAACTTCCCCAAGTGCCCATCAACTGATAAGTGAATAAAGAAAATGTGGTGCATATACACTATGGTATACTACGCAGTCATAAAAAGGATGAAACAATGTTTTTACAGCAACTTGGATGGTGCTGGAAGTCATTATTCTAAGTGAAGTAACTCAAGAATGGAAAACCAAATACCATATATTCTCACTTATATGTGGGAGCTAAGCTATGGATATAGGAAGGCCTACAGAGGAGCATAATAGACACTGGAGGCTCAGAAAGGGGAGGGCAGAAGCAGGTAACGGATTAAAAAAACCCTGCATATTGGGTACAATGTACGAAAGCTATTGAAATAAAAAAATTTAATAATTAGCAAATCACAGTCAGCATATAAAAAAAAAACCACAGCTAATTAAGGCATAATCCAGATATACAAGAATGGTAAAATTTAAAGTAATAAATACAGATAATATATAATCAAATGTAAATAAGAAAATAGCACATAATTATCTCAACAGATGCAGAAAAGAATTCTTTTTTTTTTTTTTTTTGAGACGGAGTCTTGCTCTGTTGCCCAGGCTGGAGTGCAGTGGTGCAATCTCCACTCACTGCAAGCTCCACCTCCCGGGTTCACGCCATTCTTCTGCCTCAGCCTCCCATGTAGCTGGGACTGCAGGTGCCCGCCACCGCGCCCGGCTAATTTTTGTATTTTTAGTAGGGACGGGGTTTCACCATGTTAGCCAGGATGATCTCGGTCTCCTGACCTCATGATCTGCCCATCTTGGCCTCCCAAAGTGCTGGGATTACAGGCGTGAGCCACCGCGCCCTGCCAGAAAAGATTTCTTTAGAAAACTGACCTCCCATTCAATATGATAACTGTAAAAAAGGAAAGAAATGCAGGTGAATTCCTTAGCATGATGAAAGGCATCACACACAGCACCCAATGTGGAGACTCTGGGGGAGCCTCACACAACAGCCAGGACCACACCGTGAGCACCAACTCTTAGCACTTTAAGCAAATGCTCTACTAGAGGCTCTTTCTGGTATAAGAAAACAAGATAAGGAGATAAAAGGAATTTGGTTTGAAAAGAAAGATAAAAGTATTAATTTATTGACAATATACAGAATATATACAAGAATCTATTAAAGGAAACTATTTGTGTATATATTATTTCAGCAAGTTCACTGAACACAAGGCCAACCTATAAAAATTGTTATTCTATATGTTTGAACAAATAAGGAAATTTGAAAAAATTAGGAAATGAAATTTTAAGGAACTAAACATTACAATAGTATTTTTTAAAAAACACTCCAGAAAAACTCTTTTTGACAACAGGCACAATCTTGAGCTTGTCCCAATGACTTGAGGGGCTGAGGTGGGAGAACCATTTGTGCCCATGAGATTGAGGCTGCCATGAACTATGATTGTATCACTGCATTCCAGCTTGGGTGACAGAGCAAGACCCCACTGGAAAGAAAGAAGAAGGGAGGAAGGGGAAGGAGGGAGGGAGGGAGGGAGAGAGGGGAGAGAGAAAGGGAAAGAAAGAAAAAAAAGAAAGAAAAAAGAAAAGAAAAGAAAGAAAGAAAGAAAGAAAGAAAGAAAGAAAGAAAGAAAGAAAGAAAGAAAGAAAGAAA
>NW_016814059.1:576576-608600 GCF_001698545.2 Rhinopithecus bieti | reverse complement strand
AGGAAGGGAGGGAGGGGAGGGAGGGAGGGAGGGAGGGAGGAAGGAAGGAAAGAGAAATAAAAGAGAAAGAAAAAGACAGAGGGAAGAATGGAAGGAAGGGAAGGTAGAAAGACAGGAAAGAAAGAGAGGAAAGAAAGTAAGAAAAGAAAAAAGAAAGAGGAGAGGAAGAGAGAAAGAGAGAAAGAAAGGGAAAGAAATCATTCCAGTGGAAAGCCCTGTGTTAGAGATCGGCTGGTGGTTTCTGATTACCTGAACTATGACCGTGAACACTGAGTTGGACTTTGGTTTGCTTGAGTTGAAACCCAAGGCGCTGTGGCCACCTCAGGCTAATGATCTCCCAGTTAATTATTTTAACCTGTGTGTGTGCTTACTATGTGTACTCACACAAGCACAACTAAGAACTCAAATTCAGAATAAAGAAATTCTACAAATCAATAAAAGACAAAAATCCAATTTTTGAAAATGCCAAGAGAGTATCCAAATTGCCAATAAGCATATACAACTGTGCTCAACTTCAATGACTGTGGGAGCAATGAGTATCAAAAACACAATAAAATACCAATATACACCCAATAGAATGGCTAAAATTTACAGCTGACGATTGCAAGTGTCAGCAAGGGTGTGGGGCAACTGGAACTCCTGTAGACTCTTGGAGAGTGTCAGTTGGCACAGCCACTCTGAAAAGCCATTAAGCAGTGTTTGATAAAGCTGAGCATGTGCATACGCTATAACCCAGCCCTTCAACTCATGTATGTTCCACATCCATAAAAGAATTCCATTCACCACAAAGTACACATGAGGCTGTTTGTGACACCCTTACTCACAACAGGTAAAAACTACTGTGATTAATGGAACAGATAATCAACTGTGTTCACATGATGGAATACTATAAGGCCACGTATATGAATGAACCAGTGCTGTGTTCAACAGCATGGGTGAATTTCACACTTATATGAAGTTCAAGAAGAGCTGAAGCTAATCTGTGTGTTAAAAGAGGGATTGTGGAGCCTTACTGGGTAGAGGATTCTGCGGCCTGGGGTTGTTCTGTGTCCTGGTCTTGGTGGTCTTGATGCCGTAACAATTCACCATAATTTTCTTACGCATAGTATACTTCAAAAAATTGCCTAGAAACAATAAAAGAGTTAGGAAACTAAATAAATAAAACTAAATTTAAAAATAAATTCCTGGCTGGGCGCCGCAGCTCACACGTGTAATCCCAGCACTTTGGGAGGCCAAGGCGGGTGGATCATGAGGTCAGGAGATCAAGACCATCCTGACTAACACAGTGAAACCTGGTCTCTACTAAAAATACAAAAAATCAGCTGGGTGCGGTGGTTCACGCCTGTAATCCCAGCACTTTGGGAGGCCAAGGTGGGTGGATCATGAGGTCAGGAGTTCAAGACCAATCTGGCCAACATGGCAAAACCTTGTCTCTACTTTAAAATACAAAAAATTAGCCAGGCATGGTGGTAGGCACCTGTAATCTCAGCTACTCAGGAGGCTGAGGCAGGAAAATTGCTTGAACCTGGGAGGCGGAAGTTGCAGTGAGCTGAGATCATGCCACTGCACTCCAGCCTAGGCAATCCAGTGAGACTTCATCTCAGAAAGAAAAGTAATACAAAAAATTAGCCAGGCATAGTGGCAGATGCCTGTAATCCCAGCTACTTTGGAAGCTGAGGCAGGAGAATTGCTTGAACCAGGGAGGCGGAGGTTGCAGTGAGCTGAGATCGTGCCACTGTACTCCAGCCTGGGTGACTGACAGAGTGAGACTCCATCTCAATCAATCAATCAATCAATCAATCCCTACATTGATTCTTTTGGGGGGAAAAGCAATAAAATGCATGAACAGGCAAACAGACTAATGGAATAAAAGAAAGTGCCAAAAAGGGCCCCCATTTATGGGAACCCCGATATGACAGGACCATCACCTATGGGAATGACCCTATGATGAATGTGGACCCCACATCCCTGGAGAAACGGTGCCAGGGCCAGCATGAGAGATGAGAGCTGCCTCACCGCCTGGGAAACGTGAAGGTGGATCCCTGCCTCATGCCAGATTCAAGAGGGGAAACTGGGACCAGGTGCAGTGGCTCACACCTGTAATCCCAGCACTTTGGGAGGCCGGGGTGGGTGGATCACCTGAGGTCAGGAGTTCAAGACCAGCCTGACAAACATGAAGAAACCCCATCTCTACTAAAAATACCAAATTAGCTGGGCATGGTGGTGCATGCCTGTAATCCTAGCTACTCAGGAGGCTGAGGCAGGAAAATTGCTTGAACCTGGGAGGCGGAGGTTTTGGTGAGCCGAGATCACGCCATTTCATTTCAGCCTGGGCAACAAGAGTGAAACTTCGTCTCAGGAAAAAAAAAAAAACAAAAAACAAAAACAAAAAAAGAGGGGAAGCTGGGTTCAAACCTAACGTGAGATTAAAGCCTTGAAGCTCACAGGAGAAAACGTCACATAGCTTCACAACCAGAAAACCTCACGCCACGCGGTGAAAAACCACTGGGTACCACCAGTGGGCTTGTGTATTCCGCAAAGGACATTAACCACATCGTGCCCACGCAGCAGACAGAGGAGCTGTTTCCAGATCCAAACCCTGCAAGGGACTCATCTCTACAACACACAGCAGCGTCCATGAACCATGAGCAAAAGGCAGCCTCTCAGTCCACTTCATGCTGCTTAATAGAATTCCACAGTCTGGGTAATTTATAAAGAACAGAAATGTATCCCTCACCTTTCAGAAGCTGAGAGTCCAAGCAAGGTACCTGCATCTGGTGAGGTTCTTCTGGCTTCACCATCCCAGGGCAGAAGGCAGAGGGCGGAAGTCACGGGCATGGGTGGGCATCCAAACTCATCCTTTTATCAGGAACCCCCTCCTGGGATAACAGCACTCATCCATTTATGAGGGTGGAGTCCTTGTGGCCTCATCACTCCTTAAATGTCCCACCTCTTAATACTGCTACAATGGTAATTAAATTTCAACATGAGTTTGAGAGGGGACAAACATTCAAACCACAGCAGATGAGAACTAGCATTCAGGCAGAGGTTAGACATGGACGATTCACAGAAGGAACAACTGATAGGACTCACCTCAGCCTCTGTTCAGCCTCCTGTGATGGGTGAGTGGGTGACGCTCAGCCTCCCGTGATGGGTGAGTGGGAGACGCTCAGCCTCACCTGTGACAGGAGGCTGGCAGGTACACTCACACTAACTAAATATTTCATAAATCTGGGTACTGCATGCTGCTGGTTGCTGTTAGAGTGGGGTCTTCCTTCCACAGTGTGTTTGACAAGTCCTACTTTCCCCCCAGCAGTTCAGGAGCCTTGCAGCCATGCAGCACTGGCCTCTTCACATGCCAGTAGCGTTCCTGTCCACTTTGTGGGTGGCCTGTGCTGCCAGGTGAGCCACAGCCATGGTGGGCCCTGCTTTCCTTCTCACGGCTCTGCCTCCTTGGAGGGCACAGATGCCTCAGAGCCGCTCAGCTACAGCAAACCGCTGCCTTCCTCCTTGGGTGGCTGTTGCAATGCAGCCTCTGCTCAAGACCCTGTCCTCGTCCATGAGACTCCCGGGTGGAGGGCAGGTGGGTGACAGGATGGTCTAAGCTTGGCGCTCAAGACCCTGTGCTCGTCCATGAGACCCCCGGGTGGAGGGCAGGTGGGTGACAGGATGGTCTAAGCTTGGCATTAGCTGATAAATCACTTGATTCCACGGCTCTGGCGTCAAATCTTTGCTTGTCTCTGTGGGCACTGCCTGTTGGCCCTGCAAAAATGTGTTGCACTGGCTTTTGAAATAGGAGTAAGGGCCGGGCGTGGTGGCTCACACCTGTAATCCCACCATTTTGGGAGGCCAAGGTGGGCGGATACGAGGTCAGGAGATGGAGACTGTCCTGGCTAACACGGTGAAAACCCATCTCTACTAAAAATACAAAAAAATAGCCGGGCGTGGTGGTGGGTGCCTGTAGTCCCAGCTACTCAGGAGGCTGAGGCAGGAGAATCGCTTGAACCCCAGAGGCGGGCCCGGAGGCCGAGGTTGCATTGAGCTGAGATTGTGTCACTGCACTCCAGCCTGGGCAACAAGAGCGAGACACTGTCTCAAAAAACAAACAAACAAACAAACCAAAAAAAAAAAGAGAGAAAAAACAGGAGTAAGTTTAAAATGTTCTAGTTTACTTGCCATGTTTTCTTTTCCTCTTGATTTTGATGGAAATAATTTCTTATTCCTGAAATTGATATTTAATAAATAGCTTATGTGAGAACTGAGAAGTTACAAAGGAGACAGGGAGTGGGGAAGGAAGACAGTGCCAGGACACAGGTTTTAAAAATAGTAGAGCTGGAAATGTCTAAAAGAAAAGGTTCGATTGTGCGTTATCTATTTATCGTATACTGTCTTGGCTGGTGCGTCTCATTAAATGCTTTCTCGAGGGACAATGCATTCTTCTTTCAGAGCAGGCCATGGAAGTCTCGGTGGCCATAAAGGGTTTTCTGCAGAGTCTGTGGCCCCAGGTCTGCGGCCCCAGGTCGGCGGGTGGCAGGTGGGGGTCCTTTCTCTGGGCCACAACAGGATGCCAGGGAGGTGGAAGAACCAGCCGCCCTGAGGAGGTCTCTTCTGTGCTTCCCTGCAGACAGTGGGTGATGGGTTAATCTGCGCCCCACCCCCCCACCCACCCTGCAGGACAGCACTGGGGATGCAGCCTGCAGGGGCTGTGGACGCCACGGTGACACCAGGAAGCTCTTCAGGGGCTCCTGCATTCCCTGCCCCGAGCTTAGTCCTGCTCAACCTCACAGGCCTTCCTCCCAGGAGTGAGCTCTGGAAGGTGCCACAGAACCCCCTTCCCCCAGTATTTCTCCAGGCATGTAGGTGGTGCCCGAGCCACCTCCCACAGTGACCCTCTCGTGACAGCCTTGCTCCCACCCCCTTTCCATCCATGCAGCCACTTCTAACCATGTCTCTCAAAACCCAGGTCCCTCCAAGGCCAGTCCACCCAGACCCGACCCCACCCACACCCCACTTCTGTCCAGCCCCAATAAAGAGTTCAAGGCTGGGCGTCACAGGGGTGTCATCAACTTACCCCCACCACTGGCCCCACACCGGTTTGTCACAGACTGCCCCACCTCTCGGGGGGAGGCCTCCTGTGTCCTAACCTCAGTCTCAGAGAGAGATACAGAGAGACAAGGAGAGACAGAGACAGACAAAGAGAGAGACATGAAAACATGCCTCTCCCATTTCCTGTGGCTGTGGGTGTGCCCATTCCCAGTCTCCCCACTGTTCATGCCCTGCCTTTAAATACACACACTTCACATCACATTAAGTGACTCCTATGTGGAAGAAGATGCGTTGACTGTAAGTGACAGCAAAGCAAGGGACCGCCTCCCATGACAGCAAGTCCACCTCAGGGTGGGTTTCAGGCACAGGGTGCTCAAGGCTCCAGCTCTGCCCCTTCGCCCATCAAGCTGTGGAGCCCCTTCCTGTCCTCCGCCTGTCTCTTCAATACTCCAGCTCTGCTCAGCTCTGGGATTAGCTTTGTCCTCAGGCTGACTTCCTCGAGAGGGCAAAGTGGCTGCCAGTGGCGGCTGCAGCAGGACACTCCCTCACCGCACACTCCAGGGAGGACAGAAGAAGGGGACTGCCCACCTGCTGTCCCTGAAGCAGTTTCCTGGAAGCCACAGAAGTCCCCTCCCTGAGTCTCACTGGCCAAAAGCAGACGTGGATCTTATGCCAATTCTAGAACAAAGATTGGCAAGGGAAATGGTATTCCCAAGATTGGCTAAGGGTAGTGGATCAGGAGAGAGATAGAGAGAAAGTGAACTTTGGCCCACACTTCACATGACAAAAATAAGTTTAAAATGGATCTCAGACCTAAGTGGGAATGCTGAGAAGGTGAAGCTGTGGGAGGGCAGGGCCTCTACCAACGTCCAGACGCACCCACCCCACGCCAGTGACACCCGATGTGAGAGACTCCATAGGCCACTGACAGCCCCAAGCACGAGTGTCCTCCGTGCTGCCCCGCAACACCACCAGGCGGGAAGCCGCCCGTGCAGCCAGCAGCAGAGAGAGAAACCCAAGCCATCACGCCAGGCCGCCCCCGCAGCAGGACAGCCAAGAGGAGGGGGCAGGTGCAGTTGTGTCTACCTGAGGCCAAGGCACAGCAGAAAGCAGTGCGGCCGCAGTGGAAGTAACCGTGGGGGTGTCTGGTGGGGGGCCCACGGTGCCCCCAGGGATGTCTGCACCACTCTCTGTCTTGACCTGGGAGTGGGTAAAGAGACGGATACACAAATGCCATGGACTGTGTGTCTGTGACGCACCCCTCCCCCCTACGAAATTCACATGTGAAGCCCACATGGGATAGCCCTGGCAGGCCGCAGAGTCCGGCTGGGATCGGCTCCCCTGGGTTAAAAGCGACTGGGAAATAAAAACAATGTGTGAAAACTTTCCTAGGACTGCATCGCCAACAGCCAGTTCTCACACCTGACCCGGGTCACGCGAAAGCAAGCGACAGACTGTTCCACCAGGGTCTCCCTGCCCCCGACACCCCGGGACCCTCCCCACACAGAGTGTTGGCAGGAGTGGGGATGAGCCTGTGTGGGAGGCTCCTGCAAAGCCATTGGGTGAGGAGACATGGCCACTCCACCTCTGTCTCTTGCTGTATGTCTGTCTCTGTCTCTCTGTGTCTTTCTGTCTCTGTTGCCATGTCTCTCTTTTTTTGTCTCTGTCTCTGTTTCTCTGTCTCTCACTGTCTGCCTCTGCTTCTTTTTGTCTCTTTGTGTCTCTCTGTTCCTGTCTCTGTCTCTCTCTCTCTCTGTGTCTCTCTGTCTCTGCCTCTGTCTTTGTGTCTCTCCAGCCCCCTCTGGATACCCCGCAGTCCTAGCACGTGGCTCTGGATACCCCGCAGTCCTAGCACATGGCTCTCACAGGCCCTTTCTGGGGAAGTGAAGATGGAGACTGAGGTCCCGGGAGCTGCAGGGATGGGCGTAAGGGAAGCAGGGGTGGAGAGAGTGGGTGTGAAACTTGGTGGGAGGAGGGCCCAGGAGCTCTGGCTCCTCTGAGCAGCTGGGGGGCAGCCCTCCTGCCCCTGAGTCCAGAACCCTCTTGTGCACATTCTCCAACATCACCTTTGTTCCCACCTAAAAACTAAGTGATCAGCCTGGTGTGATCGGGAGGGACGTCCACATCCTAATTATGTCAGGTTCTACAGCGCCACGGCTGCCACTCACCCGAGTGAAGGTGAGGACAGGATCGCAGGGGCTGCAGGCGGCCCAGGGTGACCACCGGGTCCTTCTAAGTAGGAGAGAGTGGGAAGGAAGGGTGGGAGGAGGGCTCCCGGGGCCACCGCTGGTGGTGAGGATAGAGGACAGGCCACAAGCCTGGCACCCTGGGAGCTAGAAGAGGTGAGGAACGGAGTCTGCCCTGGGTACTCCAAGAGGAGACAGCCCTGTCCAGATCTGGACCTCAGCCCAGTGAGACGCACTCTGGACCTCCAGCCTCCAGACTATGAGAGAACACGCATGTGCTGTTCTGAGCCACCGAGTCTATGGCAACTTATCACAGCATCTGGCTGTGAGGGCTGAGTGCAACCGTTCCCCTCCTAGGAAGCTCCTATGGGAGCAGGCCCTGGAGCAGCGTGGGGGAGGGCCGTGGACCTGTCCTGGCTGCAGCCGCACCAGCTCTGTCACCAGCCCCCTTGGCCTGGGCTGTGGAGGAGAATTCCTGTTCCCACAATCGCTGGGGGCTGGCTCTTGCTTTTGGAATTTGGGGCGAGGCTGTGTGCTTTGGCTCTAGCACAGAGAAGACTGCAGAGGTGGGGGTCCCTGGGGAGGGGGTGCAGGAAGCCCTCTCCATTCTTAGGGCCTGAAGGTGCCTTTTGCTTCCTGGCTGCCAGCAAGGAGCAATGGGGCGACCTCATTGTGCACACAAATGTGTGTGCATGCATGTCCATGTGTGTACAGGTATGTGTGTGCAGAGCCGTCCCAACTTTCCCTCTGGGTCATGCTGCTTTCAAAGCTCTCTGGTGGCCACCCTGCTCCTGGTGTCCTGGAGCCTGTGGTGGAATGAACCACAGAGGAGGGACTTGTCCCCTGAGGACCAGGGCTGGGAGCCCAAACAGTGGGAAGGACATGAAGTGACCAGGTGAGAGGCGGTGGCATGGGTGGGAGAGGTGGGGAGAGCCAACAGGGAAAAGCCTTGACATGGGGTCTTGTCCACTAGGCTGGGGATCCCCTGGGGCCTGTGTGGCAGGAGGGTGGGGGCTGGGGGCCCCTGGGAAAGGCCGTGTGAGGCAGGGGTGTATCGGGGCTACCCCAGCAGCCAGGAGCGTGGGGGTGGGCCATGGCGGGAGGTGGGGTCCTGTGGAGGCTGGTGTGGTGTGAGGGGCTGGTGCGGGGCTCCCACCATGCTTGGGAAGAAGGTTCTTGCGGCTGCCCCGGGTCCAGAAGCCCCTCCTGTGCTTTTTGGGATCACAGTCGGTGCCGAGTCACTGCCCGTTGAAAAGCGGAGCTGGAATCGGAAGTGCTCAGCCTCACCTCACCCGCGCCTCCTTTGCCAAACAGTGTGAATAGGAGGCAACCACCTGAGCCCCGCAGCTGTTTATAAAACCTGCCGAGTGACACCCAGAGGCCAGTCACACAGAGCTCAACCTGGGGACATCACTGGTACCGGGCGGAAGGAAGAGACTCGGCAGGTGGACTCTCCTCTTCACAGCTCAGCCGCATCCAGGACAGACTAAGCCTCGGAGAGTCTTCCCGAGACGCCCTCTCCTTCTGTAAGAGGGCGGTCAGCAAAGGTCAGGAGAAGTGTGGCCTCAGCTGGAGGTCTGGACTGAGTGTGGAATTCCTGCAGGGTGAGATGCAGATGCCAAGTGCGCCCTGTCTTCCCCTCAGTGGCTTTGTTCCTGGTCACAAAGTCAGTGGAAGCACAGCCCTGAGGCAGGCGCAGTGCTCGCTCTCTATCCCGTGTGGGCCCCCCAGATGTGGGCAGAGGCTCGGCCCTGCAGCCTGGCAGCATCTGCCTTTCTCACAGCCAGATGCTATGATAAGTTGCCATAGACTCGGTGGCTCAGAACAGCACATGCGTGTTCTCTCATAGTCTGGAGGCTGGAGGTCCAGAGTGCGTCTCACTGGGCTGAGGTCCAGATCTGGCCACCTTGCTGTGGGTTCCTGAGGGGAATGATCACCCCTCTTCTCGCTCCATCTTCCCAGGTTTTCAGGTCCACATCCAATGCTCGCTGAAGCTAAATGGCATCTCAGTGAGCTTCCAAAAATGCCCGCCAACCGCCTTCCTTCTTCACCAGGCCAGGCAAGGGCTCAAAGCACTTTTCCTGCAGGAACCGAGGCACTAGCTCCTTTAACAGCCACCAGCGAGTCCCACCTCACCCTCCCCCTCTACCAGACATCCCCTTTCATCCTCAGGGGAAGCATCCGGCCCCTCCTTGGCCTGGGCCCCCTGGAATGGGCTGCCTGGTGCAGCTGCATCCTGTAGGAGCCCGTGGGTGGCTGGGGCTCCGTGTCTTCAAGGCACCTCTGTTGAAGGCATTTTGAGGAGGTTGGAAGATAAGTGTCTAGTTAGGCATTAAAGAGAAGTCTCCCTTCACGGTGCAAAGTTAGGCTGTGTGTCTTTTCCTTCTTGGGAGCAGCCGCTCTTGCCCCAGTTGTGGATGCTGGGAGTGAGCGAGGCCTTCAGGCTGGCCATGGGCTCTGTCCAGGCTTGAGCTGTGTCCCCTGAAGCCAGGGGGAGCCTTTGACCTGCAGCCTCCCAGAGGAGGGGCACGAGGTCTGTCACTGGCCTTTCTAAGTCAACTTCCTTCTTTTGTCCTGCCAATTTTCTAGGGAAGAAAGCTGCCTTTTCTCTGGAGGCTGGCAAGAGCCGTCTGGGAGACTGAAATACAGCCCCTTCCTTTCTGTCTTTAATTTTCCTTCAAAACTGAGCAGGAAAAAATGATGCATTTTGGTCTGGGGCCCTTGTGGGCAGCATCAAGCCCCAGCACCCCTCCCCTCCCCTCACTGTGCTCTGAGCGAACCCCACACACACACGAGAAAAGGCGGGAGAAAAAAGTTCAGGAACAAAAGAACTGGATGTTCTCCTCTTCTTCAACTGTCTTTGAGTCAGAGCCACTCGTCTTTAGAGCCAGAGAGAAGCTCTGTTTCTCCTTTTTGTTTTTTTTTGTTTTTTTTTTTTTGCTGAAAGGGAAAACACTGTTCCAGCATGCCTGCTTAGAAAAGAGAGATGTTTTGTGCCAGCTGATTTTTAAAACCACCTGGAAAAGCGAAGGACCTGCTCCTGGAATCTGTCCCCAGCAGACCCTCCTGCCCCACTTGCATTATCCTGAGCAGTGCGGGGGGCACTTCGGACCGCAGCCCCCAGCCCCACTCCTGCCCACCCTGCACTTCCGACAGCAGCTCTCGGGTGTCTGATGGGCCCAGAAAAGAGGAAGTGGCCCAGATGTTTAGATCTGGATGTGCGCCCAGAACGCCGTGATGTCATGTGGTCAGGTTTCAACGTGGATGTTGGGTGGGGGAACCGAGTGCTTATTCTACTTATTCCTTTCAAGCAAATTGATTGATGAAACAGCACCAGGCTGTCTAGGTTCGGTTTCCACAGAGCAGTCTTTGAAGAAAACGAAACATCTCCAGAAACATCTTTACCAGGCCCTTTCCCTAATTTCCACTTTTCCTCAGGTGAACCATCTTTCCCTTCCTGGGGCTGCAGAAACTCAGCCAGTTACCTCGGAACCACAGCAACCCTCCCGAGGACCAGTGAGGCAGGCCTGGCCACCAGCATGGCCACAGAGGGGTCCTCGCCCCAGAATAGCTCACGGGGGGTTTCTCAGAGTGAGTACGACATGCACCTTGCCATCTGCCTTCCCTTCAACTTTTAACTTTTGAAGTTTGTCCCCATCTATTTAAAAACGTGTTTATCGTAAAAAATAAAAGCTCAGAACTGAAACAAGAAAAATTCCTGTCCTCCTTGTAACAGCGGTCACTTCTGTTAACACTTTAATATGCACCTTTTGAGGCATTTGCTCGGCATGTACAGTCGGAAACATTTTTATGTAGATGGAATCATGTCAAAAATATGTTCTGAGATTGGCTGATTTCATTTAACCATTAGCCCTGGACATCCTTCCACTGGAGTCTGGCTAACATGGTGAAACCCCATCTCCACTAAAAATACAAACAAAAATTAGCTGGGAGTGGTGGCAGGCACCTATAGTCCCAGCTACTCGAGAGGCTGAGGCAGGAGAATGTCGTGAACCTGGGAGGCGGAGCTTGCAGTGAGCCGAGATCGCACCACCATACTCCAGCCTGGGCAAGAGAGCAAGACTCTGTCTGAAAAAAAAAAAAAAAAAAGAAATGAATAAAATAGGCCAGGCACAGTGCCTCAGGCCTGTAATCCCAGAACTTTGGGAAACCAAGGCAGGTGGATCACCTGAGGTCAGGAATTCAAAACCAGCCTGACCAACATGGTGAAACCCAGTCTCTACTAACAAAACAAAAATTAGCTGGGCTTGGTGGTGGGTACCTGTAATCCCAGCTACTCAGGAGGCTGAGGCAGGAGAATTGCTTGAACCCAGGAGGCTGAGGTTGCAGTGAGCTGAGATTGCACCATTGCACTCTAGCCTGGGTGAAAAGAGTAAAACTCCATCTCAAAAAAAAAAAGAAAAGAATAAAAAGGGAAGAAGTTATCTGTTCAAACATAATTTTCAATTAAAATATTCCGTACAACATGTTTGCTTCCAGGCAAAATGGAGTAAGGAGATCAGATTTACCCTCCCAACTGAAACAACTAAAATATGAGACAAAATATATGAAACACTGGTTTTCAAAACACTGTACGGAAGGCACCAAAGGAGAGAGATACCTAAGAGATCGAAAACGAACAAGATGAGCCTGTGTTCACCCTCAGCATACTTTCTACAAGTGTCAAAGTTGCAGGGTGAGGCATGGTTACCTGAGAGGATCCAGCAGACTCCCTGAGTTAAGGAGGTAAATGTGGGAGTCTGGGTGGGCTCAGGATGCCAATGGTCACAGAAGACTATAGGAGACAAGAGGGCTTTACAGAGAGAAGGGTTGGGAGATGAGCACATAAAGAAAAAAGACTGTAAAAGTGAATCCAGCACAAAAGAACGGTGGAAAAACTGGAAGTGGACTAATGTGTGAAGTGTAATTCTAAAGGATGGAAGGATATATGATTTAAATTTGAAAAAACAATGGCTGAAATATTTCCAAATTTGATGAAAACTATAAACTCATAGATCTGTGATCCTCAACAAACTCCAAGTGCAATAAACAAGAATAAAGCTATACCAAGGAACATCATAATCAAATGCTTAAAAACAATACTAAAGAGAAAATCTTAATAGCAATCACAGAAATAAGTCACATGATGTAGAAGAATAAATATTGGATGACAGCAGATTTCTTGCTGAAAACAATGCAAGCAGGAAACAATGGAGCAAAATTTTTAAAGTGCCAACATTAAAAAACAATCAAGCTAAAATTCTTTACCCAGTGAAATTGTCTTCTGAAAACAAAAACAAAATAAAGATTTCTTCAGACAAAAGCTAAAATAATTAATCACAGCAGATCTGCACTACAAGAAATGTTAGAAGAAGTCCTTCAGATGGAAATCTGGATTTTCACAAAGGAATCAAAAGGATCAAAAGTGTGTGGCTAAATAGAGACCTTTTCTCATTATATAAATCTTTATGAAAAGATAATCAACTGTTTCAAACAAAAATGATAGCAATGTACTTGAGATCTGTAACACAGCATAAGTAATACAATACCACCATCACAAAGGTCAGGAAAGGAGATATGGAAGTATAATGTCATAAGGCCCTTACACTACACATAAATTGATATGATATCACTTGAAGATAGACCATGATAAGTTAAAGACGTATGCTGTAACCTCTAAGGCAAACACTAAAATAACAAAGTTATAGCTAATAATCCAACGAAAGAGAAAAAATAAATCATAAACCATATTCAATTCATCCATAAAGAAGTCATAAAAATGAAAAACATGAATGGAAAACAGGACAAATAGAAAACAAATAGTGAGATGGGAGATTTAAACCCACATATCAACAGTTACATTAAATGTAAATATTGTAAACACCTTAATTAAGAGGTAGAGGCTGTCAGTTTGGATAAAAAAGCAGAGCCAAATATATGCCTTCTTTAATTAAAAGGGCACAGATAGTTTAAAAGTCAAGGAATGGAAAAGAACTCCAGCTAGTCCAATCAAGAGAGGGCTGGAGTGGCAATATTAATTTCAGATAAAGTACATGTCAAAGCAAAGAATATTACCAAGGGCAAAAAAGCAACATTTCATAAAGAGGCAATTTATCAAGATGACATAGCAGTCCTAATTATTTATGCCCATAATTACAAAGCTTCAAAATACATGAAACAAAATTGATAGAACTGCAAGAAGAACATTTTTAAATCACAATTACAGTAAGAGATTTCAACACCACTCTCTCAATAATTGAAAAAAGAGCAGGCAGACAAACCGGCAAGAAAGAACACTGGACAACATCCATCAGTATTGAGCTGACTGATGCCTACAGAACCCTCCACCCAGCCACAGAGGAATTCATGTTCTTCTTACCAGAACACCTGACTGATGCCCATAGAACCCTCCCCCCAACCACAGAGGAACTCATGTTCTTCTTTTTTTTTTTTTTTTTTGAGATGGAGTCTCGCTCTGTCACCCAAGCTGGAGTGCAGTGGCACCATCTCAGCTCACTGTAAGCTCCGCCTCCCCGGTTCAAGCGATTCTCTTGCCTCAGCCTCCCAAGTAGCTGGGACTACAGGCGCCCGCCACCACGCTTGGCTAATTTTTTTTTTGTATTTTTTAGTAGAGGTGGGGTTTCACAATGTTAGCCAGGATGGTCTCTATCTTCTGACCTCATGATCCGCCCACTTCAGTCTCCCAAAGTGCTGGGATGACAGGTGTGAGCCACCGTGCCCGGCTGATTTTTAGGTTTATAAGGAGTGGCCGTCCCTGGAGCTCAGCTATGCTTGGGAAGCTGAGCCTCCCGGTCACATGGGGCAGGTGCAGACAGGCTTGTACCAGAGGAGGTTGGCTGTCACGTCCTGTCCCCACCACTGCCCACAAGCTGTGGGGCCAGGCCTGGGGTCCTACCACACCTGGTCCACCAGCCACGGCCCACAGCCCATGGTGAGCTCAGGGAGGTGCATGAGACAGATGGAGCTTGGCCCTGGGAGGCCTCTGCTTCCTCCCCCAATGTCACCCCCACCCCCAGGAGGGGTCGGGACCAGTGGGCAGATGTAGAGCCCCTGGGTGCTAGAGCAGGGGAGCCTCGCGATGAGACCCCGCACGCCCATCACACCCTCTGATGATCAGAACGAAACCAATGCAATCCGTTCCTGGGCTCTCAGCCCTTCCAGGACTTCTCACTGGTGCAGAATTCCACCATACGCCTCATCTCCATCCTGGCCCAGGGTTAGCCCTGAAGATCAGGGGCCCAGCCCAGATACTTCCTGATCCCCACAGTGATCCCATGGGACTGAGCCAAGAGGATGCCCTGGCAGGGGGGCTTCTGGAACCTGGTGGCCTTCACCAAGCCCATCTGCACCGCCTCTCCCTGCAGGCTCCCAGGCAGCATCAGGGTCTGTCTGGCCCAAGGGGAGGTGGAGTGCCCAGGCCTCGGTACATGGGCAAGTGAGGACTGAGATATGTGGACAGCAGACCAAGCCCATCTTCCAGGGAGAACAAAGAAAGTGGCACTGTGCCCACCTGGGCGACCCCTCCTGCACAGGTCCCATCAGAAGAAGCATGGCGCCACCCCCAGCCTCTGCAATAAAGAAATCAAGATGACCTAAGTTGTGCAAGGTCGGGCATCCCTCAGTGGCACAGGAACAGAACCACGGGTCTCTCCTGTTGTGCTTTTTTGTTTTGTTTTGTTTTGTTTTAAATAAAAGTGGTGGTTTTTAACCCCTTCGATCCAGAGCTCTTCTGTCTCGGTTGTGGTCCCACAGAACATTCCTTGTCTCCTGACTCCTCAGTGAGACTGAAGGAATCGCTGCCAAGGAGCAGAAAGGCAGCTCTGGGGGCTGAGCCCCATGTGCAGCTGACAGGCCATGAGCTGAGATATCCAGTAGGGTTGGGAAATAACCAGGAATAACTGGCATCTAGAATCCCAGGAGAGGGGCTTATCTTTCATGAAGTTCCTGGAAGTTATAAGCATTAAAATTAAACAGGCAATTTCTGTTGGGTGCAGACTGTTTAGCACCAAGTGTCTATGGGCTTGCGGGAGGGAAGCCCAGGACGGAAACCCCCAGGGGCAGCAGAGCGAGGCTGTTTTGTCCATTACTGCCGAGCAGCCAGCAGCCCCTGCACTTACTGGGGAGAAGCAGGTGGCCAGGGCAACAGGCAAGGGAGGGCGGGCTTGTATAGAAGAGGAGCTGATTTTTTTAAGTGCATTCCCACTTGGGACGTATCTACGGACACTTGGAAAACCCAGGAAAGAGAACAGGTCAGTTCCATTCCACAGTGCAGCATGGTTATTAAGCACTTACTGCGTGCCCTGAGTAAGATGGGGTCCCTGCTCTCGGGAATGGTGGGACATGCTCGGCAACTTTGAGTTACCAGGGAGTGGGGAAGGGTTCTGCAGTTCCCAGCCTCTGAGGACTGACTGTTGATGGAAGGCCTGGGCCACATCAAGTGTTCACCCTGAGGACCCTTGTCTAGTCCTGGGATCCCATGAAGGAGAATCCTGGATTTGGGGTCTGTTTTGTTCAGAAGAAAATGACCCGAGATCGGCCGGGCATGGTAGCTCACGCCTGTAATTCCAACACTTTGGGAGGCCGAGGCAGGGGGATCTCGAGGTCAGGAGATCGAGACCATCCTGGCTAAAACGGTGAAACCCCATCTCTACTAAAAATACAAAAGATTAGCTAGGCATGGTGGCAGGCGCCTGTAGTCCCACTACTCGGGAGGCTGAGGCAGGAGAATGGCGTGAACCCGGGAGGTGGAGCTGGCAGTGAGCCGAGATCGCACCACTGCACTCCAGCCTGGGGACAGAGTGAGACTCCGTCTCAAAAAAAAAAAAAAAAAAAAGAAAAGAAAGAAAAAAGAAAAAAAAAATGACCGCAGATCGTGAGACCCGACTGAGCAGCCATGAGCAGCTGGATGGGCACAGAGCCATCTCCTGGTCCTCGCCCAGGCTGTTCCCGAGGAAACCATTTCCGGGGTGAGTGCAGAGAGGACAGCCCACCCTCTACTCTTAGAGAAACAGCAGGGAGAAGAAGGCTGGAGTTCAACCTTCACCCCCACTCCCTGAATGTCAGCCAGGATTATGGAATCTGGTCATTTCCAGGAGAGCTTGTGCAAGCAGGAAGCAGCCGGATAGCAGCAGCGACCTCTTTAAACCCATTTCTTTAGACTTGGTTGATAGAGAGTACTGGAGTTGAGCTAGCCCCACCTCTCAACCTGTTGCTCTCAAGTTGCCCAATGTGGAAGAGACATAGGGTCTGGAGGAACAAGTGACACAGGTTCAGCAGGGCCAATGAGTCAGCGGTGGGACGGGAATGACAGCCAGGACCCAGCATGCACTGCCCCCTCACCCGGCTTGGTCCCAAAGACTGAACTCTGTCTGCAAATTGCAGAGACCCTTACACGGCAAGAAAATTTTATAAATGGGAGGCACCTGCAGGCTCCAGGGGAGGAGGGAAGGGAGGAGAGGAAAGGAGGGAAGAGAGACAGGAGAGGAGGAGAGAGAGGAGAGAGACCAGGGGAGAGAGGAGGGAGGGGAAGGGAGAACGAAGGGGAGAGAGGAGGGGAGAGGAGCAGGGAGCACTTGGCAGGGCTGATGCCCATTCTCATCCAGGAGCGAGGAAGGACCAGCTCCCAGGCTGGCCTTCTGTTAGGATAGATCCTGCTGCATAAGAGGCCATGGAAGCAGGACCTGCCAAGAAACTTCCAGGACCCAGGGCAAGATGTCCATGTAGGGCCAGCCCCTTGTTCAAAAGTTAAGAATTTCAAGACAGCAACAGCAGAACATTAAACCAAGCTCAGCTCAGGGTCCAGGAAGTGGGGCGTGTTACATGCAGAGGGCAATGGAGCCCTTGAAAATGCAAAAGGCATCTACCCCTGTGCACAGGCTCTGTGTGTGCTTGTGTGAACATGCATATGGGTACATGTGTTGTGTGCACACGTGTGAACGCGTGTATGCATGTTTGGAAGGCAGATGTGTGTAGAAGTGTCGTCAGGTACAACCCTCCTCTACCTCAGTGGACCCTGAGCTCACCCAGACCCTTGGAGAAACACGGTGAGGGCCCCTCACATAGGGCCCTTCAGGACCCAGCCACATCCCAGCCAGCCAGGAGCCCCCAGTGTCCATGCCCAGGCCCCAGGCAGTGTTCAGAGTCCGTGCAGGGTGCTGCCCATTGAGTGGGCCTGAGGCTCCAGGAAACAGACATGACAGCCCATGGGCAGGTGGCCTTCTTGTCAACAGCCATGAGGAGGCCTCAAGAGAAAGCTGCCTGGCAACCCCTTTCATCTGGGACAACTGGTCTAGCACAACTGACAAACAGCCTGAACTTGAGGCTGCCTCCTGCCAGTGGCTCCCTGGGTACCAGAGGCCAAGGGGGGCTCCACCATCCCCTTTCCTGGGAGGGGCGAGTTGGGCCAGCCAGCCTCACTGTGGCCGCCTGGTAGGGCTACAGGCCTGCCCCTTGCACCTCCCCACAGCCTTCTGGAGGGAAACACTAGAAAGGCCACTTCCTACACCATGTCCCACTGGCTTGGGGTACTTCAAACCTGGAAACTAGTGTGGCCACAATCTCCTTTTGCAGCCCAAGAGTTGGAGGCTGGTTTCTAAGGAGACAGCCAGTGCCTGGGGTGGATGGCAGGTGGGCTGTTTGCAGGAGGAAACCTCAGTGGGCCTGGGTCTGCCTGCAGGAGGGCATTGTTAGGAAGGCCATGGAAGACTCTCAGAGCCCGCATCTCCATTCAGGGGCAACTTCGTCCACCCTCATCGTCCTCTCTCCAACTGGCTGTCCTTACCTCCAGCTCAACACCAAGCCAGCTCCGCTGCAGATGCAAAGGGGCCGCCTGTCCCAGCCCAGCTTCCACATGTGAATGTCCTGTGCTCTGGATAGCCAGGACCTGCTGCCACCTGCTTACAGGGGCGGTGGGCACCCTCAGGCATACCTGTTCATCACCCACAGGTGCCCAGCCCTGTGCTTACCCCACAGCACATGCACACAATGCCCTCTGGATGCCACAAATAATTTCTAGCAGCAGTTGAGTCAGAAGGGAATGGACCCAATGTCTAGACCCCACCCCACCCCCATCCTGCTGAGGTTGCGAGCTCCAGGGGAGCAGAGGCAGTTGAGGACATGGGCCATGGCTGGTCCCTGGCAACCTTGCAGCACCACCTGGGGGCCCAGCACTGAGCACAGTGCTTGAAACACCACTGGGCAGGAAACACCACTGGGCAGGTATCACCCACACCAACACCGTGGAGCAGGCCATTCCAATGGCAAAGATTCCCAATTACACTATTTTTTTTTTTTTTTTTTGAGACAGAGTCTCGCTCTGTCGCCCGGGCTGGAGTGTAGTGGCCAGATCTCAGCTCACTACAAGCTCCGCCTCCCGGGTTTACGCCATTCTCCTGCCTCAGCCTCCGGAGTAGCTGGGACTACAGGCACCGCCACCTCGCCCGGCTAGTTTTTTTTTTGTATTTTTTTAGTAGAGACGGAGTTTCACCGTGTTAGCCAGGATGGTCTCGATCTCCTGACCTGGTGATCCGCCCGTCTCGGCCTCCCAAAGTGCTGGGATTACAGGCTTGAGCCACCGCGCCCGGCCCCAATTACACTATTAAATAGGAAAAGAATGTACTTTTTTTTTTTTCTTTTACTACGTATAAATGTTAAGCTTCTGTAAATCAAAAAACAGGACCGGGCACGGTGGCTCATGCCTGTAATCCTAGCATGTTGGAAAGCCAAGGTGGGCAGATCACCTGAGGTCGGGAGTTTGAGACCAGGCTGGCCAACGTAGTGAAACCCTATCTCTACTCAAAATACAAAAATTAGCCAGGCGTAGTGGCATGCGCCTGTAGTCCCAGCTGCTTGGGAGGCTAAGACAGGAGAATGGCTTGAACTCAGGAGGCAGAGGTTGCAGTGAGCCAAGACTATGCCACTGTACTCCAGCCTGCGCAACAGAGCGAGACTCCATCTCAAAAATAAATCAAAAAACAAATAAATGTAATAGCAAACTGGGTGAATGTTTGCAGCAAAATTACAGAGAAAACATATCCTTCACAGAGAAAAGCTCTTACTAATCAAGAAAACATCATCATAATGGAAAGAGAAATATAACCATAGACATTCAACATAGATGTCAACCTTGCCCATGGCCAAGGAAACAAACACGGAAGCCATCATGAGACTTCGTTTTCCAGTTTGCTACAGTTTGGAAAGGCAACGAGCTTGCCCCTGTGTGGCTGGTGGGCATGTGGGCTGGCAACAGCTTTCTGAGCGGCTGCTCTTCTAAGAACAAAAGCAGTTCCATCCCTCTTCCAGGGAAGCTCAGGAATCACTTACAAACATAAACAGGAATTTGTGAAGGAGGCCACCCAATACAATGTTACCTGCAATGGCAAACTAAAACCAATGTAGCTGTTTGATGGGAGGAAATGGTGAAACCCATGTCCCCACATTTGTAACTTACAGCACCAGGCAGAAGTGTAAATTGAACTTTTAAAGAATATTTGAACATTGAGAAATAAAAACACAATCCCAAGACCTCCAACTGACTAAATGAACCCCTTTTTGGCCAAGGGGACTCCAGAGAAACCTTAAACACTGGGTTCCCAGCCATGAAGGGATGAAATGCCAGACATGCCTCATTACGCCCCCTCCCTCACTAACCACTGCCATTGAGTTTCTTTCTTCAGGGTAAACAGAAAGCCCTTTTGAAAGATTTGCCAGACTCCCCACCCCTCATACAGTTTTGACACACCAACCAACCAGCATTCCTTTCTGATAACAGACCCCGACTGGGGACTGGCTCTGGCTGGTGTAGAGGCTGCACACAGGATGCCTCTGTGTCCTTCATTCCACCTTTTGACCTACAGAGCCTCATTTCAATGCACTCCAAAGTGAACATGGGACACATGTAACCACACGTGAGCTCACCGTGCATGCGTGCCCCTCACTCTTGTAGAGTACTCACAGTGCCTCCTGTAGCCTCTCAGCCACCCTGGTCAGCACATTCCTGTCTCATCCTCCCCACCCTCAAAGTGCGTGCTTCTGGTTTAGGGCAGAGAACACGCCTCCCAGCCCGTGGATGGTTACTTGTAGGCTTCAACTCTTTAGAGAAATAAAGCTCTCCCTTCCATGTTTATGAATCTCATGAATCTTCAGTTGACAACATATAAAGAAATGAGCATGAAATGATTTTCAGTAAAATAAGTAGGAAACAAAACTGCAGATAATTAGGTAATTATCTTGGGAGATGGGAATCTGTGGGTCGGGGAGGGAGTTTTATTTTCCTCCTCACAATTTTCTACATTTTCTAATTTTCTAATTTTTTAGAAAAACTAGAAAATTAGAAAACATTAGAAAACAATTTTCTAATTTTTTTACAATGATCATACAGCACTTTCATAACAAAAACTAATAAATATTTTATTTCACAAAACTACAACCTGGAAAAGGTGTGATAAATGTGTATGAGCAAATATTCCATAGCAGTTAGAATGGATGAGGCATTTTTATCCACACAGTTCTGATCTGAAGATCTGAAGATCTCTTCAGAACATGAAGATCTGAAGATCTGAAGATCTCTTCAGAACATGAGGCACTGCTACTGGTACTGGGCATGGTTTTGGATGCTCTCCCAGTGGAGGTCTGAGGTGACACTGAGCCATCTGCCTTCACCTGGCTCTGGGGCAACAGGGGCAGGGGTGGGAGAGGCATCAGGTCCGGGAAAGGGCACCGTCCACGGGCTCCATTGGATCAAGGCAGTGCCCTCCACCCCATCGGGCCTAAGTGGAGATGGCCTCACTGGCTTAGCTCTGCCCAAGCAAATCCACCCTAGTGTTGACTCCAGGGCATCCACCAGGTCCCCACCTCACCCCCTGCCCCAATTACTTATGTTCTTCTTTTTATCAGAAAACATTCAATGTGGCCGTATTTTCAATAACAGCTTGAGTCAGTCTCACTTGGCTGTGATAACTCGGAAGATTGGTGATCAGAGAGAAGGAGGAAAAGAGGGATGGGGGAGGGGGGAAGAGGGAGGGGGGAAGAGGGAGGGAGCGAAGAGAGAGGGAGAGAAGAGGTGGACGGTGGGAGGATGTTTCTTGGCATGATTCCTGCTGATTCAGACCCAGTCCAAGTTTCCTGAATCCGTGTTCTGGAGTGTCTGGCGCTGCCATAAGATGAGGAGGAGGCCCAGTCACATGTGTGAGGACATGGGTGCATTCTCCTCATGGCCAACTGGAGTTCCCACCAGGCACATGACTTCGTTAACAGAAGCAGTTTCTCAGGCAAATCACATGGTACACATGGTACCCCCAGCCCCTGCTGAAGTGCCTCCTCCTCTCCAGCTTGCCCAAGGAGCCAGAGCTCCGGCTGCATTGGTGCTGGGGGTGGCTTCACCCCGTGAGGGTGACATTCCGTGGGCCACTGGGAGTTTGTTGTGCAGTCTTGGCCAGTTGACAGCACAGAAATCCAAACTTTCACCTAATACATAAGACAGGAGCCATTTTCACTTGACCAGAGAGGGCCCCAGTGGGAGCCTCTTGGCTCCATGGCATGAGCCACCATGCCTCACTGGGCCCTCAGCTCCCAGGAAGAGCTCCTCTCCCTGTGGCATCCATGGGAAGTGCCTTCAGTTGCTCCAGTTCTTCACCCCTCTCTGTATCTGCCCTATGTCTGCAGCTTGGCAGGGTGTTTGCTGCTTACATTTTGAGACTCTCAGAAACAAACTGTGCCTTCAAAATACACAGTGGAATCTGACACCAATGATGCAGTCCAGAATGCTTTCTTGCTCTGGTGACAAACTTTCCGAGTATCTTATGTTAGTTTAGTGGGGCCTTCTAGCAGCTGTCCCAACTCAGAGATAGACCTGCAGGCCCATGGGGCAAGACAGAGCCCTTCCCCACCAACCTTGAGCTTGGATGGAAAGCATCATCCCTATGTTTGCTGCAAGTGTGTAGTATGATGACGGATGTGTTGGCAGAGCCAGGACCATGCTGTCCAGGGAGGCATCAACGCTTTGTGATGTCAAGACAGTTTACAAGACCCAAGAATGCTGCTCCCTTGGTGAGACAACCACCTTGTGCTATAAATCCCCTGACAAGTCACCAAGACTTGAAGGGAGAAGCCTCTCTGGAGTGTAAGCCCACTCTCCCAGATGCTAACTTGGATGGCTGTGAACCCAGTCCTGCCTCAGCCATGGGCAGTCTCTTCCTTGGAATCCAAGTACATTGCTGCCACCTGTGCCCATGGTTGCAGAGACTCAGGATGCCACCCGCAGGAGAGAGTTGCAGGAATGCCTGGCCTCACTGCCCTGGGTAGGGAGCCGGATGTCCAGGGCAAGGAGGACTGGCTCTCACATTCTGCAGAAAAGACTATTTGTGTACACCTGGGGCCCTGTGTGGGACAGGGGGGTCAGAGACGTCTCAATGCAATTCACTGTTCTGGCAATGGGGAGGGAAGAGCCTCTTTTAGTAACTCCCAAAACTGCCATTAAAGAGGGGATCCTGGACACAGCCAGCCTGACCCTCTGAGGTGAGAAAAGAAACTATAACACAAGGACTGCTGCAGTTGCTCTCTAAGCAATAGGCTTGGTCCAGCAGGCACTGTTTAGACAGCCCAGCAAGCTCCCCCGTTGCCAGGAGAATCCCAGAGACCCTCTGGGACCCTCCAGCACCTAGCTATACCAGTTCCACTCCACAGCTGACCCAAGATGGACATAAGGACTTCAGATCGTGATGTCCAGTTTTAACTAAACTAACTTCCCAGAAACAGGACGTGTGACTTCACAAGGCTTTTGCCAAGGAGCCCTTGGCTGCAGGGAACGTAAATGAGGTAGGTGCACCCAGGCAAGGATGCGGGCAGACCCTCCAGTCTCTTGTGGTCTGGGTCTGCCCTGGGAAATGGCCAGCAGAATTCTTCTCGGAGGCAAGCTGGAGGTTTCTAGGTCCTGGGTTGGAGGGAGAACTATGTGATTCCCCTCAGAGACCTGGGGATAGAGGGATTGGACCCTTCCAGCCACCTGTGCTGAGCCCATCTGATGCCTCCTAAGGGGCTCCTAAAGGGCGAGGGGTAGAAGTCTCCTGGGCCATGCTCTGAGCAGACACCACCCTTTCTGCTCCTTTGCAAAGATGCCCCTCAGGATCAAAGAGCTGGTGGCCTGGTCCCTCCAGGAGGGATGGGAGGGCCAGCTTCCTTCCCTGACAGCTGTGGGAAGATGGATCCCAGTCTAGGCCTTGAGTGCAGTTCCCTGACCCTCATGGTAAGCGCCATGCCTAGTCCCCTCATCTCTCTGGGGAAGAGGTAATAAACACTGTTGGGTTTCCCTGACTCAGGCATAGTGACTTACACATCCTTGTCACAACCCGGGCTGTAAATGCTGCACCACACATTCCCAGCATGAGTGAGCGCTGCCTTTCTTTAGGAGATGGAGGCACAGCCGCCTCTGGGGGTCCTGCTGCCTGTGGGCGCCCATCAGGATAGAACTCACAATCTGCCCACCACTGCCTACCATGTGGTCCCTCAATATCCCCAGGCCTCCTCCCACCAAGTACCCTCAGGCTTCTGTGCCCACTCAATCTCATCGTAGTGACATCCATGATGTAGTGAAGACTTGAAGAAAAGATGTTTTGCTTTTGTGTGTGTGTGTTGTTTTTTTTTTTTTTTTGAGATTGGTAGTCTTGCTCTGTCGCTCCAGTGCTAGAGTGCAAGCCGTATCTCAGCTCATGCAAAGCTCCGCCTCTTCTGGGTTTACGCCATTCTCCTGCCTCAGCCTTCCCCGATAGCTGGGACTTCACGGCACACCCGCCAACCCGATTGCCCGGCTTAGTTTTGGTATTTTTTTAGTTAGAGATTGGGGTTCATTCGTTTAGCCAGGATTTGCTTCGATCTCTCTGACCTCGTGATTCCGCCCGTCTCGGGTCCTTCCCCAAAAGTGCTAGGATCATTCAGGCGGCTTGAGCCACCGCGCCCGGCCCGAAAAAGATGTTAAATGAGGGGCTCCTTCCTCAAAGTAGAATGCCCCTTTTGTGGGCTGAGAATTGAAGACTGAGGACAGGGTTCATTCCTTGAGTCCACATCCGCTGCTGCAAGGAAAATTTGCAGTACAACCCCAACCCAATCTGCCTGGCATCTACACCTGTGCACTGGGCAGGGGAAGGAGTGGGTCCTTGTGGCTGGGACCCAGAGAGTCCCCAGCGGTGGATGAGATGGGCCATGGAAAGGGACTCCCCCACCACAAGAGCTGCACAACCTGTTAAAGGGGCTGAGGCCTCCATCTTAAAGATAAGTGGCTTTAGGCTGGGCTCGGTGGCTCACGCCTATAATCCCAGCACTTTGGGAGGCCGAGGTGGGCGAATCACTTGAGGTTAGGAGTTCAAGACCAGCCTGGCCAACATGGTGAAACTCTGTCTCTACTAAAAATAGAAAAAAAAAATAGCTGGGTGTGGTGGTGGGTGCCTGTAATCCAAGCTACTCGGGAGGCTGAGGCAAGAGAATCGCTTAAACCCAGGAGGCAGAGGTTGCAGTGAGCTGAAATTGTGCCACTGCACTCCAGCCTGGATGACAGAGTGAGACTCTGTCTAAAAATAAATAATAAAAGATAAGTGGCTTTGTGAGCCCAGGGCTGGGGACTGTCCTGGGCAGCTATGAGGCGGTAGACCCAGCTGGACTGCTGTCCCTGGGAACTTGGGACTTGGGCAGGTAATAGTAGCATGTCTCAGCACTGCCCCAGGTAGAGGAGTGAACAGGGGAAACTTTCTTCCTTCTCCGGGATGATTGGCACACACAAAGCGCCTTCTGTATGCACACAGGCCCATGGACAGGGCAGGAGGCAGGGCAGTCAGGGGCGGTGGCAGGTGTCCTGGCAGGAGGGAGGACGCACCCCTGGTGAGAACTATCAGGAGACAGTTTGGCATTGCATGACCAGGCTGGAGAAGGGAAAGCCCGCGGGACCAGGCCACAGAGGGGCATCTTGTGGCCCACCAGATGGTGGAGACTTCCCTCAGGCAGCACTCCCTGCACACTCACTGACAACACCCACGAAGGCATGCGGATTCTTCCAGAAGCAGCTCAGAGCCACACAGGGAAGCCTGCAGTGCAGTGGAGAAGCAGTTCTCTGGGTTTCTCAGGGGCAGGCAAAGAGGTGTGTGAGCCCCCTGGGCTGTGGACAGCGAGACACCTAACGGTCCCCTGAGCCTCTGCAGAAGCACCAGTCACCATGCCCAACGATCACATCCCCTGTCCCCAGATGAGGCCTGCGTCGGAAACAGGTGTCCACAGAAATCCCTGAGCCAAGGTCCCTTTGTGATCTTTTCTGATTTCCCAGTGAAATTTCACCACAAACTGCACATTTGGAGCATGGCTGCTGCAGCTCAGGCAGAAGCAGGCCTTGGTGGTTGGGTGCAGAAGCTGTTGGAGTTGCCATGTCTCAGGCCACCTCTGGCCTGGGCACCCAAGGCTGACCGTATGCTGAGTTGAGTGGAGGACGAACCTGAGCTCCTTCACCTGGAAGTGAGAGCAGTAACTCAGTGCTGATTCACTTTAATTTCCAGCCGGGAGAGACTTTCCTCCAAGCTAGAGCTGACAAGACACAAAGACTAAGACTAAAACTCCCCAGGTTGGGGTAAGATAAATATTACTAAATGACAGTGAGTGTTTAGGTGGAGAGCACCTCAATGATCATAATTGATTCCCACACATGTTTCTTGGCAGCTGGGCTTCCTTCACTGCTCACTCAGATTCCTGGGTTATTTAAAAACTCACGGCCAGGAGTGGTGGCTCATGCCTGTAAATCTCAGCACTTTGGGATGCTGAGATTGGCTGGGTGGGGGGAATCACTGAAGGTCAGGAGTTCGAGACCAGCCTGGCCAACATGGTGAAATCCCCTCTCTACTAAAACCAAAAATTAGCTGGGCATGGTGGTATGCACCTGTAATCCCAGCTACTCGGGAGGCTGAGGCAGGAGAATCACTTGAACCCAGGAGACGGAAGTTGCAGTGAGCCAAGATCATGCCACTGCACTCCAGCCTGGGTGACAGAGTGAGATTCCATCTCAAAAAAAAAAAAAAAAAAAAAAAAAAATCATGCATACAGGACCCCGGGAAGGCATCTTCTCACTGTCACTGCTGTCTGCAGTGTAGAAACACATGATAGCTGTGTTTCACATGTTTACCGGTGTGTACGCCTGGGTGTGCTTCAAACTGAGGAGCCAGGAGCCCAGGGCTTCTCTGCTGCCCACGAATCATGCCTTCCTCTTGCCCCCGCTGCCCAGCTTGCAAGGCCCTTTCACTGAACTTACTTTAGTTTGATTGCGATAAAAACCAGTAAAACCCAAAAAACAAGTGCATACAAAAGTATGCCCAGAACACCTTTGGAAAACCATTTTCTGAATTGGGTGGTTTTTTTCCCTTCTGGGTCTCTAATCACAAATTTGCCTAAGAGATTTGCACAAATATTTACCTGAAACTGGAAGAGGTGTTTCCTCAACTATGAATCGTGGCCAGTGTGGGTCCCTTTGAGGCATTTTCCCTTGAGAAATGCATGGTTATTAAATTTAATAGCCGGTGCAGATGATTCATCTTTTGGATGCGATCAGAATGATGGCTGAAGATAAATGTAGAATTATCCTTCTAAGTATCCAGCGGTCTGGCAACATTCCAGGTGTGCCAGGAAACAGGTAGGCATGCTTCACATCCACCTCCCTTTTAATAGTTTTAAAAGTCCATGAACCAGAGGTGATATCTCAACCACCCTGTAATTCAGAATAAGTGTCGTGTGGCAACACCCGGGGGGGTGCGGGGAGCAGGTGAAATGCAAGGCACTTGGGTGTGGCAGCCACTTGAACTTCCTGTTCATGCCTTAGAAGGCATGTTCATGCCAAAGCGTGTGTCTGCAGGGAAACCCGGGGCACGTGGGAGGCACAGCCAAGGCTTCAGGAGTCAGCATGGCAGGCGGAGGCTGCACAGACAAGGAGAGGTGGACTCGAACAAAGGCGGCCTAGGGGGCAGTGTGCAGGCGACACCCAGGGGATCTTGTGCACTTAAAAACGCAGTGATCCATTTGCAAAGTGAAGAGCATGCAATGGGAGCACACATCCGGACCCGGAGTCGCCATCCTCCCGCGTGGGGCAGAACCGCCAGGGCCAACGCAGCATGGGCAGAGAGGGGAAATGGCCCCAGCAGGCTCCGTGTGACGTGCCACAGTAGCGTTCTGTCCCACGTCAGGCAGTGCTTTTCTTAGAAGGTCCCAAGGCTCACACAGAGACCAGCCCGTGTGTGAATTTCAGTCTTGCCGGCTACTTCGGGTCGCGATGCTCACGGCTTTGCTCGCACTATGGGGACAAAGCTGGGCACCGAAGTGGGTGCTGGCTCCGCGCATGCGCCTATTTCAACTCCAGCCACAGCCTCAGGCCAAGACAGTGTCTTCAAAAGAGGCTCCTGATCTCAGGGTCTGAGTTGGCTACACCATGCCTTCCAGACATGCCACACCGTGACGTCACACCGCGGACGCCCCTCACACCGGGACGCCCCTCACACAGGGACGCCCCTCACACCGGGACGCCCCTCACGCCGCGGACGCCCCTCACACCGGGACGCCCCTCACACCGGGACGCCCCTCACACCGGGACGCCCCTCACACAGGGACGCCCCTCACGCCGCGACGCCCCTCACACCGGGACGCCCCTCACACCGGGACGCCCCTCACACAGGGACGCCCCTCACACAGGGACGCCCCTCACGCCGCGGACGCCCCTCACACCGGGACGCCCCTCACACCGGGACGCCCCTCACACAGGGACGCCCCTCACACAGTGGACACGCTACGACGCCCTCACACGGCAGATGTCCCTCACGCCGCGGACGTCCCCTCATGCCACAACGCCCCCTCATATGGCAGACACCCCTTACCGCGATGCCCCCTCACACCGCGACGTCCCTCACACGGCGGATGCCTCCTGACTCCATGGACGTCCCACACACGGGGACGCCCCTTGCCCGCGGATGCCCCCTCACGCGGTCCACGCCCCTTACGCCGTGACGCCCCCTCACACGGTGGGCGCCCCTCGCCGCTACGCTCACCGTCAGCGGACTCCCGTCATGCCTCCGACGCCCCTCACGCTGCAGACGCCCCTTCACGCCGCGGACGCACCTCCCACAGCGGACATGCCTCGACGCCCCCTCACATGGCGGATGCCCCCTCACGCTGCGCACGCGCCTCACACGGCGGATCCCGACCTCGCTGCCTTCTAAACCGGGGAGGAGGAGCCATGGCCACCGTGACAACCACAAAACAGGATGAGCCCCGTCTGCCAGAACGGTGGAGTCGCGGTGGGAGAGGCTGAGTTCACGAGGGTGTCCCAACCCGAGTGAGGAGCGCGCGGGTGCGCTTTTGTTCCCAAGGCCGCATGAGCGGCAAGGCCTCGCGGGGACAATGGCCACGGAGGGAGACGGGGTCCGTGGTGCGCCATGAACGCTGTTGGTGGGGACCCCGCGGCTGCGTCCGCTGAGGTGGAGGGGCCGGGAGGACAGAGCCCCGCGCACGCCGCCGCCCGCTTCGGAGCCTGCCGGTCCCGGGCTGGTGCAGAGAAGGGCGGGCCCAGGCGGCCGTCTGGGAGCGGCGCCCCCTCACGCCGCGACGCCCCTCACAGGGCGGATGCCTCGGCGTCCTGCGGCCGCACCTCCTCAGCCGGGAGACCAGGCGCCTGCCCCGCCCGCTGCTGATGAGATCAGGAAAAGCTGTTTTGAAAAGCTGCGAGGAGGAGGACGCGCATTTTCACCTCCAGGGACGGCTTCAGCCCCGCCCTGGCCTTTGAAAGTGCTGGGAACGGATTTTATCAGCAGGCGAAACTGTCCTCAAAGCTCCGTGGCCCGGAGAAAGGCAGGGCGAGGACGACCATGGTTCCCGGACCAGCCCCCTGCAGGCTCAGCCTCGGAGCACCCCGGACTGGACGGTGCGGGCATCGGGGTCCAAGCTGCTCCGGCCGCCCCTCTGTGAGCCCGAGCCACGCTGCAGCCGCTGGTCACTTGTGGGGGTTCCCCGCGTCCTTTCCTCCAGGCCGGCAGTGGGCTGGGGCCGCAAGTGTCCCCGCATACACTGGCCGTTCCCCAGGGACAAGGACACTTGCCCTGAGAAGCTGCGGCTCCCGTCAGAAGGTCCCAGCTCGGGCTGTCCCGGGCAGACGCAGAGAGAAAGGCAAGGCGGGGACGGGCCTGAGGAACCTGGAAGTCCCTGCAGGGCCCCTGGAAGAGGCAGGCAGGGGGCTGCCCCACAGACAGGCCCAGGAGAGGACACCCGGGCTGGCATCCTGTGAGGAGGGCGTCCAGCAAACCACACTGGTCCCAAGGCCTCTACAAAAGTAGACGGGCACCTTACAGCAGCCACCACTGAGGCAGCACTAGGAAGGCGTGGTGGGTGCCCACTGGCCCCGCAGATGGCAAGGGCATGCACAAGCCAGAAGGGAACGTCAAGGGGAGCAAAGAGAACCCCTTCCTCCTGCAATGGCTGAGGGGACCAGGCCGCCCTGTGATGCAGACATCTCAAGGGGCTCTCCCTTGCGCTATCCCATGTGGACTTTAACTCCCAGTTTGGAAAGTAACGATGTCATCTTCTGTGGTCTCAGGGTCCTAGTGAGTGTGCGAGGATAATAGTGTTACATGTTATGTAAAGGCATTGTGAACTGGCACGGGGGTGAGCTTTGCAGGGCCTGGAGCTGGTAACTCCAGCTCTGGAACAACCCCAGGTGGGCTCTGCCCTACCCAGGACAAATAGTCATAAGAGGAAGAGTCCAGTGGGCGTTGGGGGTATAGGGGCCATTTAGGGTTGCCCTTTGAGCTGACAGCCCACCCGCGTCCCCCAGCTCCACCTGCCCTCCCAGGACATGTCCTCCCCAGACCTCCTGACATCTGCATTTAGCCAGGACCAGAGCTCAGCCACCTGAGGAGTGAACACAATGGCCTACAATAGCCAACCTCCCCCAGTGAGACCTTCTCAGGGTCTTGGGAGGAGGGCCCATGAGTGTGTGAGGCAAGGCTCCCAGCCACACAAGGGTCACGAGCCCACCAGCAGATCTTCACCCAGGATGGCTCACCGGTCCTCAAGTAGGGGCAGGATTTAGAGGCATGGAAATGGCTGCAATCCTCAGGCTGTGCTACTTTGCATAACATGTAACACTATTATTCTCACACTCACTAGGACCCTGAAACCACAGAAGGTGACATCATTACTTTCCAAACTGGGAGTTAAAGTCCACATGGGGTAGTGCAAGGGAGAGAGGAGGGGCCGGAAGAGCCTGGGAGGGTGGCCCTGGCCCTGAAGCTGGACACCTGGACGCTACACCCAAGGGCGCTCTGAGCCCATCCCAGGCAGGGCCTGGCCAGGTGCAACCCTGCTACCAGGTGCCAGAGCTATCTGCCTGCAGGAAGTGGCTCCTCCACTAGGGTTCTTCCGAGGATGCTCGGAATGGTTTGCAGGCAAGACTACTCCCAGCAGGGTTGGTGGCTCAGGGCAGCTCAGCTATCCGCAAACAGCCAGCACGGGCGTCTGCTGGGGTGGGGGCTGGCCTCTGGTTCAGCTTCCGGTTTTGCCACTGAGCAGCCTAGGCCTCTGTAAAATCGAGTGATGGCGGCATCTGCCCTGAGGGTGGTCTGAGAATGGGAGGCAGTAATTTGCCTGAAAGGGCTTGGCTGGACATCAGTTCCAGAGGTGCAGGTCAGCACTGAGCAGCCGCGGGGCTGCGCTGCTCAGCTGGGAGACAGGGCTCCAGCCAGGGGAGTGGGAACAGAGAGATGGGGTGGGACCTGGGCCAGCTCAGTGGAGGCCTGGCAGGACCTGAGCTGGGCAAGTGAGGGATCCCCCACCGCCAGCCTCGGAGCTCCTCCACCAGGGACAGGAGATACCCTCGTAGTGGGGTCACGCACTGAGGTTGGAGACGTGGGCATGGCAACAGCCCATGGGGAAAATGCTGAGCTCTTGAAAGGCTAGAGAGATACAATGTATCAATGCAACAGTGCATGTCAGGGAGGAGATTCATGGGTAGGGAAGGGAGAAATGTCCCAGAAACAGGAGCAAGTTAGGGTTCCAGGAGGAGGTGAGGGAAGATGGTTCCTCTGAAGGTAAATAAGGAAGAGAGCCCCAAGGTACCCAGCAGGGTAGGAGGCAGAGAGGGGGTCCAGGGCAGGGTCCTGAGGGAGTGGTTTCCAGTGCCAGCCAGAGGATCTTGAGATGAGGCCAGGGAGGGAGCTGAAGCCACTGAATTGGACACGTGGAGGAGGCAGCGCAGGTGGCCAGGCTTAGGGCTCCTGGGAGGCTCCCACACCCTCAAGGCACAGGTCGGAGGAGACCCTGCCCAAACCAAGGACAAAGTAAGGGGGTTTAGGGCGCTTCCAGCCATGAGGGCCAACGCTGGTTCTTCATCAATTTGGAGCGCCAGGAGAGGGCGGGAACTAGTCCTGTACGGAGACCCCCCCACTTTGGGCTGCCCACACCCCCACCCCCTCTCAAGCAGCCAAGGGAGGCAGGTCCTCCCCTTCAAATGGAGGGGCCCTCAGGCTTCTCTGGAATTGGACGTCTTGACCCAGGACAGCCTGGTGAGGGGTCGGAGCTGACTCCCGCCAAGCTCTGCTGCAGCCCCTGACCGCCATCACGGGTGGCCAGGCCCAGTCCTTGTCGATGTTGGGGGCTCCGGGCCGGGGGCGGGGTCGAGGCCGATGCGCTGCGGGCAGCGGCCGCCGGGGCGCTGCGGGGCTGCAGTTAAAGCTCCGGCGCGGGCGCACGCGCTCAGAGGGAGCTGGGCCG
>NW_016814059.1:496747-576328 GCF_001698545.2 Rhinopithecus bieti | reverse complement strand
TGGGGACACAGCGAAGGCGCAGCGCCCGGGGGGCTCACGGCGCGTCTCTTTCCCTCCTCGGTGCGGGTTTCCCGCGCGTCCGCCCCCGGGCCGCAGGGGACAGCTTCGTGGCGTCAGCGTACGCGAGCGGCCGCAAAGGAGCGGAGGAAACGGAGCGGCGCGCGCGGGACAAGCAGGTAGGCGGCAGGGCGACGGCTGGGTCGCGCTGCGCACCCGCCTGGGGACAAGGGAGCGGTGTCAGAGCTGTTCCTGGCGCCCACCCGCGGACAGGGGAGACGTGGGCCGCCATGGCCGCACAAGTTACCGAACAGCCAGGAGAGCCCGTCCCTCCCCAGCTTCCAGGACTTCTGGGGGTCCCTTGCTGGGTGGCGGGTGGAGGAATAGGAATTCCTTGTCCTAGGCTGGGGGCGGTGTGGGGGCTCCATGTTTCGGGCTGGAGGAGGTGGGGGAGCGGGAGGGGCTGGACCTAGACGTCCCAGGCTGGGGGTCCTGGGGAGCGGGAATGCAGTACCCCGGTTGGAGGAGCTGGAGGAGCTGGAGTAGGAGTGGGAGCTACAGCCTGGGGCATCACTGGCCAGAGCCTCAGTGCTCGCTCAGCAAACATGGCCAGAGTCAGAGGCCGCGGTGCCTTCCATCTCTGGGGGCGGGGGTGTGACCACAGGCCTGCTAGAGGCTCAGGAGACAGAAGGACATCTGCACAGCTGTGGCCACCCAAACTGCAAGGCTGGCTTAGGACCCAGGTGGCCCTGAGTGTGGGTGAGGAAGGTTCTATGTCCAGGAGCAGAGAACTGTCCAGGTCTGGCATCCTGGAAGGGTCTGGGGTAAATTAGACGTGCATGTTTGCTGAGCATGAGAAAGCTAACATTCAGCGGTCATCAGTGTCAGTGTGAACAGGATCGGTGTAGATAGGCCCACCAGGTGGCTGGGCCCACACTTGCCCCCTGCTTCCTCCCCCACAGGTCCCCAGACACAGAGCATGCCGGGACACACAGTTTCTTTTTTGGAAAAATGTTCTTCTGGCAGTTGATTAAAAAAAGCTCTGGGTGTGTTTGGAGACATTTTCTGCAGCTCTGTCTTGAGAAGGGGCTTAGGTCTGTTTGGAAACTAACACGCAATAGAGTTAGGGTTGGTGCTTCCTGAGAGTGACCATCTAACACCTGTGACGGTAGGAAGCATGCTCTAAGGTACAGTAACTTGGGTGGTCCTGTAAGCCTCCATCCGGGATAGGGAGACCAGGGTGAGGCCATCCAGGGAGCTGTCCCTGCCCCAGTCTGGCTCTCTTTGCCAGTTACATTTGCACAGGGGCTTGCTGGTGAGTGGATGGTGCCACTTAGCAGCCAGGTTCTCCTAGTATGATTAGTCAGTGATGTGAACACCTGGGGTGGGCGGGTGTTCACCTCACTCACGGTCAGAGCTTTGGCCGGCCCCTGTCCATTGGCCCACCGGCCTGGGGCCTTCTCCCTGGGAGGCGCGGCACCATGAACCTTAAAATCCCTGAGCCAGCGTCCCCACCGTGAAGTGCGGCTCCCAGGGCCATGGCGGGAGGCCAGTGCGCTCTGGAAAATGCACGTGCTCCCCGTGTGGCTATGATGTCAATGCGAGGGCTGCTTCTGGGCATTTAGACCCAGCACTCTACAATGGGACATTTTCTTTAGAGACTAGTTTGGGGGTTGAGGCTTGCTTGGATTGTTACCTTCTAATTTTGCCATCATTTCATAAAAGAAAACTCCTTTTTGAGTTAAAATGAACAAACTCAGAATCAAAGGCTATCCTGTGAATTAAATACATTTCAGCTTTCAGACAAAAGTGCTGCCTTTCTGTATTTCCACCTCTGGCTGTGACTCCGCCCACCTGGCATGGAGACCCCTGGGCCCAGGTGCGCCCTCACCTGGCCAGGTGCCCTCCCTGCCACATTGCTGTTCCTCTCACCTGGCAGCCATGCCCCCCGCGACAGATCCTACCCAGGTCTGGGAGAGCCATGGCCACCACAGCAAAGTGTCTGGCCAAAAGTTAGGTGTTGAGTCCAGTGTCCCTCTGGCTCTCACTTTCTTCCTTCTTTGTGTAGTCCAGAGCGTTGCCTATCATCCTTGTCCTCCCAGGTGGTATCCACTGAGGAGGGCCAGTCCTGAGTCACCCAAGGCACCCCTCGTGATGCCTGGCTGGGGCCAGCGAGGGGACTCGCTCCTTTCCTTCTCCAAAATCCACCTGGTGGTTCCGTGCGAGGCATCCTGGATGCCACAGAACAGTGGCAGAGAACCCTGTAGAGATTGGGCGCACTAAGAGCCAAGACCTCCAACCTGCCCTCTCTCCCCAGCCCCCAAAATAACACAAATGAGATTAGCCATTATTAATTCTCTGTGAGCAGTGCTGGCTCCTGCCTCTGTACGTGTCTGAAAACACCAACAGCAGCACTTTCCCAGACAGGTGTTTCTCTGCACCCCTGACGTGGCCCTCCCTGGCGACTCTGCGGAGTGCCACACTTTGCTTTTGGTGGGGCCCGCACGGCTTCATCACCGAGTGTCCCTGAAGGGCCAGGGCCATGGGATTGCTAGTGACGGTGCCATGAAGGTCTGGAGAGCGGATTGTAAGGGATCCGGAGTCCCTGGGGTCTTGCGTGGGTGAGGAGTGGTGCATGGTGGCAGTGCACTTGCGTGGCTGTTTTTAAAAGTGGTAGTGACTGCAGGGAGGATGGCCTCAGTCCTGGGAACAGGTTGCCCCTGCACGCTCACCCTCACCATCTGGTCTGCGGAATAGCGTTAGTTTCCACAGCGCTCCCTGAGGCTGGCAGAAAACAGTTCCAAAGACAAGAGTCACTGTTAACTGGAATGTTGTTATGAACAGAGCACGGACTTCCATGAAGTAGCGCTGAGGAAGGTGCACTGGGGTAACTCCAGAGGCAACACTGGAGTGAACACTCGTGACGGACCAGCCTGTGCGTTGAGGAGGCCGTGGCCTTGGCCTGCATGGGAGGCTCCTGCCCACATCTTCAGGAGGCCATGGGCACGGCTCTGATTGGCCTGTGTAGGGCAGGTCCCAACTTGCAGGATGCACTCGCCAGTCCCACCCCCATGCCATGGCCCTTCTGAATGTGCTAACATGGTACATGTTTCCCGGAAGGGAGCAGGGAGGACCACAGCTGCAAGACATGCTGGCTCTGTCCAGGGCTGAGCTCCAGGCCAGGGCCCAGGCCTTCACCTGCACTGGCCTCTGGCTTCCCGCAGCAAACTCCATCTGCCCTCGGCATGGCCTTGCTCACAGGAACTCGGGGCTCAGCCCCATTACATGGCTTGATGCCTTCAGACTGGAGCCAGCCACAGTGCTAAGGACTGCAGCTGGCCTTCCCCCAGAGGCAGGGGTGGGGCTGACCCTTCCCTGCCCCTCGTGGCCACCCAGAAGCCACCGCTCACCTGTCCTCTGTGGGGCCAGAGAGCTGGATGTGGCAGTGGAATGCCCAGTTCTCGGTCGGGGGGAGCAGTTTCTCGTAGAAGATCCTGGGAAATTCTTCATGGCTTCGAGCACAGTCTGGACACTACCGCATCAACACAGAGATACAGGGTGGGGACAAGATACACATTTGTAGGAGAGACTCGGGCCAGTGCACATGTGCCCAGAAACAAGGCAGTGTGGACCATGCTCTGCTTGGTGCTCGGCCACATTCCACACAGAAGGAGAGGTTGTGGGTGCCCGGTCCAGCCAGCTCTGCATTTGAGGGTGCAAGCCACTCCAAGATGTCCAGGAAAACGGCAGCCTCCAAAGGGAGCAGGGGCACTTGGGGATGCCTCTAGCACAGACACTGAGGGCCAACCTTCTGTCTTCTGTGACCCATGTTCTGGGACCCTGTGGCCTCATGCAGCTGAGGCCCATGTGGGGCCTTGCGTCAGAGCCGGTGGTGGCTGCAGCGTGTCGTGGCTACCCTTTGCTTTCTTTTGGTGCCCTCTGCATGCCTGGCCCTTGGATACAGGCAGCTGTGTTCCTACCCTGGGATGTGGCCTGGCCATGTAGCGAGGCTGACACAGACGCGCACAGAGGCTCAGGCACAGTGGGAGCGGAAGGGAGTTGCCAGGCCACCTGGCCATCCCGCCTTGTTGNACGGAGAGAGAGCCCGGAAGGTGAGCGGGCGAGCAGACTGGCGGGGCGGGGGGCGGCGATCCCGGCCGGGACCCTCGGAGCCAGGAGCCCGCGCGCGCCCTGCCCTGGAGCCAGCGATGGGGGTACGGGGCCGCGGGTCTCCAGGAGCGCGCGGGACCCGCACGCCTGCCCCTGCGAGGTCTCCGGGCGATGGGGACACAGCGAAGGCGCAGCGCCCGGGGGGCTCACGGCGCGTCTCTTTCCCTCCTCGGTGCGGGTTTCCCGCGCGTCCGCCCCGGGCCGCAGGGGACAGCTTCGTGGCGTCAGCGTACGCGAGCGGCCGCAAAGGAGCGGAGGAAACGGAGCGGCGCGCGCGGGACAAGCAGGTAGGCGGCAGGGCGACGGCTGGGTCGCGCTGCGCACCCGCCTGGGGACAAGGGAGCGGTGTCAGAGCTGTTCCTGGCGCCCACCCGCGGACAGGGGAGACGTGGGCCGCCATGGCCGCACAAGTTACCGAACAGCCAGGAGAGCCCGTCCCTCCCCAGCTTCCAGGACTTCTGGGGTCCCTTGCTGGGTGGCGGGTGGAGGAATAGGAATTCCTTGTCCTAGGCTGGGGCGGTGTGGGGCTCCATGTTTCGGGCTGGAGGAGGTGGGGAGCGGGAGGGGCTGGACCTAGACGTCCCAGGCTGGGGTCCTGGGGAGCGGGAATGCAGTACCCCGGTTGGAGGAGCTGGAGGAGCTGGAGTAGGAGTGGGAGCTACAGCCTGGGGCATCACTGGCCAGAGCCTCAGTGCTCGCTCAGCAAACATGGCCAGAGTCAGAGGCCGCGGTGCCTTCCATCTCTGGGGCGGGGTGTGACCACAGGCCTGCTAGAGGCTCAGGAGACAGAAGGACATCTGCACAGCTGTGGCCACCCAAACTGCAAGGCTGGCTTAGGACCCAGGTGGCCCTGAGTGTGGGTGAGGAAGGTTCTATGTCCAGGAGCAGAGAACTGTCCAGGTCTGGCATCCTGGAAGGGTCTGGGGTAAATTAGACGTGCATGTTTGCTGAGCATGAGAAAGCTAACATTCAGCGGTCATCAGTGTCAGTGTGAACAGGATCGGTGTAGATAGGCCCACCAGGTGGCTGGGCCCACACTTGCCCCTGCTTCCTCCCCACAGGTCCCCAGACACAGAGCATGCCGGGACACACAGTTTCTTTTTTGGAAAATGTTCTTCTGGCAGTTGATTAAAAAAAGCTCTGGGTGTGTTTGGAGACATTTTCTGCAGCTCTGTCTTGAGAAGGGGCTTAGGTCTGTTTGGAAACTAACACGCAATAGAGTTAGGGTTGGTGCTTCCTGAGAGTGACCATCTAACACCTGTGACGGTAGGAAGCATGCTCTAAGGTACAGTAACTTGGGTGGTCCTGTAAGCCTCCATCCGGGATAGGGAGACCAGGGTGAGGCCATCCAGGGAGCTGTCCCTGCCCCAGTCTGGCTCTCTTTGCCAGTTACATTTGCACAGGGGCTTGCTGGTGAGTGGATGGTGCCACTTAGCAGCCAGGTTCTCCTAGTATGATTAGTCAGTGATGTGAACACCTGGGGTGGGCGGGTGTTCACCTCACTCACGGTCAGAGCTTTGGCCGGCCCCTGTCCATTGGCCCACCGGCCTGGGGCCTTCTCCCTGGGAGGCGCGGCACCATGAACCTTAAAATCCCTGAGCCAGCGTCCCCACCGTGAAGTGCGGCTCCCAGGGCCATGGCGGGAGGCCAGTGCGCTCTGGAAAATGCACGTGCTCCCCGTGTGGCTATGATGTCAATGCGAGGGCTGCTTCTGGGCATTTAGACCCAGCACTCTACAATGGGACATTTTCTTTAGAGACTAGTTTGGGGTTGAGGCTTGCTTGGATTGTTACCTTCTAATTTTGCCATCATTTCATAAAAGAAAACTCCTTTTGAGTTAAAATGAACAAACTCAGAATCAAAGGCTATCCTGTGAATTAAATACATTTCAGCTTTCAGACAAAAGTGCTGCCTTTCTGTATTTCCACCTCTGGCTGTGACTCCGCCCACCTGGCATGGAGACCCCTGGGCCCAGGTGCGCCCTCACCTGGCCAGGTGCCCTCCCTGCCACATTGCTGTTCCTCTCACCTGGCAGCCATGCCCCCCGCGACAGATCCTACCCAGGTCTGGGAGAGCCATGGCCACCACAGCAAAGTGTCTGGCCAAAAGTTAGGTGTTGAGTCCAGTGTCCCTCTGGCTCTCACTTTCTTCCTTCTTTGTGTAGTCCAGAGCGTTGCCTATCATCCTTGTCCTCCCAGGTGGTATCCACTGAGGAGGGCCAGTCCTGAGTCACCCAAGGCACCCCTCGTGATGCCTGGCTGGGGCCAGCGAGGGGACTCGCTCCTTTCCTTCTCCAAAATCCACCTGGTGGTTCCGTGCGAGGCATCCTGGATGCCACAGAACAGTGGCAGAGAACCCTGTAGAGATTGGGCGCACTAAGAGCCAAGACCTCCAACCTGCCCTCTCTCCCCAGCCCCAAAATAACACAAATGAGATTAGCCATTATTAATTCTCTGTGAGCAGTGCTGGCTCCTGCCTCTGTACGTGTCTGAAAACACCAACAGCAGCACTTTCCCAGACAGGTGTTTCTCTGCACCCCTGACGTGGCCCTCCCTGGCGACTCTGCGGAGTGCCACACTTTGCTTTTGGTGGGGCCCGCACGGCTTCATCACCGAGTGTCCCTGAAGGGCCAGGGCCATGGGATTGCTAGTGACGGTGCCATGAAGGTCTGGAGAGCGGATTGTAAGGGATCCGGAGTCCCTGGGGTCTTGCGTGGGTGAGGAGTGGTGCATGGTGGCAGTGCACTTGCGTGGCTGTTTTAAAAGTGGTAGTGACTGCAGGGAGGATGGCCTCAGTCCTGGGAACAGGTTGCCCCTGCACGCTCACCCTCACCATCTGGTCTGCGGAATAGCGTTAGTTTCCACAGCGCTCCCTGAGGCTGGCAGAAAACAGTTCCAAAGACAAGAGTCACTGTTAACTGGAATGTTGTTATGAACAGAGCACGGACTTCCATGAAGTAGCGCTGAGGAAGGTGCACTGGGGTAACTCCAGAGGCAACACTGGAGTGAACACTCGTGACGGACCAGCCTGTGCGTTGAGGAGGCCGTGGCCTTGGCCTGCATGGGAGGCTCCTGCCCACATCTTCAGGAGGCCATGGGCACGGCTCTGATTGGCCTGTGTAGGGCAGGTCCCAACTTGCAGGATGCACTCGCCAGTCCCACCCCCATGCCATGGCCCTTCTGAATGTGCTAACATGGTACATGTTTCCCGGAAGGGAGCAGGGAGGACCACAGCTGCAAGACATGCTGGCTCTGTCCAGGGCTGAGCTCCAGGCCAGGGCCCAGGCCTTCACCTGCACTGGCCTCTGGCTTCCCGCAGCAAACTCCATCTGCCCTCGGCATGGCCTTGCTCACAGGAACTCGGGGCTCAGCCCCATTACATGGCTTGATGCCTTCAGACTGGAGCCAGCCACAGTGCTAAGGACTGCAGCTGGCCTTCCCCCAGAGGCAGGGGTGGGGCTGACCCTTCCCTGCCCCTCGTGGCCACCCAGAAGCCACCGCTCACCTGTCCTCTGTGGGGCCAGAGAGCTGGATGTGGCAGTGGAATGCCCAGTTCTCGGTCGGGGGGAGCAGTTTCTCGTAGAAGATCCTGGGAAATTCTTCATGGCTTCGAGCACAGTCTGGACACTACCGCATCAACACAGAGATACAGGGTGGGGACAAGATACACATTTGTAGGAGAGACTCGGGCCAGTGCACATGTGCCCAGAAACAAGGCAGTGTGGACCATGCTCTGCTTGGTGCTCGGCCACATTCCACACAGAAGGAGAGGTTGTGGGTGCCCGGTCCAGCCAGCTCTGCATTTGAGGGTGCAAGCCACTCCAAGATGTCCAGGAAAACGGCAGCCTCCAAAGGGAGCAGGGGCACTTGGGGATGCCTCTAGCACAGACACTGAGGGCCAACCTTCTGTCTTCTGTGACCCATGTTCTGGGACCCTGTGGCCTCATGCAGCTGAGGCCCATGTGGGGCCTTGCGTCAGAGCCGGTGGTGGCTGCAGCGTGTCGTGGCTACCCTTTGCTTTCTTTTTGGTGCCCTCTGCATGCCTGGCCCTTGGATACAGGCAGCTGTGTTCCTACCCTGGGATGTGGCCTGGCCATGTAGCGAGGCTGACACAGACGCGCACAGAGGCTCAGGCACAGTGGGAGCGGAAGGGAGTTGCCAGGCCACCTGGCCATCCCGCCTTGTTGTGGGGGGTGTTGAGGTCACCTCTGGGCACGCAGCCGATGGCACCTGATGCCCAGCACCTGAGAGCCATGGGACAGACTGGACACCATGTATGTAGTTTCTGCGCCAGCCTGGGCCCTGGGGCCACCGAGGGCCGTGTGTGCCCCCAAGCTCTCCACCAAGCTACAAGCATCCCCTGTCCTGCAGCAGGGGCTCCAGGGTGCTGACTGGGAGAGGCTGCTGCCGGCACCCGGTCATGAGGCTGGGCCATTGGATCTGTGTTGCCCGTGGTGGAGGCTGGAGGCTGGCCGGTGGCATGGTCCTGCCCTCCCAGGTCACTGTGCCTGGACAGTGCAGGTGTGCACACTCACTGGCAGCCACCTCACTTTATGTTGGTCCCTGTGTCTGTGAAGTGCATCCTGAGAAGCCCTGCGCATGGACCAGGCAAGTGTCTGGATGGAAGCCCTGGAGCGCAGAGCGTCCCTGCCGCAGGGCCTCAGGCTGGAGCTGGGGGTTTCACAGACAAGGCCGAAGAAAGAGCCCACAAGACTGCAGCTGCATCTGGGGCAGCTGTCACCCCTGGACTTGCGAAACAGCTTCCTCAAGCTAAAACTGCCCATTTTGCTGCTGAATGAGCTGAAGTTTTAGATTTCTGCAGGTGAAAGAAGACAGGCGGCTTCACCCTGCCCTCCTCAGTGGGCTGAACTACCGTGGGAAGCCTCGTGCTGCTCCGTCCTCAGTGGGCTGAGCTACCGTGGGAAGCCTCGTGCTGCTCCGTCCTCCTTCCTTCTTGTGGCTGAGTAATTTGAATTCCTTTGAAGTTTTCATCTTGTTTTGGCTGAAGAGCTTACATCTTTCCTTTTCTTAAAAAACCCAGGCTGGTTTGCCATCCTCAGAAACCGGTCATCAGCCCTGCAGCTTTGGGACGCCCTGTGCCTGCTTTAGGGGGTTGGGGGTCCATCAGACACACATGTGACTCCTGGGAGCGGCGGGAACTGTGGCTGGTGTGGGCCGAGGTGGTTGTGCCAGAAAGGGCAGGGCCGTCTCAAGTACCTGTCTCCCAGTGCCCTTCGGTGCACTGGGCCTGTGCTGTGCATGGCTCCTGTATGAGCAGCAAGGTGATGGCGAGATTGGAAGTGCAGTTTCGCCTGCCTCATAGGAGTGGCTAGCTCTCCTTTGCCCTTGGGTGGCCACCGCTTGTTCAGAGCTGCCTGAGCAGGCGGTAAGTCCATGGCCACCCCAGGTCCAGGCCCTGGCGGGGGGAAACGCGCACCTTGCCACTGTCCTGTCTAGGCTGGGGTTGGGGGTTCGGCTGTTTCTATTTCTCAGGAAGCCAGGAGTCTGGGCCAAGGGTTCCTGTCCTCCACCCCCGCTTTGCGGCCAAGGAATACCCACCTGGTCGGCCCTGACAGAGACTGAACGATGTCCTGGCCAAAGACCACAGTTGGGAGCCACCATGTGGCCGTTTTACATGTGGCTGGGGCCCGTCGTCAGTACCAGGTTTCTGTCATTCCATCGTTAGCAGAGGCGGCTTGTAGGGTGGCTCCCAGCCTCTGGACCCAGCTCCAGACCCAGTGCTGACACTCACAGCCTGGCCACATCCCTCGTGCCTGGGCCGCCTGCTTCCCCTTGTGGTCCCGCGAGGAAAGACAAGGGACAGCTCCACGCTCCGTAAGGCCGGGCAGCGAGGGCCACCTGGAGAGCAGCCCGGTGTGGCCGAGCCCCTTGCTGGGCTTTTCCCCAAGTGCCAGGGTGCTCCAAGCCAGAGGGGTGCGTGAGGCCGTGAGCTCGCGCCAAGATGCTGTGGGCCCAACCTGTACCGCACAGTCGTCTGAGCTGTCAGCAAGCTCTCACTGCTTGGCAATGCCCACAGCCTCCCCGGTGTGGCTAGGTGTGGTGGGAGCAGAGGCCAGAGGGTGGGAGGGGGTCCGCCCTGCTTCCTGTAGAGAGGAAGCCTCTGGCCTCCCGGCTGCTGTTCTTGAGTTGGCAAAGCCACACTTTACGGAAGCAGCAGTTCTTGAGGCCAGACATACCTGAGTTTGGAGTTGCCCAGCCTACCCCAAAATTTGTGGACAGCTACCTGTTAAGTCAGTGGGTCCCTGGAGCTCTAAAGGCTGAGCCCTGTATCCTTCCTGCAGGGCTCTCAGACAGATGCCTGCATCAGAAAGTCCCTGGGTTATGAAGAAAGGCCCATGACACCCCCAGGGAGTTGGGGAAGCCTCAGGAGCAGGAGGAAGCAGGAGCCCCTGCTCGGTGAGGTCAGCGTTTGGGGGTGGTCCTGCCTGCTCACGCCGCTGCCGGCATTTCAGGGTGGGCTGCTCCCATTGGGACTGCGGATCTGCCTGTCTGTGTGGAACCCAAGGGGGCCTGTGCTGCGTCCTGGGGCACTGGTGCTGGAGGGTTCCTGTGGCTCTGTCCTCTCACAGGTCTTGCCAGCCGTGGCCCCTCTCCTGTTGGACTTGCTTTCCTGAACATGGGGAGGGGTCCCGAGCCCAGGACCCCTAATCAGTTCCAAGGGCTCCAGAGCTTTCAGTCCCTGCCACCTGAGCCATTGTCTGTCACAGATGATGACCATCAGCTGTCCCTGGAGGAGCCCTTCCCACGGGGCTACTGGGTTAACGCTGGAACCATAGGGAGCAGAAGGCGTGGTGTGTGAGGGGTCTGCCTAGGTAGCAGGATCCCCCCACATGCCGGACACTTCCCAGCATGGGGCGAAGCTCATGGTGCTGGCCTGGAGGAACACATGGTGCTGACCTGGGTCAGCACCGCTGCTCTGGCTGCCGCCTCTGGCCTGTGAAGCCTGGACGTGCTGGGACAGGAGCCTTGCAGACACCGCGGTCTGATCCGCTCTCACAGTGAGCTGCACCCATGCTGGCTGATGGGAGCTTTAATTTGCTTTCATGTTGGCAAATACTTGGCAGGGCACCCTCTGGCAACCTTTCACACTGGTGTTAAACAAATTGGGTTTGTTCCATCCTGTCCTGCGCAGAGCTGGAATTCACTGGCGGTGATGGCCAGCCCTCGGCAGCCGAAGGGGGAAGGTTTGTTTTCCTTTGTTCTGCAGAATTTTCCAGAGAAATTGTAAATAGTTTTGCGCACCAGAATCAGAGAAGCCAAAAAGCATGAAATACTGTAATACAAACATTCAAATTGGAGATTATTTTAATGGTAAGTGTCTTGGTGGCTTTGGACTAAGAGCCTTGCTGGAGGCCGATGGAAATGGGGGGTCCTTCCTTGCTGTCTCTGGTGAGGTTCCATGGCACTCACATCGGTGGTTGTCAGGACCCTCCAGGGCTCCCACCTGTCCTTAAGGCTGTGGTCCTGCACGTACGTACCTCTAGGACGAGCCTCTCACATCCGCTAAGGGGGACATGACGAGCTACAGCTGCTTTTGGATAAAACGGCCCCCCCCATCCTAGTTCCCCAAAGGGATACACAGGTGCCTCTCTCTTCCCACGAATGGATAACAGACGCCGGACCTCTCCTCGTTCTTCCCACAAAGGATAACAGAGCCGACCTCATTCTCGTTCCCACGAAGGATAACAGAGCCGACCCTATCCTAGTTCTCACAAGGACCTGCCTGGACATGGTGCAAAGCTGCTGCCCCTGGTGGCCTCCCTGCTGCCCCGGGGACGTGGGTAGCCTGGCCCTCGGTGGCTGGCATCTGGGCCTCAGCGTCACCCCACGTCCCTCTGCGTGCCATCACTGCCTGCTCTCTTGGCTGCCCAGGTGTACCCGGTTCAGCCGTCCTGAGGGCCCCGCCAGGCCAATGGCCAGGTCCGTGTGCCCTGCACCCTTCGGGGCAGCCACTCACGCTTGAGACCAGCCAATCCTAGACAGGGCTGGAGCAGGGGCCATTTTAGTGGCTCTGATTTTGCTCCTAAGGGCTGTGGTGTAACATGAAAGAACGTTGCCGTAGGCTTCCAGCCATGGGATTCCGGGGCTGTCTTTGCCTTGTGTTGCTGTCACAGGCTTGTCCTGGGCACGCCCTCAAAAGGAGGAAACAAAAACAGAAGAGCTGAGTCCCGGAGCCAGGACCCCAACCCAGAAGCCCCCCCACCAAAGCCCGCACCCCCACCACCGGGCTGCCCTGCTGCCCCAGGGTCTGAGCTGCTCTCTGGCTGCTGGGAGAACCTGACAGTGGTTGCTGGAAGGAAGGCCTGCAGGGCCCTGGGTGCTGGGGTGCGGGAGAGGCCGGGCATGGGTGCAGGGCCTGTGGTGCTGGGGTGTGAGAGAGGTCAGGCTGGGCTGCAGGGCCCTGGGTGCTGTGGTGTGAGAGAGGTCAGGCTGGGGTGTAGGGCCCGTGGTGCTGGGGTGCGGGAGAGGCCAGGCAGGAGTAGGGGCTGCCGCTTGATGTGGGTGTCAGGAGTGTGTGGTGAGGAGGCATGGAGGAAGCGTGGCCCCCCAGAGGCTTCCAGGCTGGGTGGCCAGTGCAAAGGCCCTGAGGCAGGAGTAGGCCTGGAGGATGGGACAGTAGCAGGCAGGGGGCTGCGGGAGATGGGGGGAGGAAGAATGGCGGCCCCCACCCATCTTCCTCTGCCTAGAAGGAGCCACAGGCACAGCCTACAGGTGTGCACTGGTCTCTGTGCTGTGGGAGGCCAGACCTGGTGTCTGTGAGGAGCACCACAGTTGCAAACCTGCCGGATGACCCTCGGGTGACACTTCGGGGTGGAGGACCCCCACCCGCCCTGCCAGCCGTGTTCCTCGGGCTCTGAGCCCGTCCTCCCATCTGTGGAGCAGATGGAGCCACTAGCAGGGGCTTCTGGCCCCTCCTCTCCTCCTGTTGATTTGTTGCAAGTGCTTTAGGTTTTCTGTAACACAAAGCGGATGTGGGCCTGGGGAAGGCGCTTGCGGGTGTTTCATGAGCTTTCCCAGGCCTGAGACACGTTTTAGACGGCAGCCAGCTCACGTGTGTTGGGAGAGGCTGGTCACAGTCGGGGCGACTCGGGGGCTTGTGCTTAGACGGTGACATCTGGCCCCTTTGTTCCCAGGGTGATGGGGAGGTGGCAAGAACTGGCAGCTGCCCCACAGGCTGAGCTGAGCCCAACAGAAAGGCCCAAGGCCGGAGCACAGAGGTGGCCTGGATGCTTATGGCCAGTGATCAGGACCCTGCCAGGCCTTGCTTGGAGGCATCTTGTGTGTGAGGGGAGCCCCGTCCATGCCAACCACCTGGCTTTGCCCAGGGGAAACTGCCCTGGAGGCCTGTTCTCGGGGTCTGTTTGCCTGTCGTGGGGAGAGCGTGGCGCAAGCTGGGTCTGCGGAGAGGAACGTCCTTGACCTCTGAAAGGGCCGAGAGCACCACCCCTGCTTTGGGCCGTCTTGGGGAGCAGCAGGTGGGGACGTTGCGCCTCTGTCCACAGCTCAGTCGGGGAGACTCAGAGCCCTGTCGGTGAGTCCTGGGTCAAAGGGCATAGCGACCAGGCCAGAGTGCCACCTTCCTGCTGTCCCCCTGGCAGGGCTGTGATTGCCTCTAGCTCTAGTGACTGGGGCAGTGGTCCTGGCTGCCTGCACCTCCCCTGCCAATTATGTCCCCCATCCGCGCCCCCCGTGCCGGCTTCTCCTCTTTCGAGTTTGGAGTGTGACCCCAAGACGTGCTGCAAGAGTGGCTTTGTGTGCTGCCAGAGCTCAGCCTGTGCACCCTGCAACCTCGGGCCCAGCGCCCTTCCTGAGATGAGATTGTGTGTCCTGTAACAAAGATGTGCGTGGTCTCCTCTGAATACTTCTTACCTCTCATGCGTGGGTTGTCACCACTCTCCCCTGAGAGTGGGCTGTGGCTCGTGTGGGTGGCAGCTGACAGGCATAGCCCCTGCCCCCTAGAGCCCTCTGCAGCCTTGGCTAATAGGAAAGTTGCAGGTGGGCACCAGGCCCTCCTTTCATCTCATGGGGCCCCTCGCCAGCCACAGCAGGGCCCACGTGGAAGTTCTGAGATTGTCATGTGCAGGGCATGCAGCGGGGGTGCTTAAGAGAAAGAAAAGGCCTTGATTACTTGTTTGAGTAGCTCAGTCCCCAGAGTTTGGAGCTGTAATCAAATATAAGCCCCTCAACCAGCATTTCCTGCTGTTTCTCTCTGGTAAGGACATCGACGTTGCATGTTCACGTATGGTGTCTTCCAAATGAGAAAAAAGAAAACTCTGAAATGCAGCAGGGTTCTTTCCAGCTTTGGAACTAATCTTCCTTTGAAATAGGAAACATGAGGCTTTAATGTGAATGAAAGAAAACAAAAACGTCTGCTGGGTTTTTCCCGGGGAAGAATTCAGATGGAAGGGAAGTGGATTCGGGTCTGCTTTCAATCCCGATGGAATTCAGCCTCCTCTGAGTGGGGCGGCCGAGGGTGCAGCAGTTCGGAAGTTCAGAGCCTGAGTCATGGTTTTATTTTGTGTGTTCTGTGGCCTGGATGGTAAGCTGAGGGTGGCAGCTGCATTTGGAAGGTCAGTCACCCTTGGTGTTCCTTTTTCTGTGACATTGGGGATCATTAGCTCTGAAGACAAAGACAGTAGCAGGCGTGACTGGGAGAAGAAAAACCTGCAGATGAGTTTGTGAAATGGTTAACATTCAGTGTCAGCACTTCAGGATGCTGAGAGTAAAAAGCAGGGCATAAAGTTTTGGCAGAATTTATGATCACGCCTCTATTATCTGGGCAGAGGCACACGTGTATATGTAGGTGTATGTGTGATGTGTTCACATATGTGAGTACACACATGTATACATCCATGTATACAGGTTACACACACACGTACATAGGTCTGTATTTAATACCTGAGCTGAAAACATTTCATATCAAGGCACCCGTTCTCCACCCCTGGCCCCTGGTCACCCTGCTCAGCCTCAGCCACACCTGGCTGACAATGGAGTCTCTGGGAGGGCTGTGGCTTCCCATTCCTGAGCCAAGGTGTGGGCTCAGCGGCCCTCACGCCTTCCCTGCTCCCGTCCGAGTCGGTTAATGCGGGTAAAGTGCTCCCTGAGTCCCTCTCTCCAAGCGTGGGGGGAGGGAAGCTCGGCTGCCTGGTTGTAAAGCCAGGTGTCGCTGACCACGTGTTGCTTGTCATGTTTTTTTTTCTCTGCATTGTTTAGGTTGGGGTTAATTTCATGGGAAGGGCAGCCCTGGGCCTGTCGCTGTAACTCATCTCTTCACTTCCACTTGTAAGGGTGCGCCGTGGCTGGGCTGGGTGCCCCTTGACCCCTTGGTGTGGTCAGTCCCCTTAGGCTGAGCGTCCACCCTCGTGGCAGGGGTAGGTCCTGCAGAGACCCTCCCTGGGCTCAGGGCATTTACTGGGTGAGGGGGCAGATGCCAACACAAAAGCCCTGTAGTGAGGGAGTGAAGGGCGTGGGGAATGTGGCGCCTCCATTTAAATGATCCAGACGATGAAAAGCTGCTGTGAGACAGGATGAAGAGGGAGATGGAAACATTTCTATTTTCTGGGCCTACAGGAAGTTAAGTTGCAGCAGAACTCTAGCTTATGGGGACATCTGAGTATTTTAGGAGGCCTTTTGACCCCAAAGTTACTGTTTTTCTAGATATAAATTTCACATGTGGTTATTAAAAGATCTCTCAAATCAGTCCTAACCCAGAAGAACTGATGGGCAAAATCTGCAAATGCCTCTCAGATCTGGAGGCTGTCTGAATGTTCCAGGCTTGCGTGGGAAGCCGGCCCCCCCCTGCCCAGGGTCCGCTCTCCGCCCCGGCCTCCGCCCGGGCCCCTGCCCTGCTTGAACCTGGTCCCTCTTCAGCCATCCCCACAGGGCCCTCAGTCTCATCGTCCTAAAATCTTTCACTTAGAACTCAGAAGTTCCGGAGTAAGCAAAAGCCACAGCCTGAGGGACCTGCAGGCCGGTGGTTAGTAGCTCTCTGGGCCCAGCTGAACATGTGGTGGGAATTATTAAAGCCCATAAAGCTACATTGCCACATCCTGAAACTGTTTAGGCCATTGAAACCAGATTCGACTATCAAAAGCCCGGCTGCGGGGTTTCCAGACAGGCGGGCTGGCGGTCAACCTTTGAAGTCAAATCCATCCCATGGCGGCCCCCGCAGAAGTGGGCCCCCAGCCACCCTCCTTGTAAGAAACACACCTCTTCTGCAGACCCACTAGTGGCATGTCCCCCCGCTCACATGGGTGACATTTTGGAGAGACCATCTTTGCATCTGGAGCTCCCAGCAGGGAGGGGGAGGGCGGGTGGGGTGGTGGTCTTTTGCCATTTACAGAGCTTGGAAACCACTGTCCCCCACCAGGCCCAGCCGTCTCCTGCCTGCCTCCTGGGCTCCCCAAGGGCCGCCTGCAGCCCGCTGGTACCTCAACCACCTCCTCCTGTTCCCTTGCCGCCTCACCCTCCACCCTTGGTCTCATAAGGTGCCCTCCCTCTCCCTACCACCAGCCGAAGAAAGGCTGTCCTTCAGCCCCAGAACCTGCACCCTTGACCTTGCTGGCCTGTCTGCCAGTTGCCAGTGACGCTGTCCCTGCTCTTCCTATCCACTCTGAGGTGTCCCAGCCTGTTGTCCCTGCTCTTCCCACCTGCTGTGAGGTGTCCCAGCCCTTTGGGTTCCTTGGGAGCCTGGCATCACCCTCAGCCTTTTCCCGAGAGGCCCAGCTCCCAGCCCGTGTGCCATGTCCTGAAGCTCCCTTCGCACTTCCAGATTGAAGGCCGCTAGGACGATACCTGTGATGCAGCTGCCTGGCACCCTCCAGGGGTTCCGACAGACGGGGCGGCTCGGGGGGGCAGTGGTGCTCCAGCTGCTGGGCGCCGCCGAGCGCTGGCACACGGGACACGGGAACATGCTCCTTTTGACTTTTCCAAGGAAGCTGGGAGTTGTTTTGTGAGAGTCTCTCCGTGCGTGCGTGGCCGCCTGCGGAGGCTGTGGTTTGCATCTTACTGTCTGGACTGGGACCAGGACGGAGGCTGGGTGCTGGGCACCCAGCCCGGTGCCTTTGGAGGGGAGCAGATGTCCTCACTGTCATGGCGGGGACATGGACAGTGGCCTTGGAGCGGTTGGCCCACAGACCGGGGTGACCTCTGTGAGCGTCCTACGGGGCCATGGGACCTGAAGCAAAGGCCACCTGTTGTCGACGCCGTGTGACAGACGCCTGCCGCTCACGCAGCTGTGAGGCTGTGGGCTCTGGTCCCAGAGGCCTCCGTGGCCTGGGGTCAGACCCTCCTCCCAAATCTGAGGTGATGCTGAGTGAGGGAGTGGGGTCAAGCTGCTCAGGCAGATGCGGCTGCTTTCCTTATGGGATGAGGCCCCACGGGGCAGGCCCATGGTCGGGTTCCCTGTCCTCCCAGGGGCCAGGAGAGCACCCAGCATTGCAGGAGGATGCCGTGGGCGGGAGGGGACAGCGGGCATGGGGAGGCCTGAAGGCCAGCCGTGGGGTTGCTGCTGACATGGAGGGTTCTCAGGGATGCAGGGCAGTGGGACAGATTAGAGGAGGTACCCAGGCACCCCAAGCTGGAAGTGCAGCTGGGACAGGAAAGGGTGGGTGGAACAGGTTGGGGGGGGTCACAGGAGGCTCTCACTGGGGGCAGGGCCAGAGGGATTGAGGGAGGGTTGGGCCCTTGGGAGGGAGTGAGGGGAGGGTGGGCCCTCGGGAGGGCGAGGCCAGGTGGGGGTTGCATCTCAGGGAGAGGCGCCTGCCCTGGGAAGCTGAGGCTTTGGTGGGTGCTGGGGCACATTGGGCCAGGCCTGCCGGGGTCCCGAGTGCGGACTTGGCCTCTCAGGAAGTCTACCCAGTGGGGAGGGGCCGCACATCTGGCCAGTGGCCCGGGAGCAGGTTTTATAAGTTGCAATTAGAGCTCTTGGCCTTCTAGTTAACCGAGGCAGCGTAGATTAAAGGGCAGTTTTATGCAACCAGGACGGATTTGATGAAATCACCAGCCACAGAGACCGGTGTGGCTTTGACTGCAAATATTTCTTCCCATTTGATCCTCTCTGCATCTCGGAGGTCGCTGTTGACTTGTGGCTTAGAAAAAACACTGTGCATTCGAGGGCTGAGAATTCTAGGGCTGAGGTATAAGTGGATTTTTTAAAATGGGATTTTCCTCTGTGTAGGAACTTAGTCATGAGCTGGTTGGTGCAGCGTTGGCTGGTTGGTGTAGCGTTGGCTAAGTGGTGTGGTTTTGGTTGGTTATTACAGTTGTGGTTGGTTATTGTAGCTTGACTGGTTGGTGTAGTGCAGGGAGTGTTTCCAGAAATCAAACCATGGGTCTGTGCAGATTCTTTCTGTCTTGAACAGCTGCACGCCTCCTGCCATCTCGCGAGTTTAGACTCCTGTCTGTAACCAGTGAAATCCCCCACAAGTGGCCGGGAGGTGGCTCACGCCTGTAATCCCAGCACTTTGGGAGGCTGACGTGGGCAGATCACGAGGTCAGGAGATCGAGACCATGCTGGCTAACATGGCGAAACCCTGTCTCTACTAAAAATACACACACACACAAAATTAGCTGGGCATGGTGGTGGGCACCTGTACTCCCAGCTACATGGGAGGCTGAGGCAGGAGAATGGCGTGAACTAGGGAAGGCGGAGCTTGCAGTGAGCCGAGATCGTGCCACTGCACTCCAGCCTGGGCGACAGAGTGAGACTCCGTCTCAAAAAAAAAAAAAAAAAGAAATCCCCACAAGTGTGCTCAGAATTTTTAGAAACATGACACGGACGGCGTTTGCATGTTCGCTGTATTGACTTCATGCGTGGAGTGCGTGACGCGCCGTTTCTCACTTGTCATTTTCAGCAAATCGTGGGAAACACTTAAAAATCCCTTAAAAAATACTCCACCCCGCCCAACTCGCTGCCCGGCTGCCCGTCCTCAGGAGCTGCCGCACCTCCGGCTCCTATGGGTTCTGGCACTTTCCAGGAAGCCGCTGCTGCTGCCCCTCATCTGGACAGCAATGTGGCCTCCACGAGTGACTTCAGTTAGGGCTCTTTAGCAAGGAGTGCTGTGCGTGCAGGCCCTCAGACCCCAGGGCACCTCACTGCCGTTTGTAAAGAGGCTTGGGGCACCCAGCACCATGCAGGAGGCCTGAGCTCTGCCTGCTGGTCTGATGGGAGGTGAACTGGGCGCTTGGTGGGGGATTGTGGTACAGTGGGGTGGGGGGACTGAGAACCCTGGGGGGCTGCACCACGCAGGTCCCCCCATCACCCTCCCCGCGTCCCAGAGAAGGTCTGGGCTGGAGCTCCCAGGGTGGACAGGGGTGCCTCACGGCACCCACCTCAGCATTTAGGGTCACTTTCCCCTCCCTACCAGCCCTCCACAGTGACAGTGCCTGCGTCCCTCAGCCTGGGCCTTGGTGGCCTTGGCTGCCCTCATGACACCATTTCTGTTGGCAGCCGCCAAGCACCTGGACGAGTCCACCTGAGGGGCTCTGGAGCTCCCGGCACCCAGTCCTTCCCACGAGGATGCTGTGCCCATGGGGGCCGCACCTCTGGGGCTCTGGGCACTGCTCTGCACTCCACAGAAGCCTACACAGCAGCCTCACCTGTTATTCTGATTTTGAAAAATAAATAAATAAATAACCACAGCCCGGGTTTTAGAGATTTGGTGTTATGCCAGTGTCCACCTGGACAGAGTTTTACCTCACAGCAGTGCCTCCCTGCTGTGTGGACGTACGAGGGCCTCGCCAGGCTGGGCTCATAGGAACCCTCAGTTCCGCAGCAGCCAGTCCCGGAATGTCGGGAACGCAGCCCCCAGGAGGGAGGCCTACTTTTTAATCATCAGCTGTTTTATTTCTTATTAAAATGAGGGCAAGCTCTCCTGCCTCCCACTGGGAGCTGCCCACCCTGCCTTGGCACCTCCCTGGGTGACCAGCAGGAGACCTCAGCTCCAGGGGGCCCTTGGCTCAGCCACAAGGAGAGCCGGCGGCCTGGATCTGACTCAACAATACTCAGTCTCGGCAGCGTCACCTTAGTGCCCATGTGTGGATGGGGGTCCAGTCCTTCTCCCTGCCTAAGGTCTGGGGTGGCAGCCGGCCAGCCTGGAACCTTCCACCATACCCTGCTTGGCCCCTGGCCAATGATCACAGTGGCAGGAGGCGCTTGGGGGGTCCAGGTGCCCTCGAGGGTGACCTTTCTCGGCCTCCTGCCTGGACCAGACTCCAGGAACCCCAGAGACCCCAGCGGGGCCGGTAGCCCCCTAGGAGGTCAGAAGGGATGAAGGGCACGTGGCCCCCGGTCAGGAGGAAAGGATGAAGCGTGGGGACCATGAGGGCAGCCCTGGGGTCCTGTGTCCACCCACAGAGACACCAACTCGGCACCAAAGTCATCTCCAGGGTCAGGCTCTGGCCGTCCAGGTGGACAGGACTCAGCTCTGTGCTGTCTCCTTGCGAGCTCTCCACGGCTTTCCAGGGACCTGGAATCAGAAGCAGAAACACAGCTGCCCATCCCTGCAGCCTGCCTGCCCCAGAGCTGCCTGCTCTCAGGAAATGCTCCAGGGCGGTGAGTGCTGGGCTGAGGGACGCTGCACCTCCACCACCACGCAAGGCCCCTGCCCTGACCACGGTCTGTCTCCTTCTCCGTGTCCTCAAGGCTGTAGATAATTCACGAGGACCCTGTGAGCTTTGGCTCAGCAGAAACACCACTGGGATGTGTTTGAAGTTTTTCCCCATTTTCTGTAACTAGTCTCTGCCGGCAGACCTAGAAGACGCATGCTGGGGTGCTAGGCAGCCGTGGGGGCAGCGACTGGAGTCCTTGTGTCAGGCTCCGGGGGGACAGTGCTGGGAGTAGGCCCCAGAGCAAAGGGGCAGGTGTGTCTCCTCTTGTATTTAGGGTAATCTAGCGTAGGGGCCCTGGCCAGGGGCATCCTCAGGGCAGGACTGACTGAAGAGGTCATTCCAGGCAGCTGCGTCTTCCACCTGGAAATGCTTTGGGGAACCTGACAACACGGGAGTGTCTGTGTGTTTTGCCTCCTAAAATCCGAGGCTGAGTGGGGCACAGAGGGTTGGTGTTTCTGGACCCAGAGATTGAGATGCCTCAGGAGGCTTGAGGCGAGTGTCAGGCTCCAGTCCAGCCTCCCAGAGCTCCTGCCCGTCTCCCCCGCCTGCCCACTGAGCTGTGTGGCCACTGACTGCCCCGTTCTTCCTGCAGGAGCTGCCCAATGGGAACCCCAAGGAAGGGCCTTTCCGGGAGGACCAGTGTCCCCTAGAGGGTAAGTGCAGCTCCCACAGCCTTCCCTCCCCAAACCTCGCAGACTTCATCCCGTACCAAGGCAACGCCAGAAACCCACCCTTAAAACAAGCCTGTGTGTGAAGCAAGGGGCACTTCCCAGACTTAGACGCACTTTGTTCTTGAAAAGTGCTTGGCACCACAACTCACAGGGTCCTCGCTGGACTGGCAGCTGGGATCTGGCAGCAGAGATGAAAAAGGCCCATCCCATGGCCGGAGCCCTAAGCATCACCTTTATGTGTTTGGAGTCTCTGTGAGCCTGTGTTTGTGGATGGGGGTGGCTCTGTATAAAGGTGACCTGTGAATTTTCAAGTCAGCCCTGGGTCCGAGGATATGTGAGATGCTGGCCCAGCCTAAGTCACTGCCACTTGTGTCTCTCGGTGGCACCAGTCCTACCTGTGGCGTGTGGCAGGTCGACACTTGGCTTACCTGTGGGTCTGTGGGAGGGTGCCGGGAGGTCAGCCAGCCGGGTCACCTTCAGATGGCTGCTGAAGCCAAGAGAGGCACCCAGACCCCCCTCAATGGGAAGGCAGGCCCAGAGTGTCGTCCCAGCTCAGGCTCGACGTGCACTTGTCTGCAGGTGCTAAGCTGGGACAGGCCCATGCTCCTATCCTGGGGACGCAGCTTGCAAGTGCCAGAGAATAATGGAATAATTGTGCCCCAGAAACCTGAGTGCTGTTCATCTATCCTGCCCAGAGGCTGGGGGAGGGGCCGCCTGTTGACACACTCAGTGCACAGGTGGCCTGCATGGCCTGTGGGCTCAGTGACAGGATTCTGGAGTGGAGGGCGGTAGGGACTGTGTCTATGGGGAGGGGGGCCTGATGATGACACAGGGAGCATCTCCTGGAGGCCCAGGCTGTCTTCCCCTATCTGTGCTCCTTGGGGTCTGCTGCACCCCCAGCCCCGAGGTGGTGGTTGCAGTTGGGAGCCACTGTGGGCTGGTGAGAGGAGGGCACACCCGGCTGTGGCTGGCTGGGATGGGGCCTCTCTCCCCTCCGCAGGGGTCCCAAGATCGGGCTCTTGGCTCAGGCCCGTCTGGATGGGATCATGGTGCGGTGAGGGGAGGGTAGCGACGGCCCCCCCCCACGGCAGGCCACATCCTCCATGTCCCCTCTGCCAGCCCCTTTGCCACCTCTTGTCCTCCCAGTGGCACTCCCCGCTGAGAAAGCTGAGGGCCACGAGCGCCCAGGACAACTCAGCGCAGATGACGGAGAGAGGGCAGCAAACTGCGAGGGCCCACGAGGACCAGGCGGGCAGCGCCTCAACATTGACGTAGGTCTTTCTCCGGCCTCACTTGTGAGAACACGTCCCTGGGGCCGGGGGCACAGGGACAGGCGTGTGTTGCCCTAAAATGGGCATCTGTGGGCACTGCGTAGTTCACTCAGTTTTCCCCACAGTTCACCCCATTTAAAGCACTGAAGCAGAACTTGAATATGCAGCCAAAGTCAGCAGGAGCCAGAGAGTGCGGGATGTTGCTGTGAATTTGGCCAAAACTGACTGGTCTGGCATTAAATAACTTGAGCCGCATTCCCAGCCTTGGTACCCTTAGCACTACAGGAGTAATGCCAAAGCTGACTTGACGGACAGCCCGACTGTCTGCCTGCTGGAGGCAGAGCACCCGGCTTCCGCTTCCCGGGAGGGCTCAGGGAGGAGTGGGGTCCCTGTGTCCAGTCAAGATTTCTGGAATTGACAGCACTTGACGGCCAGCGTGACCTCTTCTCCTTCTGGGTGACATGGAGTGCTTGCATGAGCTGAGACGGGTGTCACTGTGGGGAAACCAAGTCACGGAGCACAAAGCTGGGTCCCCCCAAGGAGGGCTGAAGATGGACAAGAAAGGGTCTGCTGGTTCCAGGGCTTGGGCTCCAGCCACGCTGCCCTCTAGGCTCCCCCTTTCCTGGCTGCCATGAGGGACCCCCGGGAAAGGCCCCAGAAGATCCTACCCCTATGGAATTGGGCGTGTTGGTGTGGGTAGGAGGCGAGGTCCCAGCCCCCGTGTCCCCCTGCAGGCACTCCAGTGCGATGTCTCGGTGGAGGACGACGACCGCCAGGAGTGGACGTTCACGCTCTACGACTTTGACAACTGTGGGAAGGTCACCAGGGAGGTAGGTGAGCTTGTGTTTGTGTCAGGTGCACAGGAAGGGCTGCACAGGGCCCAGTAGTAGACAGACTGGGGGACAGATGGACTGTGCTGGCCTCGCCATACCTCAAGGGGCGGGAGGGGACCTGTCTGCTGCGAGGTCCTCACGCCAGCTGGGCTTGCGTCTCCCCAGGGCCTGATTCACATGTGTTTCTGGGCCAAGTCTGCACCGTCCATTTCTGCGGCTGTGCTTCCCACACTGCAGGGCTGCCCTCAGGGCACTGGAGGCACTCACAGGGCCTCCCAGGCAGACCCAGGCTGCTCAGAGAAGATGCCTGTGTTGGTCCCTGAGGTCTGTCAGCAGCTGCGAGGATGGTGCAGGAAGGGGCCAGGGGATGGGTGTGTTTTCTGGCAGGGAGGGCGGGTGGCATCGCCTGGGGTCTGCTCTGTCAGTGACACCGATGCTGGGCCCCAGGACATGTCCAGCCTCATGCACACCATCTATGAGGTCGTGGATGCCTCGGTCAACCACTCCTCGGGCAGCAGCAAGACCCTCCGTGTGAAGCTAACCGTCAGCCCTGAGCCCTCCAGCAAGAGGAAGGAGGGTCCTCCTGCTGGCCAGGGTGAGCGAGGCCTGAGCACACACACAGGACCCTACCCCACACTGGCAGGGGCCTAAGTTGTGTGCTGGGGACAGGGAGGGACAAGTGAGTGGATGGAGGAGTGAGTGGGTGAATGGATGGGTGAGTAAGCAGATGAATGAGAACGATCGACGTTACAATAGAAGAGTGAACAACGTGAGTTATATCGACGGAATGAACCGAGTGAGGTAAGAATCAAGGAACGAGTGAGTATGAAATTAGTGAATAATGAGTTAATGCAACTGATTATATGAGTGAATGGAGTTAAATGAATGAGCTGCGAGTGAGTACATGAATCGAGAATGAGTTAATGAGTAAATGAGCTCTAATGAATGAGTGAATGAGTGATTTAATGAATAGTGAACGAGTGAGTGATTAATGAAACGGAATGAATGATTAATCGAGTGACACGATAGTGCTGAAATAAGCAAGGAGTTGAGTGAGTGAAGCAGACCCCCTTTCAGACCGGGAGCCCAACCGTTGCAGAACAGAGGGTGAACTGCCAGAGGAGCCAAGGGTGGCCGACAGGAGGTTGTCTGCACACGTCAGGTGAGGGCTGGGGTGCCAGGGTGGGGCTGTGCCTTAGGCAGAGGCACCCTGGCCACACCCGTTTCCCGCAGGCCACAGGCCGTGCATCGTCCTCTAGGTCAGACCTGCTGGGGGCACCTGGGCCGGCAGCTCTGTGGGGCACGGGCCCTTCCAGCATCCGGCACCGTGGCTGAGCCGGGCCCCCAAGTCTGTCCGAGCAGAGGGCTTTGAGGGGCAGCAGTTGCAGCAGCCTTGACACCCTCAGCCTGGACTTGCCGTGGCTCCCTGTGGCTCCACTCAGCAGCTTTGGCAGCAACAGGGCTGGGGGTGGCTGGGGCAGTGGCTAAGGGTGGCTGAGGGTGGCTGGGGATGGCTCAGGCAGTGGCTGGGGCAGTGGCTAAGGGTGGCTGAGGGTGGCTGGGGATGGCTCAGGCAGTGGCTGAGGCAGTGGCTGAGGGTGGCTGGGCAGTGGCTGGTGCAGTGGCTACAGTGGTCCCAGAGTGGTGACCAGGGGCCACTACAGCATGAGCCACTCCCTAGAGCACCTGCGGCTCTGGTGCCTGGGACGGAGATCACAGGGTTCTGGGGGGCGGCCATGACCTTATTTCTCTGGATGGCACTTGGCTGTGTCTGCGCCCAGTCGTCCACTCTTCCCGCTCTGCGAGGAGGTGGGTGCTGGTCAGGACACACCCCGGACATCTGCCGCCTGCTGCAGGTACCCCGTCCTCAGGGGCGTGCCGCCCAGTCTGTGTGGCGGTCAGGCCCTTCTCTGTGCTTCATGCAGGAGGCCCAGCGCTGACCCCCAGCCCTGCTCAGAGCGGGGACCCTACTGCGTGGACGAGAACACGGAGCGCAGAAACCACTACCTGGACCTCGCCGGGATTGAGAACTACACGTCCAGATTCGGCCCTGGTATGTCCTGGAGGCCACCCTGGGTGCGAGGCCCTGGCTGTGGGTTCCCATTGAAGGTCCTGCTTCCTGCAGCCCTGAGTGCAGGGGGACCCTGCCCCGCCCCGCCTGGCACCCAGGTCCCTCCACAGCTACCTGTTGGTCGTGACTGCCTCCTGGCTACCTGTTGGTGCTACCCGAAAGCAAGGCAGGCGCCCCGTCCAGGCGTGTGTGTATGGAAGGGGGGTACCTGGTTCAAAGTGAGATGGAAGACGGGTTTGCATTCAGGAAAACCCTGCCTTGAGGTGAGAAGTCAGTATTTTAGGGTGGAATCACCAGCTCACTCAGCAGAGGGAGTTGTCCAGTAGAGTGGCTGGCAGGTAGTGTGGACAACAGACAGTGTGGACAGCAGGCAGGCAGTGTGGACAACAGACAGTGTGGACACCAGGCAGTGTGGATGGCGGGCAGTATGGACAGGAGGCAGTGTGGACAACAGACAGTGTGGATGGGAGGCAGTGTGGACAACAGACAGTGTGGATGGGAGGCAGTGTGGACAACAGACAGTGTGGACACCAGGCAGTGTGGATGGCAGGCAGGCAGTGTGGACAACAGACAGTGGACGGCAGGCAGGCAGTGTGGACGGCAGGCAGGCAGTGTGGATGGCAGGCAGGCAGTGTGGATGGCAGGCAAGCAGGTGGATGACAAGCAGCGTAGACAGCTGGCAGCCTGCCTAGCACCCATTTATTTCTGACCAGCAGCACCCCCGTGTGGCCTGCATGGAGATTATTGGACTAAAGCCCAGGCCACTCCCCAAGGGCTGGGGCCGAGTCCCTCTCCTAACCCCAGCTCCAGGAGTCCCCAGGGGCAGGAGAGGTGGAGCTGGATCGGGGTCATGGGCTCAGTGTGCTGTGTGCTGACGCTGGGCCATGCTCTGCGCGGGGCTTGCACTGCACCTTGTGAAGGTGGAAGCCCTGGGTCCTGGAATCTGTTTTGTAATGAGGGTTTAGGGGACGTGAATCCTGGGGTGCCCTCCCTGACATAACCTGGCTTTCTGCCATGGTGCCCCAGGCAGGGTCTCAGCTGTGCAAGGAGAGAAGCTCCGCTCCCAGGACACGCAGTGGGGATGGGGCTAGAGGAGTCGGCCTTTGCAGGGAGCTGTGGAGCCAGGCAGGTCACCCCCCGTGGCTGGACCCCTTCCCTTCAGGGCTGATGGCCGTCTGACTGCAGACTTGGCTCACAGGCTGGCCTCAGACGGGACACCTGGCGCAGCTCTTCCAGTGGGCCCTGGACCGTTTCGGAGGAGATGGGAACCTGGGCCTGCACCCCCAGGGCCTCACACTCTGACCTGTGTCTGCAGGGTCCCCTCCTGTACAAGCCAAGCAGGAGCCCCAGGGCAGGGCCTCGCACCTCCAGGCCCGGTCCCGCTCCCAAGAGCCGGACACACACGCCGTGCACCACCGTAGGTCGCAGGTGCTGGTGGAACATGTGCCATCCTTGGAGCCTGCTGCCCGGGCCCTGGACCCACAGCCCCGGCCGAAGGGGCCGGAGAAGCCGTTCCTCAAGTCCCCCAAGGGCTCTGGGAAGCCGCCGGGGGTGCCAGCCAGCAGCAAGTCCGGGAAAGCCTTCAGCTACTACCTGCCGGCCATCCTGTCCCCCCAGGCCCCTCAGGATGGCCACCACCTCCCGCAGCCTCCCCCGCAGCCCCCACCGCCACCCTACGGCCACAAGCGGTACCGCCAAAAGGGCAGGGAGGGCCACTCGCCGCTCAAGGCCCCGCACGCCCAGCCTGCCGCAGTGGAGCATGACGTGGTGCGGGACCTGCCGCCCACGCCAGCGGGAGAGGGCTACGCGGTGCCGGTGATCCAGCGGCACGAGCACCACCACCACCACGAGCACCACCACCACCACCACCACCACCACTTCCACCCGTCCTAGTGCCGCCACCAAGCACACCTCGCTCCAGCACACCACGGCCCGCACCCTCGGGACGGGGAGCCGAGCAGCTGCCTGCTGTGTGCCCGTGGGGAGCCCAGCACTCCCCACCTCCGACAGCAAACAGCAGCTGACTGCAGGTGCTGGCGTGATGGAGGCGGCACAGCTTGGACACGTGGACAAGGCCCAGAGGCCCTCTGCTCTTCTGCCCTCGATGCCACGTAGCGGTGAACACATCTGGGCCGCTGCGTTTCCCGGCTCTAAGGCTCATCTGTGTAACCCATAAAACTGCTTTCCTTTAGGATTCCAAAATGAGGTCCTAGGGTGGGTGTTCCTCCCCGGGCTTCGAGTGGTGGCCTCTGTAGGCTGTCCCAGTGCGAGGCTGGGAGCGAATGGAAAAGCTGAGGCTTTGCCTGGCTTGTGCATCATGAAGTCAGAGGGGACAGGGCTGGGGGGAGGCAGCTTGTGCTTAGCAGGGAGCATCCACGGCTCCCTGCAGGAGGCCAAGCAGCAGACGTAGCAGAAGGCAGCAGCGCTAGAAAGAGAAGTGCCAGAGTGGGGAGCCCAGACCAGCGAGGAGGGACCACAGGGCACAGGGAGCCCTGACGAGCAAGGAGGGGCCACAGGGCAGCATGCGGCGGTGGAGGTAGCCCCTGGTCCCGGAGCCACAGCAGCTCAGGTGGATGCAGGACACGGTCAAGGCAGGGAGGGGCGGGGCGACAGATGCTGGGGAGAGGCAGAGGCTCGCGCTTGGTGCGGCCCAGAACACGGGGACTTGAACATTCACTGTCCAACACTCACGGGGCGGCTTCTGTGACGTGTCGGCTTTGGAGAAAAGTGTGTCCTCCTGCAAGGGTCAGGAGAGGGTTGCAGGCCAGAAGGGCGTCCCAGGACCCGGTGGGCCCGTGCCAACATTTCTGAGTCTTGCAGCCTGCAGGGGTCCACATGGTTACCCTGAACAGGAACATGCGGGCGCTTTCCGGGATCTGGCAAGCCTGCACAGCAGTTTTGCATTTACATTCCTTGTTCTCTTTTTAAGGATAAAGCAAATTGATGCCAACTGGTGACAGATGTTTTACAGGCCTAATAAATATATCTGCATTTTGTACCATGCCACACCTTGTATTAAAACAAGCTTTTCAGAGAGAGAGGGTCAGTGCTGTGGTCAGTCAGTCCCCTCTGCCAGCCTGTGGCTGAAGGCATGGAGAGCAGGCTGCCTGCGCCGGGCTCTGGGAGGAAGTGCGCCTGTTCGTCTCGGCTTAGAGGACGGTAAATTTACATGCACACACACAACTCTATAATTATAGGTAGGCTTTTTTGTTTTTCCATTTTACTGCTCTAAGAAAACCCCGAAGTTCAGTTCACGGTGACAGGAACATGAGGCTGCGTGAACCCAGCTTTATGGAGAGAAGCTGGGCTCTGTGTGAACAGGAATCTGTGGAGAAGCCACGGCCTTTGCCAGCTTATTTTCTGCTTCTCTGTGGACAATGTGCCCTGCTCCTGGGTGTTTACAGACCCCTCGAGACTGCCCAGTGGTGTCTCCTGTGAGCACAGGAAGGGATTTTCGGGGTTCCTGAGGCCAGAGCACTCACAGCATTTCCAGGCACTTCCAAGCCCCTGGAGGCACTGCCTGGCCTGGTGCCTGGCAGCCCCTGGTTTGGCGATGACTGCATCTCACCCATGTGGCACTTGCTTTGGGGATGACACGCGAGGAAGGTTCATCTGGGGGTGCAGTGATGTCACACGTGGCCTCACGCTGAGGGGACCTTGTTTGTTTAGTCCCGGGGGACCTATCAGACCCCCCCCCTTCCCCCCCCAAGTGACGTCGCCAACTGGAGATCCCTGCACACCCTTTGGCCCAGGCTCAGCCAACCGACTGGGGAGGAGGGAGGCTTTGCCAGGCCTGGGCTTCAGCCTGCTTCACCTCTAGACCTTGGTGTTAAAAATGAAAACTGTCAGTGTAGATGAAACTCCAGCAAACACAAGACAGGAGCAGAGTTGCTCTGGTCTGGTGCTCAAAGAGCCCCGAAACAGGTGCTGACACCACTGCCAACTCCAGCTGCTGGGGCCTGCCTCACCCAGCAGGGCCCTTGGTGCCTCAGGGTGCCACACTGGAGCCTGAACGAGGTAAGGGGAATGGACAGGGCTTGGGTGTGTGTCCCCTCCAAGTCTCATGTTGAGATGTGATCCGCAGTGCTGGGTGGGGCCTATGGGAGGGGTTTGAGCCACGGGGGTAGAGCCACAGGGGTAGATCCCCGGCAAATGGCTTGGCGCCCTCGCCATGGTGATGAGTGAGCTCTCATTCTGAGTTCGTGGGAGATCTGGTTCTTTAGAGCAAGGGCCTCCAACCCCCAGGCTGTGGATTGCTACCGGTTTGTGACCTGTTGGGAACAGGCCGCACAGCAGGAGGTGAGCAGTGGTGAGCCAGCATGACTGCCCGAGCTCCGCCTCCTGTTAAATCAGTAGGGGGATCAGATCCTCATGGGCGCTCGAACCCTGCTGTGAACTGCGCATACGAGGGATCTAGGTTGTGTGCTCCTTATGAGACTCTAATGCCTGATGATCGGAAGTGGAAGTTTATCCTGAAACCATCCCCCCACCCTCTGTCTGTGGAAAACTTGTCTTCCACAAAACCAGTCCCTGGTGCCAAGAAGGTTGGGGGCTGCTGGGTTAAAGGAACTGGCACCTCCCCCTCTCTCTTCAGCGCTGACCATGTGGCACGCCCGCCCCTCCTTTGCCTTCTGCCTTGAGTGGAAGCTTCCTGAGGTCTCCCCAGAAGCTGAGCAGATGCAGGCACCGTGCTTGTACATCCTGCACAACGGGCAGCCAAATAAACCTCTTTTCTTTATAAATACCCCGGTGCCAGGTATTCCTTTATAGCAATACAAAACAGACTAACACAAGAACCACAACCCCCTCCGAAAAAAAACCCTACAAAAAACACACATGCACCGAAAGTGAGCCAGTGCTGAATGGGTGTCATTCATTAAACACCCATGTGTAAAGATTGGTGTGTCTCGTCAGTTATGCTGCAGCAGCTTGGCCTGGGCAAATTGTGTGTGCGAAGCTGTTGGGTACCATGTCCAGCAGGCCTGGCACGTGGCGGATGGGAAGGGACACGGCACAGGATGGCATCGGGTCCCGTTCTGGCTTCTGGGTCACACCCGTCGGGGGGGTGGGTGCCACCAGAAGGAAGGCCGTGCATCGCTGCAGGCGAGACAGAGGCAGAGGCTCCTTGGAGGACTCCCGGTACACAGCCTGCTCCTGGGGCAGCTCTACCTGCCGTTTGGCCAGGTCTTCCCACCATGCTGGAGCCAGGAAGGCTTTGCTGCAGGAGACCAGGTGACAGAGGTGACACAAGGACAGAGGCCTGTGTCACAAAAACCAAGAGCTTTGTTCTTTCTTATGTGAGTGTAGACTTTGACTACCAGATGATCTTGTAGCTGAACCAGCCTGTATCTGAATGAGTGGGAGTGACTTGGTGTAAATTAGTGAGTGAATGGGTGAAGGATGAGTGGGTGAGTTAGGGAATAAATGAATGAATGGGTGAATAAATGAATGGAACAGTGACTGAGTTTGTGAATGACAGCGATGAGTGAGGGGCTGAGGGGTAAATGAGTACATGAGTAGGTGAATGAATGGGTGGGTGACAGTGAGTGGTGAGTGGGTGAATGAATGGGTGAGGCGGGGCACGGGTGGATGAGCAGGTAAGTGAATTAGTGTGCGATGAGTGGGTGAACGAGCGGGTGACTGCTCTAGCCGAGTTCTTGCTCCTTGGGAAGCACCCACTGAGGCAAGGAGGCAGCCTGGTTTTCGAGGTCCCAGGGAAGGGGACACCTCAGGGTCTCTGACTGGGCCCTGGTCCCAGACGTGTGGATATCAGTGGGTCCTCAAACCTCCCTGCTGGAATTTGTGAGCCCGTGGCCCTCAGGACAGCAGGCCCACCCCAGCTGGCCACTCCTGTGCTCTAGGTCCCGGGTGTGGATTCCTGGGTGCAGCCAGCACTCACCCCTCAGGGGTCTGAGGACGACGCTGCTCTCACAGTCACTCGCCTGTGGCCTGAAAGCCAGAGCAGGACCCGCCACCCTCCTGTGCTGTGTCCCTTCCTGTCCACCATGTGTCAGGCCCTCTGGAGACGGTGCCCAACAGCTTCACACGCATAATTCACCCTTCGACACACGAGGCAGTGTTCCAGCACGTTCAGTCACGTAAGCTTCACCATAGCCATTTCAGAACATTTTCACCCCAAAAAGAAATCCATATCCCATAAACAGCCTCTCCCCATCTCCCATCTCCCCCCATTCCCTCGGCCCACCCCCGGCATCTGTCAGTGCACGCCCTGCCTCTGTGCCTGGCCCGCTCTGGCATTTCGCATTAAGTGGAGTCCCACAGCGTGAGACCCCTTGTGTCCAGCTTCCTCCCGAGCAAGAGGCTTCCAAGCTTGGCTCCTGGTTCTAGCTGGGTGAGGCCTGCAGCAGGCACAGCCTGCATGGACTCAGCATGTTCTCAGACTGCGTCCAGTTTGGCTGCTGTGAACCTGCGTGCACCCGTTCCTGAGGCCGTGCCACACACCAGGAGTGGACCTGCCGGGGAAGGGGCAGCTCTGTGTGTCGCACTTTCAGGAACCACAGGCCCTTCCCATGTGGCTGCCCCACAAGAGAGGTCCGATTCCGCACGTCCTCATCATAGACGTGAGGTGGCATCTCACCGCGTGTTAGAATGTGCTGTCCCCACTCAGGTGAACTCTCTGGTGCCTCCATCCTTATATAAATTATAAATCAAATGACTGGGCACGGTGGCTCATGCCTGTAATGCCAGCACTTTAGGAGGCTGAGGCGGGCAGATCACTTGAGGTAGGAGTTCGAGACCAGCTTGGCCAACATGGTGAAACCCCATCTCTACTAATATACAAAAATTAGCTGGGTGTGGTGGTGCATGCCTGTGATCCCTGCTATTCGAGAGGTTGAGGCAGGAAAATAGCTTGAACCCGGGAGGCAGAGGTTCCAGTGAGCTGAGATGGCGCCACTGCACCCCAGCCTGGGTAACAGAGACTGTCTCAAAAATGAATACATAGATGGGGTCATTTTAACACACAGCACTAGGAAGTTTGGGGTAAGGTCAGTTCCAAGCCGATGACATGATTTGGAAGCCCTCGTCCGATTCATATGGTCACTCTCCAGCCACCTAGTTGGCTGTGGCTGGTCAGCCCTGACGCTCCTGCTAGAGAAGGGGCGGCTAGTACATTTTCTCCAGTTGTCTAACGTTTATGCTGAATGAGACTCAAGATTCTTCAACGTACTCAGATTTCATAGGACTTTATTTTTCTACTAACAAAATCATACAAAGACAGGGAAGCTACAAAAGGACACGGAGTCAATTACAAATGGCCGTAGTTACTGGTTACACGGAGTTGGTAACAGAAAGGATGTCTGTCACTTGCTTGCAGAGGCTGCAGCCCAGGGTGGAGGCAGAGAGAGCTGAGCCCTCACGAGCCGTTTGGTGTGCGGGACTGAGTGGCCCTCAGAGGCATCCGGCACACAGGGCTGTTTTCCAGCCACCAGCCGACATTCAGAGCCAGCACCCAGCGGCCACTGTGCCTCTAGCCTGCTCTCCTCTGGGTGCAGGGGACGCAGGACCTGCTGGCCCCATTCAGACACGGAGGAGAGTTTTGCTGCTCAACTCACGCTTAGCCAAGGCAGGCAGAGGCTGCGGGAACTGCTGAGCCCCACTGTGATGTCCGGGACATGCTCTAGGCAGCCGTCACTCTACAGCAACGCCAGCCCTGGTGCGGAAACCACTGTCTGGAAGCACGAGCGCAGCCTCTGCCCTAATTTGAACTTCGTTGATGCGGCTGATTCCCTCGGGAGACCGTGCAAGCCGGATGCAGCCCAAGGCCTGGCCATCTGGGGCCTCCAGTACAGGAGCAACCTCTTTATGGACAACCTCCTTAACCATGTAACTCCCTGGGCTGTTTAAATAAATAAATACGCCACACACAAAGGAAGGCCCAAGTCGGTGCCACTGCTTGCAGTCTGCAAATGTCACCAGAACATGTAAAGCAGAAACTCACCGCGGAAGTGCAAAGTGTGCTGGGCCCTTGAAAGATCTCTCTTCAGTGCCGCTGCCACCGCCTCCACGCAAGGCACAGGCCATGGAGGGGACGCCCGCCCAGGACTCAGCCAGACAGATCCAACGCCAGGCGCCACTGCTGCCCAAGGACCTCCCACACAGGGGCCGTGTCCACCTTCCCTGGAGTGCCCGGGTGGGGATGGCACGTGTGAGCCGGCTCAGAGGGTGAACCGTGCGCCATGCTCCTGGGGTGGGGTGGGGTGGAGAGTCCTGGCTGTCATGGGCCATGTGGGGAACTCGGTGTTCATTCCGTGTGCGTGTGCCCCTGGGTTTCAGTGCATTCACCTGTGCGAGGCACTGTCGGCAGCGGTGGTTGTGGGCTGGGCCCTGTCAGTGCTTATGAAAAGAAATGGCTGGTTTTCTGAAGGCGGGTGGAGACTCGGATGGCTACAAACACAGCCCAGCATGGCAGAGCCAAAACTGGGGGCTCCTTCCTGGAGCATAGGCCCTGACGAACACGTGTTCACCACACACCCGAAAGATGATCCACCATATTCTGGAAAAGCTGAGTTCCCTTTCCAGATGGCCCTAGCCCACGCCTCAGCTCGTGAAATGTGGACCTGCTGAGCCCAGATGCTCCCACACGAGGGTGACACAGGCAGGGACAGAGTCCTCCAGCCTCACTGCCTTGAAGTGCAGAAACACAAAGACAGTCAAGGAACAGAGCGACTCGGAGGTGATCAGGGCCCTGAGCGGAGCCATGGCCAGGGCTGACGTTTCACCTTCATCACCAGGGACAGCTTCAGCTCCGGGTGCTCTTCCAAGAATGTTCTGGATGGGGTAGAAATGCAACCTAACCACTGGGTAAGTCCAGCCAAGAAAAGAACTTTCAGAAACCAAGGCGAGGGCTCACTGGCTTCTTGTGACCTGCAAGAAGATCAGGCCACGTCCAGGTCACTCCTGCAGCAGTGTCTGCCCTCGGACGCAAGGAAATTGTCCAGACGCGCCCTTGCTGGTTGAGCCTGTTGTTTAAGGCTGCTGAACAGGAGAGCCCCAGATGATGGGCCTAGAAACTTCCATAGGAAGCCCCACGGGCAGGTTGGGTGGCATCACTGGGGGACAGGTGTGTTTGCTGTCTGTTTCCCTGGGCCAAGCCCAGGTACAGGCTGCCCACGTTGTCCTCCGTGCCCGTCCCAGCGTGCGGCAATGCTGTTGGGCGTTAGGAGTAGATGGTGATCACCTCCCGGCCGCCACCCCTGACCAGGAGGACTCTGTTCAGCCCCTCGGTCAGGACCTCAAGAAACTCCATGTCTGTGGTCAACAGAGTTAAGGCCAGAGCTGATCTCACCTGGGCGTGTGTAGCTGAAATCGTGTTGGTAGCGAGGTTTTATCTTCTTCCTAGTTAGCTAAGATTTGATTTGTGAAAGGCAGAGCCAAGGTGAGAAGAGGGGTGGGGATTAGAGAGACCCCCGGGCACGGAGAGGCAGGGTAGGGGAGAGAGAGGCCAGTGCTCAGGAAAGAGGAGCACCGTGGCCACAGGAAGGATGAGCAGAGACAGCGACAGAGCCCACGGTGCTGACCCCACCTGACAGGGAACCCCAGCCAAGGGACTGGGTCCTTGCCAGTCTACAGGGGACCTGGTCCACAGCTCCTGACCAGGACCCGTGGAGGACATGCCCTCACTGGCCCTGGCTCTTGGTGCCAACCTGGCAGGGATGTGCCAGGCATCGCCCTGTCTATGCCAATACGCCCAGATACACTGCGGAGTTCTCCTTCCCAACAAAGCATGAATTCCCAAAGCTGCAGCTAATTGGGGCCTTAAAGCTGAGAGCTGGGCTCTTCACTTCCCACCATCGTCTGGGCAGGGTGGGGCCGACCCCCAGCGGAGGTCCCAGGTGCACAATAGGGAGCCTCCCAGCCCCAGGGCAGCCCTGAGCACCTGGGGACAGTGGGGCTGGTACTGTAGGTGGGCCCTCCCTCCCCCACACCAATGCCAGGGTTGGCCCCAACTCTGGCCCTGTCACCACTGGCCTCAGAGCCCCACTGCATCCCAGTCGCAGCTCCCAGGGCCTGGGGCTGAAGGAGAGGCGGGAAGCCAGGCTTGCTCACAGCACCCACAATCCCAGGTCTCAGTGAGAAGCCACCAGGGGATGCCCACATGCCCAGCAGGCACACTGTGGGAAAGGATACAGTTCTCGTCTCCCTGCCGGTTTTTGGGGGGCCCTGGCATGTTGAGCAGGACCAGTTGTGCATCCTGGGACTTGTTGAGGACGACGCCATTGAGCTTCACAGCTGTGTGCATCCGCCTGACGTTGGACTGGTCCCTGGAGGGGAGGTGGGTACGGTCAGCGGGCGGCAGGTGCACCCCACGCTCCGGACATGAGGCTGAGCCGAGCCCTGATGAGCCGCATTTACACGTGCTGGAAAGGGCTGTGTGAGTCAGGATCAGGCGGCTCCTCTGACCCTGAAGGATGCAGAGGCGGCTGCTCCGAGTGAGAGGCGCTGACTGCAGCGGGGCGGGTGTTCAGTAGTGGGAAGCTTTGGCCTCCAGGCACCTAGAACTCAGCACACTAAGGCTGCCAAGCTTCTAAGAGCTAGTCACACGACACAAAAGACAAGCGCTTTCTCAACTACATCTACGTCTGCGAAGCAGGCAGAACAGAGTGGAAGTCATCTGGGTGTCCCGTGTGCCTGACTGACACCTTCGAGGCTGACACATTTCTCTTGACATCCATGGCACTGCCCCTAAACCCCATGTCAGATGCTGCCAAGCACAGACCCGTCAGACTGAGCACACGTGGCCTCCTCTCCGAGGATCCTGATATGCCTGGGTCCGGGGCCCAGAAGCTCAGGCCCCGAGCTCCCCCCGGCCTGTGCAGCCATCGCTGCTGAAGCTCCCGGGGGGGCAGGGTCTGCCGAGAACTCAGCTGGAGGCACAGGCGCTCACAGTGGCCACTGTTGGGGTCCCTTCCCACAGCCCACCCTGCCCCTGCCTGGCCAAGGGCTCAAGGACAAGCACTTCCACTGTGTGGCCGTCCAGCCCCGGCCTTCCGTCCTCACTGACAACGCAGCTCTGCTCCACAGCCCTCCCCGTCTGCTCTCCAAAGCTGCCGTGGCCAGTCCATGTCTCAAAGTGTCCCTGGTGGCCTGGGCCCGGCCACAGCCCCCCAGGAGACTCCCCAGCCAAGTAGGTTTGGGGACACTGCAGAATCATGCTGTGCAGTGCTCAGGCCCCTGCAGGACAGAGCTTACCTCCATCCTCTACCCCACGGTCCCCTCCCTAGGCAGACCCCGAAACCGCAGCAGAACTGGCGTTCCAGGAAGCCACCTCAGGAAACGCCGGCAGAGGGCAGCCCTAGGGGAGCACTCGCGTTTCTGTGTTGGAAAAACCCGGCCCGTGTGTGGACTTGCAGTCAGAGCGGGTCTCAGGCCAGCTGCAGTCAGCACAGTCGTGACCCTGGCCCCCTGGGGAGGTCACCAGTGCCCTGGATGCAGAGGGGCGGTGGCAGACAGACAGGCCCCAAGGACGCCGTCCAGGCTCACGCCCTTTGATCCACTTGACCCTTAAGCCAAATAAACCTGATCACAACCACCAATTTCTAGGAGGAACACGGAGAGGCCTTTCATCTCCTCTCCAGCTTGGTCTAATTACAGATGGGGTCTCTGTCCACAGCACAGTCAAGGGGCTTTCGTTACAGGAACTTGGAACTTTGAATTTGACTTCTGGATAGACCACAATTACCAGTGTGTTTGGGGACAAAGAGCAACTCCAGGAAGTGAGACCAGGCCAGGGGCAAGGGGGGTCGGAGAGGGCAGCATGTCTACAGCCAGTGAGTGCTGGGGTGAAGCAGGGACCTGCCCCTTGGCTGCTGGCGGAGTATGCCGGCTGCCACAGCAAGGAGGACCAGTGCAGACACAGGCACAGAAAAGCACGCTAATGTGTATACACATGCACACACACATGCAGACACACTGACATGTACACACAGGCATCCAGTCACACTAGTACACAAACACGTGCACACAGTATCATGCACAAACAGGCGTGCAGTCATAATGTGCACACAAACACATGCACACTAACACGTAAGACATGCATAGTATGTGCAGACATGCATACTAACGTGTACACAAATGTGCACACAGGCAGGTACATGTCCACCTGCAGGTGCGCTGACAGGTACACGCGAGCATGCGCACAAACGCACAGACATTCCTAAGTGCGCTCCCGGGGACGTCACAGTAAGCTGCGCACATCTCACACCTGCACTGCCCAGAAGAGGTCAGGGCCCAACCTCCAGATCTTCTGAGAACTTCTCCTAGCCCAACCCCAAGGAACTGCTGGGCCAGGAGAGTCAGTGCCGTCCCAAACGCACGCCCCATGTGAACACAAAGCCCACGCGTCGTCCATTCTGGCCCACCTTCTCCTGACCCTACAGGCCTGCGGGGACCTGCCCCTGCCCTGGCCCAGGAGAGGCAAGCCCTGCTGCTGGGAGGAGGCACAGGTGCCACTGCAGGTCCCTGAGTGTGTGTGCCGGTGCACGTGTGTGTCAAACCCTACTCCTGGGTTTAGTCCTCATTCTGCAGCTTTAATTAATACGCTATTCTGAAGGCACTTTCAGATTCACAGAATGGAGCAGGAAGTACAGGGATTCCCTGCACGCCTCCCACACAGCTGCAGTGTCTCGAGTCTGATTAATTCAGATTTCAGGGTTAAAGATAAAAAGGGAAGTGTGGCCACTCAGCCAAGGCGTTCCTCACTCAGGCCCCAGGCACCGCCTGCCCACAAGGAAAACACCGCCCAGGCAGTTACTGGCAGGGGCAGGCAGGGGACAGAGACAGCGTCGAGGACTCCCGGGGAGCAGCTTGGGGGTCCGTCCAGGGCACTCCCTCCCACCCACCCCGGAGCTCAGACGCAGGCAGCTCCCGCCCCAGGGTCCGACCACACAGAGAACTGATCCGCAACCCTCTCCACCTGGAGACCGAACGGTCAGTCCCCGGGGTGTACGGCTTTCACATGGAAGGCATTCCACGTGGGGACGCAACTCAGCTAGCGCCTGACCTAGAAGGACGTGGAAGGACTGACGGGCCCTGTGAGGCACGCGCCTCCCCTCCACTCCGGAGCAGCTCAGCCACCTCCCAGGTCTCAGTTCCTGGGCCTCACTTAGGAAGAGGCTTCAGGTGTGTGCTGGAGCCACCGTGAACAGAGGGGAGCAAAGGCAACAGGAAATTGATGTGGAAGCCAAGGCAGCACTAGGTAAACTCTGGCCACACTCGGATGCACACAGGCCAGCGTGCACAGGGCAGTCACAGGCCTGGAACACACACACAGACACACACAGGCCATGCACACACAGGCATGCAGGGCAACCGGGCCTGGGAGGCAACCTGGTTACAGCGAGTGGACTTACAGGTTTCCCCATTCTCTATGCAGCAGAGAAAAACAAGAGTGCGTTACTGACTTCAGGAGTGAGCACCGGGGCTGTTCCAGACATCACAGCTGCCCGGGAGAACGCCGCCTCGTCCCACCCCACAGGGCCTGGGAGCCCCCAGTCCTTCCTAAGAATCCAGCTTTAGGATCTGGCTCCAACCCCAGGTGAGAGGTGTCTCTGGTGCTGTCACCCTGGGACTCAGAGGCTGAGTCTGCAGAACCAGACCCACACCCCCAAGGACCTTGTCCAGCCCTGGTGTTCGCAGCCCAAGGCCACAAGTGGGAGCCTTGGTGTGGGGCAGGCCCTGGAGCAGCCTGAACTACCCACAGGGTGAAGGCCAGGAATTCCGTGCCCACTGGCACACGCCGCCTCGCCTCCACGGAACACTCATCTGCCTGCTGCAGTGAGGCTTGCACAGCAGAGCAGGGCAGGCCTGGCTGCAGGGCTGACTTCGGGGCCGGCCTAGGTACCAGGAGGACCACTTGGCACCCAGCACCTCAGCGCCATGGCTCTACATCACATAAGAAACGATCCTCAGTGCCCACACACGGCTATAACAATTCTCAAATAGAAGGACCAGAAAACGCCGAACTCAGGGCCCGGCCTTGGCAGCAGCAGGACCCCTCAGTGCCCACTCAGGCAGCTGCCTATTCTCTAATGGGCCCACTGGCCTGCGGGGTTGCCCCAAAGCTCTTAAGTGGTTAGGAAAGGGACTCTGTCCTGTCAGGTCAGCACTGCCAGGACCTGTCACATGCACGGACACTCACGGCTTCATGCTGAAGAGGTCTTTGAACCCAGACAGGCTGGTGTCTCTGTTCCTGTACTTCTCGGCAATCAGCTTCTCCCTGGTCCAGGTCATCTGCACCTTGTCTGGCGTAGGCGGCGCTTGGGTCCTGGCCGCTGCTGCGGTATGCGACGCAGTGTTCCTGTCGTGGATCAGCTGGGCCTGGTGGGCCCGGGATTCGTTGAGACCAGCCAGTCTCAAAACACCCCTACCCGGGACCCAGCCTGGCTTCCAGCACCGGCCCTGAGCTGCCCCCCCGGCTGCCTCCCTCCTCCCAGGCTGCCTCCCTCCTCCCAGGCTGCCTCCCTCCTCCCAGGCTTCCTGACCAAACGCTCACTTCCTCCTCCCATCTTCACCCCCTCACCGTCCCGCCCTGGCCCTGAACTGGAGAGAAAGGCCCCACGACCCAGTGCTGACAGGAGGGGACACGTGCTGGGAGAGTCTCCTCCCCACCTGACGGGGCTCCACGCACACTGTGTTCACCCCGACCACCCGCTCGCCCACACAACCAGCACGCAGGCGTCCCTGTCTCAGGGAGGCTCAGGGCAGGTGGGGCCGTGCCAGCATCCAGGCCCTGTCCCACGGAAGCAGGCTGTGTCTGACCAGCCAGGGGACATTTGGGGGCCAGTTGGGCTGACAGGGGCCCTATGGGGCACCGCTGGGGCCAATGACAGGGCCAGCCCCATGGGTCACTTCGGACAATCCGAGGAAAATGAGAACACCGTCCGCCCCTCGCTGTAGGCGCTGAAGGGGAAGTGGTGCCCTCACTGCAAGGTTGCACCAACGGCACAGTCCCTGGTGGTTAAACACCCTCCACGGGGTCCTCCCTCCCTCCCTGCACCCTTCATGCCCTCCTGCTGTTGTGGCCAGTCTGAAGGGGAGGCCAGTGGGAGCTCCCAGACATGGGTGCCACCTTGGAAGTTATATTTACACATGTGCCGGAATGGCCACCTCTCCCACCGTGGCTGGAGCCCTGCCTGAGTCTGTGCCGCAGCCCGGGGGAGCCGCTCGTCTCAGGGGCATCAGGAGTCCGGAGCCCTGCCTGAGTCTGTGCCGCAGACCAGGGAAGCCGCTCCTCCCAGGGGCCTCAGGAGTCTGTGAGCCCCGGGATGATTTTAAAAAGCCAAAGGCCCAGAGTGATTTCACTGGACCAGGTTCTTCCTCCCCAAATAAACATGCTTAACTTGGATGCCAGTCCTTCTCAAAAGGGAAGAGGTTGGCACAGATGGAGGAGGGCCTGGGGCTGCCTCCCTCTCTGGACATGGACAGCAGGCCCCAGGCCTCTACTCACTGTGGCTGGCCCTGCAGCCACCTCACAGCCCGGCCCGGCCTAAATTTCCCATGGCCTTGAATGTGAAACCAGACCCAAGGGCTGCCTGCTCTCAGCAGTGCCAGCGCCGCCCACCTGGCCCTGAGGGCCACCGTGTAAGGCACTAGAGGGTGCCCAGCCAGCGTCTGCACAGCAGCTCAGCCAAACCCCAGCCTCCGCAGAGCAGCGACATCTCCAAACCCGCCCTGGCCCAGCAGGGGCCCTTCGAGCTCCAGCTTGCCGCTCCCACTCCTGGTCCCTCCTCGGTCAGCATTTGCCGACTCTCCACACTGAACTTCCCATCAAGCCGTGGGTGGATTCTTGCTCCTGGCTGGACCCGGGCTGAACCCTTGTGATGCCAGGGCGACCCTGCTGGAGCTTAGGGACCTGGCCTGGACAGAAACAGAGGATGTGGGTCCTCCCAGCACTCCTGGCTGCCCGGGCCCCCATGGAAGGGGTCTCTGTAAACAGACAAGCTGGGCGTCCCCCCTGGGTCCTGCATCTGTGCCCACCCTGACCTGCCGAGGGTCTGGGAGCCGGCAGAGCCGCGCTTCTCTGTTGGGGAGAGCGGTGGTCACTGCTTAGTGATTCCGGCTGGCAGCGCATATGGCCCTAGACACAGACCCGTGTACTGCAGGTTCCTGCTGAGGCCGAGGCCCCAGGGCAGGCAAAGCCTCTGTCCCTGCCGCCACTGTCACTGTAGTCTCAGAAAACCATCGCCTGCACCTGGTCTGCAGACACAGACACGCGTGTGATGCCAGCCTGGTGGGAGCCACGAAGACCCCACGAGGCCGTGACCTCACAGAGCTGAGCGTCCTGCTACCAGGCGACCCCCACACCGTCCTCTGGTGTGAAGTGACCCCAGAAACGCATGCCCTCGGGGTCTCACAGTGGCCACAGAGCCCAGCCCAATGTAACTCAGGTGGACACACCTGGACATTCTCAGCAGCCTACAGGTACCCACGGAGCCAAAGCCACTGCAGCTGGGCGGGCAGCTTCCACGTGTGGAGGCTGAGCAGGTCTGCGTTGGTGGCAGGGTGTGGTGGCACCTCCTCTCCAGCTCACTTCCCTCCCTCCACACATACTCACTCTCCCCTCCCACTTGGTCTTGGATAGGAGGACGGAATCTGTGCACACTGTGTGGAAGGGCGCTGAGGGGCTCCAGGCTTTCAGGCTGTGAGACGAAGCAGCCATCGTAAGAAGCTGCAGGCACTCATGTGGGCACTCATGCAGGCACTCATCTGGCTCAGAAGCCGCTGACCCTGTCAGAGGGCACCACCCTTGGGGAGGGTCCGCACGTCTCCTGCCTGCATTGCTGCTCAGTTAGAAAAGCTAAGTTCAAAGGTCCTGGCCCTGTCACTTCCTGTACATGAGCGTGCATCTGGCAGGCCGCCATTCCTCTAACCAGGCACTCGCATGCCCAGGCTCCAACGAGCTCTGGCTCTGACCCCACTCCTGCGCTCCTGCAGGGCCTCTGCCACCTCCACGCGGACCAGGGACTGAGACTGCAACGCAGCACCTGAGGAATGCTCTCTGGAGGACCCTCCTGGGCTGCAAGAGAGTCCCAGGAAAGACTCAGCAAAGCCGGCTGTACTTCTCAGAAAGCCTGGTCTCTGTGGCCGCGGCCCCCACGCACCTCTCGCTCCCGCTCGTTCTTGGACAGCTGCATCTGCTTCAGCATCTGTGACCTCTGCTCCATCATGAGTGTCCTCTCGTAGGTGAAAGCAGAAATGTCGTTTTCAACCTAGAAAGTTGCCAAGCACATAGTAAGCCCAGTGTGCACAGAACCATGACTGCCTCCAACACCGCCCCGGCACCCAGAGACTGAGCTGCCCTGAGCGGTGGGGAGAGGCCATGTGTCCCGGGCCCCACAGGCCCCCTCTGGCTCTCAGGCCCCCCGCCCAGTGGCCAGGAAGGTGTGAGACAACGGGCAGTCACGCTGCACACACACTCTGCTCACGTCCCTCCCCGGGACCCTCCGACCGGGCACAAGGGCAGCTGTGAGGACAAGGCCGCAGTCACAAACCAACCCAGCGCATGCGGCTCAGGGCAAGGCACTGCCCCGTGGGGCTGTAGGATCCACGCCCATAGATGTCACTGTCTATGCTTGGGGGGCTCGGCACCACGGGAAACCCACCCAGGACACATGGAGAATCCACAGCACAACCTCAGAGCCCACCATGCGGGACCCTGTGTCTCACCCGCTGCACCCGCTGTGCGGGACCCCTGTGTCTCACCCGCTGCACCCGCCGTGCGGGACCCCTGCGTCTCACCCGCTGCACCCGCCGTGCGGGACCCGCTGCACCCGGCTCATGGGAGTTGGGAGCAGCTGTGCCTGTTAAACGCCAGTGTTTAAAACAGCACACCATATCGGGCGCAGTGGCTCACACCGGTCATCTCAACACTTTGGGAGGCCGAGGCGGGTGGATCACTTGAGGTCAGAAGTTTGAGACCAGCCTGGCCATCATGGTGAAACCCCATCTCTACTAAAATACAAAAAAAAAAAAAAATTAGCCAGGTGTGGTGACGCGCACCTGTAGTCCCAGCTACTTGGGAGACTGAGGCAGGAGAATTGCCTGAACCCAGGAGATGGAGGTTCCAGCCTCAGGGACAGAGCGAGACTTTGTCTCAAAAATTTTTTAAAAAAACAAACAGCACGCCAGACTGAATGGCAGCGGCCCACACACCCCTCTCCAGCCAGGTGACACTTTGGGGCCAGGGCCACGGTGGGGTGGGCAGCACCAGCCCTGCCAGAGATGTGGCCGAGAGCATCGGGGGTGCAGGGAGCTGCAGGTTCCCGGACTTCAGAGCTAACAACCCCTGCTCAGGAGCTGGTGAGCTGCCTCTGGCACCACGGGGGTGCTGGGGTGCGGCTGGGGGTGCGGCAGGGGCCATGGGCTCACTTTGCCTGTTTCCTCTGGGCCCCAATGGCCGCCCCACCTGGCCCCCTGGCAGGGCTGGTTCTCCCAGGCAGCATTTTGTTACCATTTTACTAAGTGGTTTTATGACTTGGAAATAACGTTATTCATACAACTATTAGCACCAATAATAACTCCTACAACCTTGAACCTGCAAAGCCTCGTCCAAGCAAGACAAACTCCAGCCATCGTCCCTGAAGACACAGCCACGAGCAAATGAAGCCCAGTGTACAAAACTGGGCAGAAGACCGCCCAGTGTCACGCAGGCCCGCGGCCCTCGACCTAGGAAAGGTCCTACAGGGCAAGAGGAAAAACCGAGTTCCACGGGAACTGACGCAGAAACACAGAAAGTTGTCGGTGGGGCATGAGGCCACGCCTGGCCTCACTCACAGCCAGACACAAACCCGGAGCAGGCGCTTGGGGCCTCTGCCATACCCAGGGCTGGGGGGCTGAGGGGCTGGGGGGCTGGGGAGACCGCACCTCCCAGGCTGCTGCAGGGGCACCGATGGCTTCCTGGGGGACAGCATGACAGTCTCTATCCAGCTTTATGTCTTCCCAGCACACACCTCTAGGAGTCCAGGCCACCGAGGGCCTGCAAAACCGTGCACTGGGGTCATGGGAGCCAGAAGAAATCAGGACTTTGTGGGTTCTGACTTCAAGGCCAGTGTTGTTGGTGTGATCCACATGGGGTCAAAACCCACAAAGTCCCGGGACCGCCAACAGGACCGGAGGAGAAGGCACAGCCGTGGATCCGGGTGGGCTGGTAGGGAGCAATAGCATGGTTCTATCCAGCACAAGGGGCCCACCAGACCCCCAGGGTCCAGAGCTCTATGCTTGGGGGCCGGGAGCAAGCGCTCCCACGTCAGGCCTCCGCCCATCAACCCCGTCCTCTCCAGGCTTGAAGGACGGGACGAGTCTCTGTCCAGGCCCCGCCTGCAGCGGACTGAGGGGTTGTCTGTCCTATGCAATGGCTGCGGCCTGGCCTCACTCTGACCAGTGCCCTTCTTCCCTAGTCCCGACTGCTGACGTGGGGTTTCTAGCCGTGGGACTGGGCCCATCTGGGGAGAGCACCCAAAACGGGAGGTGCTCAGAGGTGCATCCACCATGGCAATACCACTGAGGCGTGAGGTGCACCCACCATGGCAATGCCACTGAGGCGTGAGGTCCTGGACAGGGTCCCGGGCCGAGGAGGACATGAGACCATGGGGGACACGGAGACACCGACGCCGGCTCTAGGACAACACCCCGCCCAGGTGACACGAGGTGTCAACAGGGACACACGGGCTCTGTGCTCTCTGCAATGTCCTGGCGATTCCAAAACCAAGCCTCCTCAACCGCCCCGCAAGGCCCGGCAGTCCCCACCACAATCGCCACCACCTTCTCCTCCCCACCTCCACCTCCACCTCCACCTCACGAGGCCCACAGCCCTCCCCCTTCAGCCCCACCTCCTCCCCCATCTCCTCCCCCCTTCCCCTCCGACCTCCTCCCCTCAAGCCGCAGGCCTCACCATCTCCACCACCTCCACCTCGGCACTGATGCGCAGGTGGTACAGGAACATCTGCAGGTCCTTCTTCATCTGGATGCTGTTGTCGTCCACCTGGGCCACCGTGAAGATGCGCATCCGGCACTTCCTCCACACCTGGAGACAGGGCGGGTATGGCTGCGGGGCCTTGGAGGAGCCTGCCGGGCCCACGGCGCGTGGGGTAGCCGTGCTCCGGCTGGTGCGTCCCCGTCCCCACCCCTGTCCCCGTCACACCCCACCTTGTGCTGGCGCAGCAGGAAGGGAAGCAGCATGAGCATGCCGCCGTCATGCACGATCCACCACACGTCGATGCAGCCCCCACTGAAGCGCTCCTGGTTTTGCGGAAACGAGTCAACGTTCTTGGCCACCAGCAGAGCCTGGTGCGCGGTGGTGGTGTCGCGGACGGTGTCTGTGAGAGAGGTGGCCCTCCGCAGGTCACCTGAGGCCAGGGTGCGGGACGGGCCTCGGTGGAAGTGTCTGGCCTCCCCTGGGACTCACAGCCAGCGCAGGGGTGGGCACAGCGAGGCGAGTGGCATCCCCGCAAAGCCCCCACCCTCACTCCGTCAGCTCCTCCAAGGCCCAGCCAGAGACTCACAGCAGAGTTCAGTTGCTGGTCATGTGCCCAGGAACTCCCCCAGCCCCCGCGGGGCTCTGGGAGAAGGGGAGGGAGTGCCTGGACACTTTCAGATGGCCGCTCCCCGGCCAGAGCCTTCCACAGCCTCAGAGCACACACCCTCAGGCCGGCAGCCTCGAGGCCCGTCGGGACCTGACAGCGCACAGGCCTGGGGACTTCGAGGGGACAGTGAGCGGACGGCGGGGGGACAGCGAGCAGACGGCGAAGGGACATCGAGGGGATGGCGAGGGGACAGTGAGGGGACGGTGAAGGGAAGCTGAAGGGACAGTGAGGGGATGCAGAGGGGACAGTGAGGGGACGGTGAAGGGAAGCTGAGGGGACAGTGAGGGGATGCAGAGGGGACAGTGAAGGGACGCTGAGGGGACGAAGAGGGGACAGTGAGGGGATGCCGAGGGGCCGCCAGCCACACCTACCCACAAAGTTCTTCCAGGAGAAGGGGTTGTCCTCCTGCTTCCAGGACGCAGGCCAGGCCATGAGCACTGTGTTGTGCTTCAGGCCGCCCAGGCCGGCCGACTGGATCAGGTGGGACATGCCGTCCCGCAGGCTGGACGAGACCACCAGCTGGCAGAAACCCTTGGCCTTCTCTGCACTCATTAGGGCCCGTATGTTCTGCGGGAGACAGGACAGGTTAGTGCTACGGCCCCCAAGAAGGAGTGGGGCGTGCAGACCCACACCCACCACCTACGGTGGCCAGAGCACCCCCACCACCTCCGTGGACCCAGCAGGAGGGAAGGCCTGAAAGCTCAATGGTGTGCCGTGGTGCTCCAGGCCACTGTGTGCGTGTGCGCGCGTGTGTGTGTGTGCATACTCACACACTGGGGAGAGACACGCAGAGCAGGTGCGACTGATGCATGTGCAGGTGATGTGGAGGGCTGCTCTGGGCACATAACGCCAGGCAGTTCTCTGAGGTGATCCACAACATCCTAGACCCACCCCCCACTTCACTTGGATTCTCTGGGGCAGGTTCATACACCTGGTGCCTCAGAAACACCTGAAAATGGGTCAAATTAGCAACTCTTCAAAGAGAGGCCGTGGGGTCCAGGATGAAGCACCTTAAGAGCAATGGCGGTGGTGGAGGGCTTCAGGGGAGTCACTGTTGTGTGTAGTCTCCTCCCGGAGTTGGGGGGGTCACTGCTGTGTGCATTCTCCTCCCGGGGTGGGGGGGTCACTGCTGTGTGCATTCTCCTCCCGGGGGTGTCTGAGTGGCTCGACTCCACGGGGGGGCCGCACAAGCGTGGCCGAGGGCCTGCCACGCACTAAAGCCACATGTGTGTGGACACAGGTCTTCCACCCTCTGATCTTCACGCAACCTCAGGCCCTGGAACCCCAGGGAATGCCCTGCTGGGTCTCAGCCTTGTGTGGTACCAGTGGCCCCTTCCCGCCTGATTCTCCCTTTTGGAGAAAACGTGCCTCTCCCAGACTGTCTCCTGCTGCGTTCTGGGATAACCACTTCCTTGCTTGCACAGATCTACAGACAGAGCAGTTCTGTCCAGGATGGACCAGATCCCACATTTCACTGGCTTCTGGTTTGGATGCTTAGAGGATGAGATTTGGGAGCTCTGAGCGACGAGATTTACATGAGACTTGGGACTCAGCTGGTCTGTGCAGGGCTGAGACTTCGGGAGACGTACACGTGTATCAGATATGAATTTCAGGGCCCAGAGTGCAATTGCAGTGGGTTGAACGGTGGCCCCCAAAAAGAGGATACCCACATCCCGGCCCCGGGAACCGGAGAATGCAAGCTTATTTGAGAAAACTGTCTCCGTGGATGTATTGAAGAACCTTGTAATTAAGTGACGATCTTGAGAGAGCATCCTGGGTCAGAGTTGGGCCCTGAAGCCACTGACAAATGACCTTACAGGATGAAAGCAGGAAGAGCTCTCAGACTGGGAGGAGGTGGCTTCGTGCAGGTGTGGACAGAGGCAGAGGGACCGGCGCCCAGGGTCGCCTGGGGCCCCCGGAGCTGGAGGAGGCGTGGGGGTCCTCCCAGGAGACTCTGGAGGCAGCGTGGCCTGTGGTCTCCTTCATCACAGACTCCCAGGCTCCAGAACTGGGAGAGAACAGACGCCCTTTGCTGTGAGCTGTGTGGTCTCTGTCCCGTCACGGGAGCCCTGGGCCACTCGGAGACCAGAGCCACCACCTGCCTCCTTTGCCGAGATTCCAGTGGCCCCTATGTCAGCCTGACTGGTGTCCTCACCCCCTACCCTGGCTCCCACCTAGAGCTCCACCAGCCCTTCACACACAAAACACCACCTAGTGTTCTCCCACAGCCCCGCTCCTCCTCGGGCACCCCTCGCCCACACTCCGCTCTCCAGACACCTCCACCTTCTGCCCAGCTGCCTGGGGCAAGACGGGACAGGGTGCGGGGCCAGCAGATACGCTCCTCTTTGACACTTTCGCTTAGGTCAGGAAAGGCCTGAGCATGTTATCCCCAAGGGGCGCCAGCCAGCAAGCAGAGGCAGGGGCCCCAGCGAGGCAGAGACCAGCTGGAGGTGGAGGCTGCGGGGTGGACACAGCGGCCCCGGGCAGGAAGGCGCCGGGAAGCGCCTGCCTCGGGGGTCACGTGGGAAGAAGGCAGGAAGCACGGCTGTTTCAGCAAAGGCCGCACAGCAGCCTCTTTATGCGGCTGCTTCTCATCCCCACGAGACCCCTCTGAGGGCAATTCAGGCTCTCTGTTCCTGGGCCCCCATCTGGCCGGAGACCAGAGCCCAGGGAAAGCCCTGTTCAGGATCAACCAAGTTTGGACGCAGCCACTGGAGGGGCCCTGAGGGTCTCCAAGTGCTGGAGCCATGTCACGGTGGCCACTTCCCACATGACCGGCTGCTGTGTTCACCCCACGTGCTGGCTCCAAGGAGTCGGAGCTGGGGATCTCACCTCTCCTCTGGCCTCACCGTTGGGAAAACCACCTTGCAGGACTGCAGGGTTTCAGGAGGACGCGGCACTGCCCTGGCCTGGCAGGAACTCAGCACTGTGTCGGGGGACCCTGTTACTACAAGTCCCCGCACCCGCCCAGCGCGGCAACCACAGAGGCCTCCATGCAGACAGACCTCAACCCAGAGGGCAACAGGCCCTTTACAAGTGGGGAGCAAGAATGCCAGTGCCTTAGGACCCCTTTCGTGCCAATCAGTGCCACACAGAACAGAGCACAAGGGCGTGCGTGAGCCTCCCTGGCGACTGCATGAGTCACGAAGCTGCACGCTTCTTAGAGAAAAGTCTATGCTTTACAGACTTGCTCAGGCCAGGCGCAGTGGCTCACACCTGTAATCCCAGCACTTTGGGAGGCCGAAGCAGACGAATCACTTGAGCTCAGGAGTTCGAGACCAGCCTGGCCACTGTGGCGAAACCCTGTCTCTACTAAAAGTACAAAAATGAGCCGGGCGTGGTGGTGGGCACCTGTAATCCCAGATACTTGGAAGGCTGAGGCAGGAGAATTGCTTGAACTCGGGATGTGGAGGTTGCAGTGGGCTGGGATCGCACCATTGCATTGCAGCCTGAGCAACAGGCGAGACTCTGCCTCAAAAAATAAATAAATAAAAACTAAAAAAAAAAAAGATTTGCCCAATATTTCTCTAATTTCACACTAACATAGCCACGATGGAGGAGAACACAGCTCCCCAGAGCAGCGCACCCCAGAGGCAGCCAAGGGAAGGCGGGGCCTGCAGCTGGCTCCAGCCCTCACCACCAATGCAGCTAAGTCACAGCCAAAGGCTCGCTGAGAGCAGCGGCGGCAGGGTGGGCTCGGTCCCCCATCGCGAGAGCGGGCTCCTGTCTGAGGCTGCCCCAGAGCCCCCAGCCGAAGGGCTGTCGGCCGGAGCGGATCTGGCTGTGAGCTGCATTAGATGTGAGAGTGAAAGTGAGGGCAGCTCTTCCCATGGCGGTGATGACTGTGGCAGAGCGTGGCAGGCCATCCCGTCATCCCCCCCGTCACTGCAATCCCAGCCCTGTCCCTCACGTGCCCAGATGCGCCTTCACACACCTCCAGGGAGGTCAGGTGGTGCCAGGATTCTTAGAACCCACACCATCAGGGCAGTTCCAACTCCGGGATTCCTCCTAAGAGCATTCCAGCACGGGATAAGAAACACGGAAAGGGACATATGGGGACCAGGACTGTGAACATCCCCCCGAAAACCACAATACCTAAATCCACGGGTTCACAGTCAATAGCAGCTAACGCCTGAACCCGTGGTGAGCCACGATGCCACTGTCAGGGAAAGGGAAGGCCCAGAACATCTCCTATCTTCCCTGGAAAAGCGGCCCTGTGGAGCAGCCTGAGAGGGTGGCCGTCCATGTGGCCAAGGTGGCGGGAGGGGCGGGGGCCATTTTTTACCTCCACGGATCCTGGCCCTAGGGGTCACGCCACCGGAGGCCGCTACCGTCCACACACCCACAGCCCTGTTGAGCTGCATTCCCACCCCTAGGCTAACCGGCCTGGATCTGGACGGGCCTCAGTGCGGCTGTGGTTGTGCAGAGAAATGGACAGCAGGGGCCGGCTGCAGATGCCTGGACACAGCCACAAGGCCCCAGTGGGGGCATGACAGCAGGGAGCTGGCTCCCAACCCACAGCAAGGACAGAGGGGGCACCCGCATGGGAGGGCCTCGGACACACACCACCACAACAGGCACTTTGTGTAGGCTCCACAGACTCCCACAGACACGAGGGGGAAGGAGGCGGCTCAAGGCGCTGGCAGCAGCCAGCCCTGCCTGGAAACGAGGCACCCCGGCATGAAAATCATGCAGCTGGGCGCTCGGAAACTCCCCATTTTAGCGAGAAATACAGAAGTAACTCCAGGTGGCGTGACGGGCCCCGCGGGCTTTGGCGGTGTCATAATTCCATTTCTGGACAGTGAGAAGCTTCCCATAAGAAGTTTGAAAATCAGAGAAATGAAGACATGAAGTCTCAGGCCCTGATGTCCTGGGGGAGGCGACTGTGGCAGCACGGTACACACCCAGGGCACTCACCTGTCCCTCCCCACAAAGCTCTGAGTGGGCAGAAATTCGGCCGCCCACAGGCATCACGCTTACACGGCCCCCAGGGAGCTCCAACAGCAGACGAAGACTGAGCTTGCAGCAGAACCATGACTGCAGCTCTGGACGGGGCTCACCCATGGTGGGAGGAGGCGGTCCCAGGGTTCGCCCTTGGAAAGCTAATGGCCCTCAGCGCCTCCCAAGCGTCCCAGGGTGCGGCTGGCACTCCCAGGCCTCAGCACACCGCTCCGAGCTCAAAGCCACCGCCATGGCTGAAACACAGCAGTGCCATGCACAGCACAGTGTTGACACGTCGCGATGAGGACATACCAGGGCGCGTTTCCTGTGCAGCCCGGGTGGGAAAGGGGCCCGGCCCCCAGACCCTGCCCTGCCCACCTCCTCGGCCCGCTGTGCCTCCATGTGCTTGTCCAGGTATGTCCCCTCCAGCACCGAGCCCACGATGGTCAGGCCCTTGCCGGCCTTCAGCTGTGACGTGAAGGACAGCAGGCGGGGGTGCTTCACAGCCTGCTCTGCGTCCAGGTTCAGCATCACCAGCACTTGGGGCCTGCAGCGGGGGTGGGGTGGCTGTTACCATGGCAATACTCACCCATGCACCCGCACACGGCCCATCAACAGGGCAGGTGGGACGGCTGGGGCACGTGACACAAGTGGGACAAGTGACAAAAGGGACAGGTGACACAGATGGGATGGGGAGACATGTGACACAAGTGGGGTAAGCTGAACAGGTGACAGGTGAGACAGGCCACACAAGCCAGGTGGGACAGGCAGGGCCGATGGACAGTTGGGCACTAGCCAGGCAGGACAGGTGAACAGGCAGGTTAGACAGGTGGGACAGGTGACATGCTGGACAGGTGAGACAATGGCCCAGGACACATGCCGGAGGCCCCTGCCAAGACCCTGAGGGGACACTGGCCCAGGGCACTCGCCTGAGGCCCCCGCCGAGACCCTGAGGGAACAATGGCCCAGGGCACATGCCTGAGGCCCCTGCTGAGACCCTGAGGGGCAGAGGCTTCCTGCAGATGGCCTTTGCTTCAGCAGGAGCCACCCTCTCCCACCCCAAGCCCAGGGCTGTGCCGGCAGAGGGGCCGGCTCCCCACGCCCGCACCCTGCAGCAGGGACACCCCCGGTGCTCCAAGGCCCCCAGCTGTGCAATTCGCTCTGCACCAGGCAGTGTTCACATCCCAGACCGTGCCCAAGCGGCTGAAGGTAAGAGGCCCCTGAGACTCCAAGGTCCCCACTCAAAGGCCAACCTCAGAAACGGCTCTTCTGTGCATCTGAGGAGCACGGGGCATGGGCGGTGCTCACCTCCAGTTCTTGGTGTGGGGGGGCCCGTGCTCCACACGCAGCAGGGCATAGCGGGCAGCGTTCAGGGACAGGCCGCGGATGCCGTCGCCCCACTCCTTCTCAGCACTGCGGGAAAGGAAGTGGGGGGCTTGTTCAGCCACATGCCCGGGGGCTTCTCTCCCATCCGGGAAAGCGGGGACCTCTGGGGGCAGGAGAGTCAGGGCAAACAGGACCCCCGGGAAAAATCCCTGGATAAGGAGGAAGGCCTCCGTGCCCACCCCTGCCCTCAAGGGAGCCCATCCCAGGAGCCACTGGGTCAGAGGGTGCCGTGGCTATGGAGGAAATGAGGAATGAGGTCTATGTCCAGCATGCGTGAGGTGTCTTCCTCGCAGGGTGGGGAGCAGGAGGCCTGTGACAGGGAAGTGGCTGGACCCCGGGAAGGAGGCGGGTGCAGGGGGAGGGAGGGTGGGCGCTGGGGCATGGGGAAGGACATCCGTGGCTGCCGAGCGAGTAGAGGCACAACCCAGGGACACCTCGCGAGACATTAGCAGGAAGAGTCAGCCACGGGCTCACCGCCTGCTGAGGACGGCACGAGACAAGAGCTCCAAGCTGGAGACACTGTCCATGAGGACAGGCACCTTGGCCTGGCTGGAGGTGGGAGGGTAACCCTGGCTTTCACAGCACAGCCCACCTGCACCTGCTCCCAGCTGCCCCCAGGACGGCACACGACATTCGGGCCCCAGGGAGGCCCCTCTAGGGAGCTGCCCTGGGCATAGTGTGAGAGGGGCCCGCAATCCTGTGCCCCGGGTCCGTGAGGGGGGCTAACGGCGCTTACCCGCGGTACTCGATGTACTTGTAGATGCAGCCAGCAATGAGCATGGCGGAGAGCGCATAGTACCAGGAGCAGATGAACATCAGTGCCAGGCATAGGCTCATGCCCAGGAAGGACAGGGTCCTGGGGGCGGGACAAGTGGCTCAGGGGTGGCCCAATGCCACACGGACACTGCCCCTCCCTCAGTGAAACTCTGTTAACACCAGGAAAACAGTCACTGATGCCTGACGACCACGCCTGCACGCAACCACCTCTGAGGGGTGACGTGGCTCCCTGGGCCCCTGTGGGAGCCGCTACTCCAAGACCCAGTACACAGCTCCAGCTCCCAGCGTGCACACAGCACCTCGGCTGTGCACGCAACACCATGGCTGCAGCATCCACCCAGCGCCTGATTCCCGAGGAGGGGAGTTAAGAAGACCCACAGCCCTGATGGAATATGTCCCAAGTCTGGGAGGGCCGGCTGACCACGGGAGGTACAAGGCGCACACAGACACCTGGGCATCCTCGTAACTAGAGGCCTTCCTCAGGTGCAGAGGCAAAGACAGGCCACAGTCTCATCAGCTGCCCAGGGGCTTACTCCGCAAAGGAACAGTCAATGACCCACCTGGGGTCTTCAGGCCCAGGGCAGCTGGCCTTGCAGAGACACCCAGTGTCCCCGCCTGCAGGGCTCCTGACGCCCGTGCTGAGCGGCCTCCCCAGTGGCAGAGGCACCCAGTGTCCCCGCCTGCAGGGCTCCTGACGCCCATGCTGAGCGGCCTCCCCAGTGGCAGAGGCACCCAGTGTCCCAGCCTGCAGGGCTCCTGACGCCCGTGCTGAGTGGCCTCACCAGTGGTAGAACTTGAAGCGTGGACGCCAGTTGGGGGTACGTAGCAGGGTCTGCACGGCACAGGCCAGGTTCACGAACAGGTAGCACATGAGGAAGAACCTGCAGGGACAACCGGCCACTGACACGCGCCGACTGGGCCCCTCCGAGCCCCCAGTCACTGCCACCTGGGAGACCACCCTTGTCATCACTGTCCCTCCCACCTGCGTCTTGTCTCCCCACGTCTCTCATGTCTCTGTACATAAGCTGACTCAGACTGACTCCGAATCGGGCCCCCTCAGGCCCCAGCCATCCTGTGGCCGCCTGGTCCATCAAGAGATGGGTCATCGTCCCTTCCCCAGCAGCCATTTGTTCAGCCACACTGCCCCCGGCAGACCCTGGCCGGTGCCTGCCTGGAGGCCTGTGCACCTGCCTTCCCCGGCCCAACTCCCTTCCCGGCAGGATCCTGACTGCCCACGGCTGGCCCTGCCTGTTCACTGATTGTCCTGAGCAGGGCCTCCCGTCCACACTGCCCCATGCTCCAGGCCCATACACCCAACTCCAGGTCCCCATCCTGCCAGGGCTCACATGGAGAGGATCGGGGCCACGCTGTCCAGGGAGGCAATAAGGATGCCAGTCTCACAGATGAGGACTGTCAGCAACAGCGCCCATGTGGGCTCCCCGTTGGCCTTCCCATGGCCAAACACCTGCAGGGAGAAGGGCAGGAAGATGGGGCAGATGACACCACTCTTTTAGGAGAGAAGCTGCAGGCTGGTCAGGTCCAGCCCAGATGAGTCTTAAAGGCAAAGACCAGCAGACACTGCCTTTCACAGTAGGTCCCCGGGACATCACCCGGCCGGCCCGGGAAGAGGCCCTGACAAAGGGCTGCAGCCCGGGAGGCTTCAGAGCTGTGTCTACACCGGGCCTGCCTGCAACCTGTGCGGCCTCAGCCCACCCCCCACCTGCCTCAGTTTCCCCGACCACACAACACAGGACCAGCATCTCCAGGGTACTCACGGCTCCCCAGACCCTGTGGTAACCTTTCTCATCAGGCCACCCTCACCTCCCAGAAGCTGAGGCCCACGGGGTCTGTGTGCCCGTCCCCTTCCTGGACACCACGCCCTAGGCCCGGCTGGGACTGACAAGACGCAACCACACAAAGGCCCTGTGGGTCGGGACCCTGCTGAGGAACCGGCGATGGGCGAGGATGGCTCTGCCATCCACAACTTTCCCACAGCTCCCCTGGCCCAAGTGGCAGGAGGAGCCACAATCGGCAGCTCTGGGCACAGCACACGGACAGGACCCAATGCAGGCATCTGTGCCATCCTCAGAACAGCCACACACTCTGGCTGCAGGCTGGTGACGCCACCTCCCACGGGCTCAGCCACACAGAGAAAGGAGTGGCAGGCAGGCAGGGGGCTTCTGGCCAGACAGCAGACCAGCCACCTCTGGACCCGAGGCTGTGGGCCCTCGCAGCCGCTCCTGACACACCCGGGGCTGCGCTCGGAGGGACCTGCAGGCAGGAGGGCTGGAGCTGCCTCTGCCCACCACCCACCTCCCACCACTCCCATGCTCAGAGCAACGGCCGGGGCAGAACGACCACCACAGGGTCCAAGCTGCAGGCACGCGCCCCACACACGGCACCGTGAGGATCCCGCAGGGAAACAGAGCCCCGACCCTGACCTTCCAGGGTCACCTCCCCCGAGGACGCAGGGCTCACCTGCAGGAAGGGGATGATGCCGTCACGGGCAATGGCCTGCAGCAGGCGCGGTGCCCCCGTGAGGCTCTGCAGGCCGGCGCCGCAGGTGGAGAAGAAGGAGCCGATGACGATGACCCAGGGGGAAGGCCAGGCCAGCATGCCGATGACCAGGTTCCCCTGCAGGGCCTCCCCGAACCTGCAGGCAGGCGGGCGGGCGGGCGGTTTTCAGAAATGTGCCTAAATCAGACAAAATGTCTTCTCCCACCGAGGGGCCCAGTGTGGTGGGAGTGGCTCCCTGGAAAGCTGAGGCCTGGCCTCCAGTTCCCATTGGCTGAAACCTCCCCCAGGCTCTGCCCGGCATGGCCAGAATGCTCTGGAGGGTCTTCAGCGGGGGAGGGGGTCTTGCTCACATCAGGGTCGCTCTTGGGAGCAGGGAAGACCCAGCCTGGCCATCAGCTTCAGTCAGGGACCACCCAGGATCCCCGGGGCCTTGGGGCTGCCAGACAGGCACGTCCCATGAGGATGCAGGGTCAGCGACGACCTGCCTGGGACCCCATTACTTCTCCACTTGGCAGCAGGGCTGGGGGGTCTCCCAGGGCCAAGCCTCACCCATCCACACCCCTGTGGCCTCCCCAGGAAGGGCCTGTGCCCCCAGCTGCATCAGGACTTGGAGGTAGCTCTGAATGGTTCCCCAGGCTCTAGGCTCCAGTGGAAGAGACACACATCAGACCAAGGGGATCCCAACCCTGGGACCAGGACGGCTTCAGCTCTGTACACGGACATGAAGTCCTAGGGCGATGTAATTTCAAAGTCGAACTCGTCCTCAGGAAAACCCAAGTAGACTACAGGCTTTGCACGAAAACTGCAGATGGAAACTTACTTATCTCGTAAGACCACACCTTCGATGCAGGCCCCAAACAGCACAATGCAGGAGAGATCTACAGCTCTTGTCAAGGAAGGGCGGGTCTGCGGGTGCAGGGTCCTCAGGTACAGGGGGGTGGGGTAGGTGGGGAGACGTGCTGGCCAGCTGGCCCCAGGCTCCAGTTGGGCAGGGACCATTCTGCACCCCATCCCATCCCGAGCACGTCCTGTCCCCCGTGTCCTCAGTGCACCCTCCTGGGGCTCTGTCCAGCATCATAGAACAGGGCCCTGGGGTGGTGGAGACACACCTGGCCTGGTGCTTGACTGCCAGGGATCGGCAGGGGACCTCGCTGAGGGGACGATGCTCGGCTGGAAAGAGGCAGCCTTGGGATTGAGAAGCCAGAGGCCCCACGGGCCCAGCCTGCCGGTGGCACACACCACACATAGCTGCGTGTCACTGTCCACACATAGCAGGGTGACTGCTTCTGTTTTATCTACGATCGCATCCCACAGTGGCGAAGAAGCCGGGGTCCTGACAGCAGCCCCAGCCCCGTCTCCCAGGGAGGATGACGTGGTCAGAGCCCGGCCTAACCCAGGAAGTCACACGCCAGTGGCCGAGGGCGCAGCACTGAGCCAGGGAGGGCATGGGGGCCTCCCCCCAGGCAGAGGCTGGAACCTACACCTCCCTCGCCTGCACCCCTCCAAGGATACAGATGAAAGACGTGGTCACTATGGCCAGGATGGTCCCCGTGGGGATGGACTTCTGCGCATCCTTGAGGTCCCCGGACCGGTTTGATCCCGCCATGATACCTGCGAACATGGAAGGTGCTGCCAAGACGCATCTGAGGAGTCAGGGCCACGTGATGGCGGCCTCTGCCCAGAGAGCTGGGAAGGTGGTCTCTGGGGAGACCCCAAGCGTGAGCTGCTCCCGAGGCTGCAGTCCAAGCTCCACCTGCCCACCCTGCAGGACCGCGGCTGGGGGGACGCAGGCCCAGGCACGTTTACCACTCCCCTGGACCCGAGGACAAGGCCTGACCCCAACACCAACCTCCACGCCCCCACACCCAGGGCTCCTCTGGAGCCTGCGTTAATCCCACGACCAAGGGTCAGCCCAGGGACGGTGCTGAGCAATGGCTCACAGGCCCCCAGGACCTAAGGACTTTTGGAATGAGACCCTGGAACGACTCAGAGCCCAGCCAGCCGGGCGGGCAGACGCTGTGACCCCTCCTGCTGCAGCGCCACACGGGCACCACCTTCCTCTAGGGAGCCACGGCCGCAGGCATTTCCACACAATCGGCTCCCACAGCGCTCCGGGAAGCCGGGTTGGTGGTGGCCACTTGACGCCTGGCTCAGTCCCATCCAAGGCACAGCCTGAAGCACCCGTGCTCGGGGTGGCCCGGGAGGTGGCAGAGCGCACAATCCGGTGCCGTGGACCACAGAGACACCCGGAGCCACGCAGAGGCTCTGCCCCCACGCCCTCCACCCACGGCGCTGAGAGCAGACGGACGCGGTAGGCTGGAGTGGAAGCACACGGAGAGGACCCTGGGCTGATCGCCCCCTCCACGGTGAGACGGGCCCACCTTCAGAGGAGGCAAGGTAAACACCAGATGCCAGCGCTGCGGCCAGGCCCTGCGGCTGACCCTGGCTCCAGGGCTTTGAGATGCGCTGAGATAAAGTCCAGGAGCAGACGTGGGAGGGACCGGAAGGACAGCTACAGGCCACACAAGCAGCCAGCGCCAGTCAGGGGCATCCCAACAGGATGGCCGAGTGGAGACAGCCGGGGGCGTGTGCGTGTGACTGGGAGAGCATGGGGCCTGGCCCCACCCCTTGGGGAACAACCAAGGGCCCCACCCCCGGTCGGAACAAGGCCCACTGTTTGAGGAGGACACAGAGGGCCGAGGTCCCCGGCCTCTGAGCTCACACTGAGGCCACTCCTAGGCGTCTCCTAATAGTGTGCCATGTATTCTCAGCAACCCTACAACAGCTTCTCCTGACACAGGCCTGCCCAGGAGAGCGGCAGACAGGCTTCTTACGAATCCATCAGGACACAGAGCGGAGCCCTCAGCCGCTTCCCCTGAGCCAAACAGGCAAGATAAGCAGGGGCAGCAAGGAACACACTAGAGAGAGAGAGACAGAGAGAGACACAGATAAAGAGACACAGAGAGAGAGACAGAGAGAGAGACAGAGAGACAGAGAGAGAGAGATGGGGGAGGGAGAGAGACAGAGAGGGAAAGGGGGAGGAGGAGAGAGAGAGACAGGAGGACAGAATGACAGAGACAGAGAGATGGACAGAGAGACAGAGGAAGGGAAAGATGGAGAGAGGCCGGGCGCGGTGACTCAAGACGCCTGTAATCCCAGCACTTTGGGAGGAGTAGGATGGCTTGAGCTCAGGAGTTTGAGACGAGCCTGAGCAATGTGAGGAGACCTCCCTCTACAAAAAATACAGACATTTGCCGAACGTGGTGCCGTGTGCCTGGGGTCCCGGTTGCTTGGGAGACTCAGGTGGGAGGAATGTTTGTGTCTAGGAGGTCGAGGCTGCAGTGAGCCGTGATCACGCCACTGCCCTCCAGCCTGGGTGACAGATCAAAAAAGAGAGGGAGAGAAAGAAAGAGAAGGAGACGGCTGGAGCAGTGGGCTCACCGGTCACGGAGGGGAAGTAGATGCCAACCAGGAGGGTGAAGGAGGCTGCGATATCAGTGAGCACATAGGGCAGCGTGCTGGCGCGGCTCTCCTCTGCCACAGGCACCGAGGGCACACCTTTCTTCTCCACAAACGCCCCCGCGTGCGCGTACGTACTCCACAGGTTCTCTGCCAGACAAGGAAGATCCATGGGTTTCTGGCACCTTCCGTCCAGCGCCCACACCACGGGGCAGGCCACTCCCTGGCAGGTCCCACTAGAGGCCGGAGGGGAAGGGTCACAGCTTGCGTGCTGCAAGCAGGCTCCAATTCAAACAAGTTTTTTGAGACGGTACCTCTGGGAAAGCTACCTGTCTGCGTCTACGGAGGGAAGGTCAGCACTAAAGAGTAGCCTCACGTGCGGAACAACGTACTCCTGGAAAGCCCAGGCTTCCTGTCTCGGGTTCTGGAAAGCCCGGGCCTCCTCTCTAGGGTTCTGGAGCAGGTCTTGTTTAACCTGCCAGGGGTCCTTTTCCTCAAGCCCCTGGGGCGGGTCCAGGGCAGCCTCTCATCAGGGAAGGATGCACAGAGGTGGCGTCACCGCCCAGCCACCACTTCCTTACTAACACAGCAAGTTCCCCACACACGCTGCCAGGTGGTGGTGGAAATAAATCCATGGCTTTAAGACCAGCTTGCTGACCATGACAGAGGCCGTCTCCCTGCCACACTGTGTTTGGCTTCTGTGGCTCTGCCAGGGGTGTGCACAGGGATGCCCAGGCTCGTCAGCAGCTGCTGGGGAGGGGCTCAGCCAGGCAGGAGGAACTGGGGCCCTGAGAGTGACTCTAAGGTGACAGCATCCACTGGGGCCAGCACCTGCCGCCGCCACCCCCAGCCCCTGCTGCAACCCTGCAGGCCTCACCCAGGAAGACGCCACTGGCCGCACCCGGGATGCCCTGGATTTCGGTGACATTGTTCTGGATGAAGTACTCGTCACATGTGGCGCTGGGCTGGGAGCCGTTGCAGAAGAGGCCCCAGAGTGCAGAGGCGGCTGAGTTGTTGTGGGTGACGTAGGCCTTGACACAGGCATCAAAGCTGCGCCGAGACAGCGTGCGGTTCCCCAGGAGGCAGACCCTAGGGCGGGACAGGCAGGCACAGCTGTGTGCTGCTGCCGAAGTGGCTTTTACTGCCCCACCCGGCTCCTCCAATGGGCACCCGTGGGGTCACCCGCGAGTGGCTCCTGGCACTCTGCACCTCCCAAGACAGGAAGGCCACAGATCACGCTGGGAACTGGGCCCGAGCCAGGCTGCAGCAGGAACACAAGGGTAACGGATCACGCCGGGGACCGGGGACCGGGCCAGGCTGCAGCAGGAATGCTGTACCGTACAGCCGTCCCCTCATCCATGGTTCGGCCACCCATGGTCCAAACATGCTTAATTGAAGTGTTCTAGACATAAACAATTCACACGTTTTCCACTGCGCAGTGGAAACCAGTGAGGTGGAACCCAGCGAACCCCCTGTGCCGGCACAGCCACGCTGCAGTCGCTCCTGCCTGAGGCCCTCGGCGGTGTCCTGGCCGGGTCAGCTGTCACAATCTCAGTGCCTGAGTCCAAGCCACCCTCCTGCCACGTCCCAACGGCCAAGAGCACAGGCGTGCCGCTCCTGGTGTATAAACCAGGCCTGTGTGTAGAAAACAGTCTACACGGGGCCCCGGCTTCAGGCATCAGCAACGGGGTCTCAGGATGGGTGCCCCAGGGGAAGGACAGAGCTGTGTTTCCCCTAAAACAGGCTCACAGGGTTGCGGCTGCTCTGCCTCTCTCTGTTTTGAGGCCTCTATGAGGCTGTTCCTTCAGGGACTCCCTCCACAGGGAGACGGCAAAAACTTGGGGACCTCGAGGGGCTTGGCTGCTGGCCTTTCCTGGACCTGCTCCTGAGGGCTCTGGCGGCCACTCCCGTGTTCCAGGAGCCTGGGCGGCCTCCCAGCTTCTCCTCCAAGAGGACAAGAAAGCCTCTCCAAGCACCTCTGGGAGGGAGATGGGAGCCCACGACCCTCGGTGCCATCGGATCGTGCTCAGGCCGCCAGCCACCCCTGAAACCTGCCAGACCCCTCACCAGCCCTCCTGCCACTGAGGAGGGTCTTCATGCTCAGACCCGGCCACGGGGACGCCTCGGCCCGCCTCACGGTTGGGTTTCCCATAATCCTCAGAACGAGCCCACAAGGGTTCCTGCCGCGGTCACACCTAGTCCCGCCCCTCGCGGGGACCTCAGCGTCAAGGATGGTGGACCAGAGACGGGCAGAGCCAGCCCCACACACCACCCACAGCTCAGGGGCCCCAAGACTCACGGGATGTCCGGGGGGTCGAAGGCAGACTTGATGACGCCGGCATAGATGGCCAGGATGGACAGCACGACGCAGGCCAGGAAGACCAGCGCCAGCTTGTTGACGTACTTGACGCCCACGAAGACCACCAGGGCCATGAGCACCAGCGTGCACGTGCCATACACACGCATGTTGTGCAGCATGGCGGCCGCCTCGCCACCCGCAGCCTCTGCCTGGAAGATGGCCGCACCCGGGGAGATGTATGTCTGCAGGGACAAGACGGGTTAGGAGGCCGTCCCCGGACAGAACTCCCCAATGCCCCTCCCTCCTGCAAGCACCCAGCGCCACACAGGGGCCTCCTCACAACAGGAGCTGGGGCCATCAGGAGGCATCCGTGCTGGACAGAGACCGCGGGGGTCAGCGCAAGGCCAATGGACCACCAGGGGCCTGCACGTTTCCCAGGAGCCACCCGGGCACCTGAGAGTAAAGCAACTTCAGGACCCAGGGCGGCCGCACGTCCACACTCACAAGAAACACCTGCTAAGAGGAATGTGACTGCCGCCCAGAGAGCTCGGCCCATCCCGGCTGGACGTCCTGAACAAACAGTGGGTCTGACCACGCCGGCTGGGTGCAGCCTCTGTTCCGCCCAAATTCCAGGGACGGAGATGTGAGACGGTGCTGCTCAGCTCCCTCAAGACCAGGACAGGACTGGGGTACGGTAGGCATGGAGGACACGGCACTCGTCCCCACCAAAGGGAATCTGGGGAGTGCGGCAGCCATGGTGTCTTTGCAGCCATGGCACCCAGGGCAGGAAAGACCGAGGGGCATGGCCAGGGGACTCAGGGTGGGATAGGGGTGGATGCGACCCCACTGAAAGGTTTCAGAAACTTCTCGGCCATGTGGCTCTCTGCAGGAACCAAGGAGGCCGGGAACCAGGTCTGGCAGCGGAGGGAGGGGCAGAAAGACTGGGGACAGGGGCTCAGGTGGGCGTCTCTGAAGCCCTGCGGGGACGGCGGGTTTCAGAAGCTCAGTAGGAAGGGTGGTACCCAGCAGCCAGAGAGGGCGGTTCCTGTCCCCACGAGGACCAAGGAACTCAGGCCACAGCTCTCAGCTGTGCTCAGGTGATATGGGGCGTGCTTTGAGCCTGTTTTGGGAAGGTGATGACATCACCTGGCTGTACACTGCTGGGCTCCGTAACCCTCGGCCAAGTGCCCAAATCAATCAGGCAGGGAAGGGGCTGGGATCCTGGCAAGAGGTTCTTCTAAGCCAAGTTCCAACCCTGTCCCTAAAACAGCTCAGACTGCAGGGCCGCACCCACGCGGGGCTCAGATCTACAGCCCAGACGTCTACCCAGCTCAGGCCAGGCACCCCTCACGGAGGGCGGCAATGGTGCTCAAGGGGGACCCAGGTCGCTGCGGAGTGGACGATGCCCGACGGCTTCCGCCAGGGAGAGCCCGGGGCAGCCAGGGCAGTGGGGTCAGGATGGCTCAGTGTGCTGTGTGTGCCACAGAGTGGGTCAGGCAGTGCCCCTTGGCGTCCTGTCGCAGACTGTGGGGTGGGGAACCCTTCCAAAGCAGCATGCTCACCAGAAAAATCTCGATGGTCCCCAGAATATACATGGCCCCTGCGAACGTCGTGCCCAGGTAGAAGCAGAGGCCGACAGCGCCTCCGAACTCGGGTCCCAGCGAGCGCGATATCATGTAGTAGGAGCCGCCAGCTGCGGAGACACAGGCGGTGGCCACAGGTCAGGGGCGCGCTTGGACGCGGACTTGAGGTGCGGTCTGCGCTGTCGCTCATGAGTGAAGGAGGGTCTGTCTCTGCGAAGGCAGCATGTTCGCCCACCACAAAGCAGGACATGAAGACGCCTGGCTGCCGCGGTAAACGCTCCCCTCCCGAGGCTCGGCACACATTCCACACCAACCGTGCTCTCATGGACATGAGGACCAGGTGAGGTCACGGGCAGAAGGCCCCAGCAGGTCCAGGAAAAAGGCCTGCACACATCAATGGCAGCCCCAGCCCCCACTCCCACTACGTTTGGCTTATAAAAAAGGCAAAAGAGAAACCAGGATGTTCAGGAGTTCTCTGGTATACTGTGAACCACGCACGCGATCGCTGACGGGAAAGCCGGGAGCGGCCCCAGGGTTGCCTGGAGAACGCGGCTGTCCCTGCTCTGAGCAGTGCGTGTGGCATGAGGAAGGGGCCCTAACGGATGCAGTCATCGAGAAGCACAGACTGGTCCCCTGGCTGCTGAGGGAGACCCCCGGTGAGGGACCTCGTGCTCTCCTGTGGCGTGTGTGAGCACCACGCAATGCCCCCGTGGGGGTGGGGGCCAGCTGCATGAGGACCTGGTGCTGAGCAAGTCCGGCCGTTAACACACGCAGGACACGTGCACTAGGGAGCAGACGTGGCATCATGTCAGTTCACTAGTTATTATGTGTTGTAATTTATTACTAATTAACAGTATCATCTCGGTTCACCAGTTATTAAGTACTGTAATTAATTTATTACTAATCAACATCATCTCAGTTTACTAGTTATTTACGTAATTAATTACTAATTAACAGTATCATCTCAGCTCACTAGTTATTATGTACTGTAATTAACTTATTGCTAATTATCATCTCAGTTCACTAGTTATTACGTATTGCAATTAATTTATTGCTAATTAACGTCATCTCAGTTCACTGGTTATTACGTATTGTAATTAATTGCTAATTAACATCTCAGTTCACTAGTTATTACATATTGTAATTAATTTATTACTAATTAACAAGGTCAGGGCAGCGTTTTGTCTTCACCTTCCCTTGTGAGATACAGGTTCCAAGAACTCAGCCTATGGCACACGCCGGGCTACAAGCGTCACTGGAATCACCCGTGCCTCCCCCTCCCCAGCCCGCTGCCCAGTGGGCACTGCCTACCCTGGCAAGAGACGGTCACTACGCAACAAAATGGGGAAGAAAACCAAACAGCCATGACCTCACAGCTCAAATGCCAGAGGAGCCAGTGGAGAACACGCAGAAGGCCTGGCAGTGACCCCCAGGCAGCCCCTGGCCCTGCCTCGAGGAGCGGCCTCCTCCCAGTTCCCGTGCGGCAACACCCCGACTCCTCTAACAGGACTCAGGCACCCCTTACCTGGCACCACACCGTTGGTAGCGATTGCACTCATGGAAATGGCGGTCAGCATTGTCTGCAGAAAGACAGGCGGCCGTCTGAGGAGAGCCTTCCAAGAGCCTGCGGTGTCGCAACACTCCCAAGGCGGGGTCTACGGCCTGGCTCCCGCCGAAAGTCAGCCCCCAACTCCAGGGCTCTCCATCTCAATGGAGTGGCTGGGAAACCAGGACCCAGAGGCTCCCGGGCACCAGGCATGCAGTGTCCTGGTTCCCACCCCTTTTCCTATGACAAGGACCCAAGGTCCTTCCAAACTGGAGGTGATGTCACCAAAACACAGGGTGTCCCTTCCCTTGGAAGCCTCAGGCCCTGAGGCCACCCCACGACACCCACCACTGGCCGAGATGCCTTTCCGCAGACACGGGTAAATGAGTCGCCAGCACCAATCAACACACCAGCGCTAACCCCGGCCAGTGCGGCATCTCATTCCCGCAGCCGCCCCGGCTCTCGTGGAGGAGACGGTGCTGAACAACCTCTACACGGGTGTCTGGGGAGGGCCCTACTGTCCGGCTGCCCCTGCCTGAAGGCACAGCCACACTGGCCGGGGAGACTCACGCAGGTGCAGCACATGGCCACGATGAGGAAGGACTCCAGGACACCAGCCACCCCCACGATCCACGTCAGGCGCAGGAAGAGGATGACACCCAGGATGTTCTGCAGGCATGGCAGGTAGACGCCAATGAAGGTGCCCATGCGCGGAGCCTGCGACAGAACACAGCGTGTGCCCGGGGCTTGGACCCCACACCCGAAGGCAGCCCCCTCCCCAGGCTGCACTCAGGCCCTGGGCAGGAAAAGTGGCCGTGGGGGCAGGAAGGGGCAGAAGGGGACTGGAGGAGACAGGAGTCAGTCCCAGAACAGACGGAGGCTCAGAGAGAGGCCCAGGGCGGGACCCCTGACCATCCAGGGGCGGGGGCTTAGGGGAGGGGAGCAGAACCACATGGCTGGCAGAGAACTAAGATGGCAGCTGCTCTGCTGTGCCTCCCCGACGGCGGGGAACCCGTTACGCTGGAAAAGTTATGAGAAAAACAAGAGGGAGAACAAGAGGGCCCCAGCTCCATTCCCTGGATGGCTCAGGGCCTCAGACCTGACACCCTGGGAGAGCCTGAGACTTCAGGAATGGAAGCAGAGCCGGCGAAGGGATGAAACGGCTACTGCCCATAAAGCTAAAAAAAAATTAAATTAAATTAAAAAAAATAAAATCCACAGCTCAGCATTGGCTGAGCATTGGGTCACCACAAGATAACAGCAAAGGTTCAGATATCCAACGTGTGGCCACTCTGCCTGCCCCAGCATGGAGCAGGCAGCCCGCTTCAGACACCTGTGCCAGAGAAGGAGACACACCCCCTGGCCCTGAAGAAACCCGCACGGGCAAGGATCAGCAGCACAGCCAGAAGCAGGTCAGCGCCTGCGAGGCAGCCCCCCTCCCGCTCGGGACAGGCCAGGCTGGGGCAGAAGTTTCAGCCGTGTCCCCATTGCCTGCTCAGCCCCACTCCCGCCATGAGCAGAGGCACATGGCTCGGACCTGGAGGACGGCTGGCCCCAGCACGAGGTGACGTTTTAACAGGAAAACATCTCAAGGTCAATACGGAAAAGGGGGAAGGTTTTCTTTGAAGACACTTCCTGTGAACAACGGCCACAGTGCAGATCAGAACAGGCTCCGTGTGGAGGCTAAGGAGGGGGTTCGATCCTGGGGTTCACACAGCCCAGGCCTGGGGATGGGGCCAGCTGCCGGACGGGAACAGGGGACCAGGTGATGGACAGCTCCCAGGGAGAGCACGCTTAGCACCACACCATAAAAGCAAACAGGGCAGCTTCCGGGGTCATTGTGCCGGAACGCCTCCCACAGACAGGCTGAGTCTGGCTCGTCAGAGATCTAGGGCTCCACTGGCTTTAGGACCCTGGGGAAAACCATTTAAGAGCGCAGCCCGGAGCAAGGGAAGCCCTGGCTCTGAGAGCCTGGGGCATGCACCTGGCTCCCTGAGCCCGAGGTGGGGAGCAGCCATCAAGCCTGCTCTGACATCTGTCCGGCATGCACTGGTCCTGGAGCCCGAGGTGGGGAGCAGCCCCATGCAGCCCTGCTCTGGACATCCTCGGCATCCACCCTGGCTCCCTGAGCCCGATTGGGGAGCAGCATGGCAGCCCTGGCTCTGACAGGCCTGGCGGATGCACCTTGTCTCCCTGCAGCCCGCAGGTGGGAGCAACATGGTCAGCCTGGCCTCTACAGCCTGGGCGGATCCACCTGGCTCCCTGAGCCCGATGTGGGGGAGCAGCATGCGAGCCCTGCGCTTACAGCCCTGGGCGCATGCACCTGGCTCCTAGCCGAGGCTGGCGGAGCAGCATGCCAGCCCTGCTCTGACAGCCTGGGGCATGCACTGGGCTCCCTGCACCCGAGGTGGGAGCAGCAGTTCAGCCTGCTCCTGACAGCTGGGGGATGCACCGGCTCCCTGAGGCCCAGGTGGGGAGCAACAGGCAGCCCTGGCTCTGACAGCCTGCGGGGATGCCCTGGCTCCCTGAGCCCGAGGTGGGGAGAGCTGGCAGCCGTGCTTTCTGACATCCGGGTGATGCACCTGCTCCCTGAGCCAAGGTGGAGCAGTATGCAGCCCTGGCTCTACATCCTGGGGGATGCACCTGGGATGCACCTGGCTCCCTGAGCCCCAGGTGGGGAGCAACAGGGGAGCAACTTGCTTGTGACGGGGGCCCTAGAGAGGAGAGGGTGACGGGGCCGGGGGCCGCTGCTGGGCCCTCCAAATCTGGGTACACCTTGTTCTTGTACAAACAAAAGAAGTGGCGGGAGACGGAGGAGAACCAGCTTTGGGACATTGTCATGGGATAAAACTGAGAACCCGGGGCAGGGGTGACGACAGCAAGGCTCCGGGGATCATTGCTGCTGTGACTTCACAGCAAGGCTTTAGCTAACGCAGGAGCCGACAGGCAGAGCTCTAGGCAGAGACGCCGTCCACACAGGGGGCCCTGCCCTCCAGACTCAGCCTCAGATCCCATGACCCCGTGACAGGTGAGTCAGAAGCTGGTTCTCTGCCAAAGGCAGGGGATCCTGACTCCTCACGAAAGGGCATGGCTGGCCTCGGCCTCTCAGTTCGCGCCTAAAAGGCAACTTATAAGGCCCAACTGGACCCAGTTTCAGGTGCGGGAGGCTGGAGACGCCTGGGCCCTTGAAAAGGCTCCTTTAATGGGAGCAGGTCTGCTGGGGATGAGCCTCTGAGCCTGGCCAAAGAGGACGAGGGGCGGCCCCTGCCCTTCCACCCCAGGGGCCGAGCCACAGTCCCCACAGGGAGCTGAAGGATTCACTGCCAACTGAAATCTGCCACCGTCACACAACAGGCCTGCTGGGGTCACGGGCCCTGGTCCCTCCCCGACTGAAACGCAGGCTGCACCAGCCTCGAGCGCCTGCATGTTGACCCCGAGGGACAGAGGCCTGAGAGCCACCGGCCTGGGGGTAGGGTTGCCAGGGAGGGCCGGGGAGAGCCCTCCAGGTGGGAACCTCCTGGACCCTGGCCCACAGTGTGCCGTGAACAAACACACCTGCCTGGACGTTTCCCTCATGTCTCAGTACCAAGTAGGGTGAGAGAAGCTGGGGTGTGCTCTCTATGGGCACCTCATGGCAGGCTGGGCTCCACTGGGCAGAGGGCTTGGAGCTGGGTGGCCAGGTCGGTGGTGCCTGAGCCCAGCCAAGCTGGAACTGAAGCCGGTTCCCGGAGCACTCGGACCAGGCCCGTAGGAAGGCACCTGCCCCCTGGAGAAGGCCAACATCTCCCTAGACACAAACTCCAGCACGCAGGCAGACAGACAGGGAAGGCCTGTCGCTCCAGAGTTTTGGTGCCAGAGCACCAACCTGAGCCCATGAGGCCTCAAGGTAGTGCCCAGCCTGCACGAAACCCCAGAAAGGTGCTGAGTGCTGAGCCCGGCATGGCAACGCCCAATTCTGCAGCGTCCATGTGCAGCAGTGATGGCCCCACCCCAAGGGCTGGCCGAGCTATGGATAGGCGGGGTGGCCACAGGCTCCCCAGCCAGGAAGGGCCCAGCAGGGGAACCACAAAGATGTCCAGAGATGCAGCTTCCGAAAAGGCCGCTGCCCTGTCCTGGGACAACCAGGGCTGAGGGCCCTCGTCAGGCCAGGCCCCATCCCGAGGTGGCCACACGGTCACGTTCCTCACTTGTCTCTGGTTACTTCAACCCCAGAGTGACGCTTCTCAAAAACAAAACCAAGTGTCTTCAGGTATCCTGGAAATGCAGTATTAATTCCACTGTGTTTACAGTAAAAGAAAGGAAAGAGAAATCTTCAGGGGCCTGACTTCCCGATCGCTGTGTGGGACCCAGGTCAGCTGAACACTGGATACTAGCAGGAGGCGCTCAGGGCTGGTGCCGATGCAAAGCACAGAGCCCAGGCTAGGCAGATGCAGGGAAGGGCAGGGGGCCAGCCGAGAGACACCCCACTTGGTGGAGGTCAGAGCAGGGGGGCCACCCTCCCTGGACCTGGTGGGCACCCAGTTCAGCACCTCCTTCCTTTCTGCTCACTGGCCTCTACCTGGTGCCACAAAACCCTCCCTCCTGAGAAGATAGGGGTCTCCTGAGAGTATTTCTAGAGTCAGAAAGTTAGGGAAAATAATAGGGGAATTTAAAAATCATCCTAAAAATCCAATGCACGCCCTTAGCCGTCTGCCGAAGGAGCGGGACACAGGCTCAGAGCTGACTCAGGAAATGACAATTTTGTGTCAAGACTGGGGGAGGACGTCACCTGGCTTCAGAGCGGAGCCTGCACTGCACGGTTTCCTTCGGTGGATTTTTTTGTTTGTTTTTTGTATCTTATGATTCTAAAGCAATGCACACGTATTTGGAAGATTTTAAAAGCAGAGGGAGTTGAGAAGAAACTGAGCCACCTGTCGCGCCCCCACAGCGAGGACACCGTTTGTTTCATCTGCCCATGAGACTTTTCCCAACATGGGTCCAGGGTCTTTCTCGCCTGTGAGCGTCACTTCAGGGCGTCAGGCCTCAGGGTGGTTCTCAGGCAACCCGTCTGCGCAGGGGACGGCAGAACCCTCCGGAGGATGCTCAAGGGGTTTCCACGCCTCGTCGCCCACAGAAACCACCCAAGGGAAAACGCTCTGCAGAATCCCCACTGCACCCCCCTTGTTTCCTGGGATGGATTCCTGGAAACAAATCCTCAAGGATTAAAACTGCAGGGAAAATGCTACCAGGCTAAGTGCCCTGGACAGGAAATGAAAAGGAGGGTGGCCCCCTGGGAGCACGGAGGCCACAGCACCCTCTGGAAGGGGCCACGTCCCGGCCTCTCAGAACCATTCAGACTTCTCTCCACAGCAGGGGACAGGGCCACTCCCGCAGAACGAACAAAACACCTCAAGCTCATTTCTCGACAGGGAACCCGGCCGCCCAGCTGTGTGGAGGATGTCATGCTTCCCCGGACAGTGGAGAGAGAAGAGGGCTGGACCAGAGCTGCAGGGCAGGCACCATCGAGTCCTCCCAGGAAGAAAGGGCTGGACGTGGCCATGACACTATTGCTCAGGGCAACTCTTCTGACAAGCAACTGCTTTGCCGGTGTGATCTGACCTACCAGGACACACGGGGTGGGGACTGGGCGGGCATGGGCATGGCAGCAGTACCTTGGCCTCGCGCCGCCGGCTCTCCTCGTCCTCCTCATGCTCCACCACGCCCTGGCTCAGGTTGGTGTAGTTGGCCAGCTTGTTGAGCAGTGAGGATACCATGGGGTTGCTGTCCATTTCCTCCTATGCAGCGTGGACATGGGTCACAGGCGGCCCTCACTTCACCGTAGGCCCCCCGGGCTCCCTCCCCATATTCAGGTTGTGGAGCTCAGGCTCTTGCCCGGTCCTGCGCCCGAGTCTGAAGCCAGCCAGAGAGGCCTGGACACCTGTGCAGCAGGTCTGAGTCCGAGGCCGGGGCTCCAGGCCTCACTGAGTGGGACCACCCACCCACGGCAGGGACCCCGGGATGTCCAGCACTCAGCAGCTCTGAGGGGTTCCCGTGGGGCTGGAACACCCTCGATCCAGGAAGGACCCCAGAAGGCACCAGTCGAGGACCACATTCCAGCTCAGGTGCGGGACTGGGTCCCCTCCATGGCCTTTGGGACAGGGAGGCCCCAGTTCCTTCCACGTGGTGTCCAGTCCTGTGGGAGGCCCCGGCCTGGGGGCCCCCAGGGGCTCCTTTACTTTTCCACATCAAAGCAACGGCCCTGGCATCTTCTTCTTCTAATAAGTTACCTCAAAAAGTGCCATGTTTTCCCTTCAAAGAAACTCTCCTGTTCCGCCTCAACATTGTTGAGGAATGGGCTGTTTTCTCTTGGATTTCCATCTCCTGGTGAGGGAAAAACAGTTCAGAGTCAGCTTAGAAGGAACTAAAAGCAAGCACAGAAGGCCAACCGCAGATCCTGCACGGTGTGCCCTAGTCCCCACCAGCTGTCACCTCCAAACCGTGGCTAAGGGTGACACTACCCCTTCCTTCCACATATCTGTGTTCCAAAGAAAGGGGCATTTCCCAGGGTGCACGCCAGTCCCAGGACACACACTAGCCCCAATGCACATACTAGCCCCAGGGCACACGCTAGTCCCAGGATACACGCTAGCCCCAGGGCACACGCTAGCCCCAGGGCACATGCTAGCCCCAGGACACACACTAGTCCCAGGACACACGCTAGCCCCAGGACACACGCTAGCCCCAGGGCACACACTAGCCCCAATGCACACGCTAGCCCCAGGACACACGCTAGCCCCAGGGCACACGCTAGCCCCCACACACATTATCATTTAAGACAAAGCCCCTGAAAGCCTCAGCAAGTGAGCTGTTCAGCCCAGGGCAAGGGCATCTCCCTCTGGCATTGAAAATCTCTCATTCAGCCAAATGTGGGCAAAATTCTCACTTTCAAAAGTCAAGGCTGCACCTCCTAGCCTTGCTACTTAATCCACCATTTCTGAGGGACACAGAGGATTTCCCACTGCTCCCCGTTGAGGATGCCGCCCACGGGCTCTCCAGGTAAATGAGCCCCCAACTCCTGTATCTTTCAAGAAGGCTGGGCTGGTGACCCCTCCGTGGGGCTGAGCCCAGGGCTTGGAACCAGGGGGTAGATCCTAGCAGCTGCTCGAGGGCACGAGCAAGGGGGTTGGGGCCGAGGAGGACTTGAGGCTCCCTGGCGAGTTGAGGCCCAATGGCCCATGTGACGGCGTTAGGAGGCAGGGTCCGTAGGAGGTGGGGTCTGTAGGAGGTGGTGAGGCATGGAAGGGATGAAAGTCCCTACACCCAGCCCTCAGCAGCAGAGCTCTCTCACCCTCCCACCCTCGACGCGAGGACACGGCAGGGAACCTAGGGCCCTCCCCAGACCCCAAACTTGCCCAGGCCTTGGTCTGAGACTTTCAGCCTCGAGAACTCTGAGAAGTTTCTGTCTTTATGAATCACCTGCCCTTCAGGAATCATCTGTCAGGGAATCAGGGACTGTCACAGCAGCACAAGGCCCTTGACACAGGCCACTGCAGAGACCACAGCCTGCCTGGGCCCCCCAGCCAGCCGTCCACGGCCACTGCAGAGACCACAGCCTGCCCGGGACCCCCGAGCCAGACGCCCATGGCCACTGCAGAGACCACAGACTGCCCAGGACCCCCGAGCCAGCGGCCCATGGCCACCCACAGACACCACAGCCTGCCCGGGACCCCCAGCCAGCGGCCCATGGCCACCCACAGACACCACAGCCTGCCCGGGACCCCCGAGCCAGCGGCCCATGGCCACTGCAGAGACCACAGACTGCCCGGGACCCCCGAGCCAGCGGCCCATGGCCACTGCAGAGACCACAGCCTGCCCGGGACCCCCGAGCCAGACGCCCATGGCCACTGCAGAGACCACAGACTGCCCAGGACCCCCGAGCCAGCGGCCCATGGCCACCCACAGACACCACAGCCTGCCCGGGCCCCCCAGCCAGCGGCCCATGGCCACCCACAGACACCACAGCCTGCCCGGGACCCCCGAGCCAGCGGCCCATGGCCACTGCAGAGACCACAGACTGCCCGGGACCCCCGAGCCAGCGGCCCATGGCCACTGCAGAGACCACAGCCTGCCCGGGACCCCCGAGCCAGACGCCCATGGCCACTGCAGAGACCACAGACTGCCCAGGACCCCCGAGCCAGCGGCCCATGGCCACCCACAGACACCACAGCCTGCCCGGGACCCCCAGCCAGCGGCCCATGGCCACCCACAGACACCACAGCCTGCCCGGGACCCCCAGCCAGCCGCCCACGGCCACTGCAGAGACCACAGCCTGCCCGGGGCCCCCCAGCCAGCCGCCCAAGGCCACTGCAGAGACCACAGACTGCCCAGGACCCCCGAGCCAGCGGCCCATGGCTACCCACAGACACCACAGCCTGCCCGGGCCCCCCAGCCAGCCGCCCACGGCCACTGCAGAGACCACAGACTGCCCGGGACCCCCGAGCCAGCGGCCCATGGCCACCCACAGACACCACAGCCTGCCCGGGCCCCCCAGCCAGCCGCCCACGGCCACTGCAGAGACCACAGACTGCCCGGGACCCCCGAGCCAGCGGCCCATGGCTACCCACAGACACCACAGCCTGCCCGGGCCCCCCAGCCAGCCGCCCACGGCCACTGCAGAGACCACAGACTGCCCGGGACCCCCGAGCCAGCGGCCCATGGCTACCCACAGACACCACAGCCTGCCCGGGCCCCCCAGCCAGCCGCCCACGGCCACTGCAGAGACCACAGACTGCCCGGGACCCCCGAGCCAGCGGCCCATGGCCACCCACAGACACCACAGCCTGCCCGGGCCCCCCAGCCAGCCGCCCACGGCCACTGCAGAGACCACAGACTGCCCGGGACCCCCGAGCCAGCTGCCCATGGCCACCCACAGACACCAGAGCCTGCCCGGGACCCCCGAGTCAACCACCCATGGCCACTGCAGAGACCACAGCCTGCCCGGGACCCCCGAGCCAGCCGCCCATGGCCACTGCAGAGACCACAGCCTGCCCGGGACCCCCGAGCCAGCAGCCCATGGCCACTGCAGAGACCACAGCCTGCCCAGGACCCCCGAGCCGGCCGCCCATGGCCACTGCAGAGACCACAGCCTGCCCGGGACCCCCGAGCCAGTGGCCCATGGCCACTGCAGAGACCACAGCCTGTCCGGGACCCCCGAGCCGGCCGCCCATGACCAGGAGAACAGGGTCTGCAAATGCACATGCCCCAGCCAGGCATGGTGAGGAGCTGAAGGGCATCAAACCCACACCCACCCGTGCACCCCAGGGCCCTCTGTCCCATGTGCTGCACACCAGCCCCCCAGACCGGGAACAACAAGGCTGGGACCCTTCCTAGGGGTGCTCGGCCCATCCTTGACCAGCCCACCCTAGCCCTGCACAGAACCGTGTGGGACCCTGAGGGTCCAGAAGAAACGGCCAAGGTAGGATGCGAGGTGGCCGGAGGAGGGCAGGCCAGGAGCTCATCACTGTGCCAAACAACACTAGGGGGAGGGTGGGCATTTTCTATGGTACGTTTCAGATGTGCCAGAGCCCACTGGCGGCCACCCTGGCCGGCTGACAGGCACCAGCTGCAGGAGTGGTAGGTTCTGGCCATGCCAGCAAAGAGGGCATCACCATCCCGGGGTAGGCGGGCAGCACGTGCTCCCAGTACGGTGCCCACGGCGGAAAGCACAGCCCTCAGGGTGTAAGGTCCTTGGTGCTACCATGAGCGACTGCAGGCGCCCAGACTGCGGGACACACCACAGAGAGGCCAGCACCACAGAACAGCGGCTCCACCCCTCAAAAACGTCAGGGAGACAACACAGAGGAAGCTGCAGATGACAGAGACGGCCAAGTGCACGCACGACCTCAGACTTTCTTTTTCTAGAGACCGTGTTTGGGCCAGTTGGTGAGATCCGAAAAAGATATCTCGTGTGTGATCATTAACTCCCTGGTTCCGGTGACTGCACTGCAGAGATTCTGAAAGAAACGTGTTTGCCATAGGAAACACACCTGTGAGGAGTAACACCACTCAGCTGCTTCCCAACCGCTCAGAAACACACGCGAGGGTGACAGATGGAGACCCAGGGCGAGGTGGGGAGCAGGAGGGACACGGCCGACATGGCAGGAGGTTGGTATTTGGGCAGCGAAGGCCAAGGCCGGGTGGATGTTCTCCACACTGGTCTTGCAACCTTTCTGAAATCTGAAGTTCCATGAAAATCAGGTTAAAACAAAAATTACAAATACATTCAACTAAGAAAATATGTCTAAATGTCTTTCCCATGAATTACAGGTCTTTCCAAGATGAGTCCCATCCAGGGACCTTCCCCACTCCTCTTCCATGTTTTCAGTGGATTCCTGCTCAGACCCTTTTTCTGGACATAATGGCCAACTGTTTACAGAGAGATCAGCGGTGACTGGCGAGTCTTTCTGGAGTCAATGGAAGATGAAGGACCAGGAGCCTGGTACGGCTGTTCTTGGAGGGAGAGAGGGAAGGAAGAAAGGAGAGAGGGACGGAGGAAAGGAGGGAAGGAGGGAGGAAAGGAGCGAGGGAGTGAGGGAGGGAGGGAGGAAAGGAGCGAGGGAGTGAGGGAGTGAGGGAGGAAAGGAGTGAGGGAGGGAGAGACCAGAGGGTTTCAGGTTCTCCCTCCCACGCAGCCAACCCCACAGACAACCTTGGCCAAAGTCACAGCTGCTTGGGTTCAAGTTTCTCTTCCCCGCAGGAAGGGTGCACAGCTCTGGAGACTGAACCCTGCCTGCCCTTCTCCACCAGGAGGGCAGCTTGGGGCTCCGCTGCTCGGCCCACATCCCTTCTGGAAAGCACGGGTTTACTGGTGGTTGGGGTCTTAGCATGTAACTACGTTTGCGTTCAGCAAGCAACCGCTGTTTATCTGAACTTCTACGAACTGCGCAAGTAGGAAAAATGTTCACTCAAACCACGTTCACTCAAACCAAGGAGACCAACGTCCTTCCCGTCGCCTCCAACACTCCCAGCAGCAACAACCACTGCTCACGGCGGTGTCTCCTCTGCACAGCCTGCTTGGGAAGATGGCAACACCTACCAGGCCCCAAGGACACCCCGAAAAACACACACACAAGCCCCCCACAGGCAACCTATGCAGTTGGAAAAAAGCACTAGCAACAACTTGCTCAAGTTGGATGAATATCGAGCAATTCATTAAACTTAGAAAACATAATGACGTAACCGCCACAGGGTCACACCTGGGATCCGTGTGTCCGACTGTGCAGGGCTGTGCACCAATGGCCTCACCACAAAGCCCCATGCGTGGGGACAACGAGGCGTGAGTCTGTCCTTTCACTGCTTATTAAACTAACACAGACAATGAGTCCAGAACGCAAAGACACACAGGAAAGGGGGACAGAACACGCCAGCAGGGTGTGGCTGGTCCTCCCACGTGGGGACTGCGCTGAATACATGAGCATGTTCCACCAGCCACCAGCACGTTCTTGTTACCAAAAGCAGCCTCAGACCATGACTACAACCTTCGAGCCTTTGAAGAGAACGCGTCTCCCCTCGCTGTCTTAAGAGTGTCGCTTGGTCTCTGTGGAGGCCACGACAGGTGTGCTCTCAGCAGAACCAAGTGCCCACTCGGGAGACGCACAAACATTTCCATCTGGTTAAAACAGCCAGGTCAGACCCGAACCAAGAGTGCGTCCCAGGGACGTCATGGCCTCAAATGCCACCCCAGTCAAAAGACTTCGTTAAAATCCAATGCCCCTCTAACCCTCTGCACACCCAGCTNGAGCCGGCCGCCCATGGCCACTGCAGAGACCACAGCCTGCCCGGGACCCCGAGCCAGTGGCCCATGGCCACTGCAGAGACCACAGCCTGTCCGGGACCCCGAGCCGGCCGCCCATGACCAGGAGAACAGGGTCTGCAAATGCACATGCCCCAGCCAGGCATGGTGAGGAGCTGAAGGGCATCAAACCCACACCCACCCGTGCACCCCAGGGCCCTCTGTCCCATGTGCTGCACACCAGCCCCCCAGACCGGGAACAACAAGGCTGGGACCCTTCCTAGGGGTGCTCGGCCCATCCTTGACCAGCCCACCCTAGCCCTGCACAGAACCGTGTGGGACCCTGAGGGTCCAGAAGAAACGGCCAAGGTAGGATGCGAGGTGGCCGGAGGAGGGCAGGCCAGGAGCTCATCACTGTGCCAAACAACACTAGGGGAGGGTGGGCATTTTCTATGGTACGTTTCAGATGTGCCAGAGCCCACTGGCGGCCACCCTGGCCGGCTGACAGGCACCAGCTGCAGGAGTGGTAGGTTCTGGCCATGCCAGCAAAGAGGGCATCACCATCCCGGGGTAGGCGGGCAGCACGTGCTCCCAGTACGGTGCCCACGGCGGAAAGCACAGCCCTCAGGGTGTAAGGTCCTTGGTGCTACCATGAGCGACTGCAGGCGCCCAGACTGCGGGACACACCACAGAGAGGCCAGCACCACAGAACAGCGGCTCCACCCCTCAAAACGTCAGGGAGACAACACAGAGGAAGCTGCAGATGACAGAGACGGCCAAGTGCACGCACGACCTCAGACTTTCTTTTCTAGAGACCGTGTTTGGGCCAGTTGGTGAGATCCGAAAAGATATCTCGTGTGTGATCATTAACTCCCTGGTTCCGGTGACTGCACTGCAGAGATTCTGAAAGAAACGTGTTTGCCATAGGAAACACACCTGTGAGGAGTAACACCACTCAGCTGCTTCCCAACCGCTCAGAAACACACGCGAGGGTGACAGATGGAGACCCAGGGCGAGGTGGGGAGCAGGAGGGACACGGCCGACATGGCAGGAGGTTGGTATTTGGGCAGCGAAGGCCAAGGCCGGGTGGATGTTCTCCACACTGGTCTTGCAACCTTTCTGAAATCTGAAGTTCCATGAAAATCAGGTTAAAACAAAATTACAAATACATTCAACTAAGAAAATATGTCTAAATGTCTTTCCCATGAATTACAGGTCTTTCCAAGATGAGTCCCATCCAGGGACCTTCCCCACTCCTCTTCCATGTTTTCAGTGGATTCCTGCTCAGACCCTTTTCTGGACATAATGGCCAACTGTTTACAGAGAGATCAGCGGTGACTGGCGAGTCTTTCTGGAGTCAATGGAAGATGAAGGACCAGGAGCCTGGTACGGCTGTTCTTGGAGGGAGAGAGGGAAGGAAGAAAGGAGAGAGGGACGGAGGAAAGGAGGGAAGGAGGGAGGAAAGGAGCGAGGGAGTNGACACACGCTAGCCCCAGGGCACACGCTAGCCCCACACACATTATCATTTAAGACAAAGCCCCTGAAAGCCTCAGCAAGTGAGCTGTTCAGCCCAGGGCAAGGGCATCTCCCTCTGGCATTGAAAATCTCTCATTCAGCCAAATGTGGGCAAAATTCTCACTTTCAAAAGTCAAGGCTGCACCTCCTAGCCTTGCTACTTAATCCACCATTTCTGAGGGACACAGAGGATTTCCCACTGCTCCCCGTTGAGGATGCCGCCCACGGGCTCTCCAGGTAAATGAGCCCCAACTCCTGTATCTTTCAAGAAGGCTGGGCTGGTGACCCCTCCGTGGGGCTGAGCCCAGGGCTTGGAACCAGGGGTAGATCCTAGCAGCTGCTCGAGGGCACGAGCAAGGGGTTGGGGCCGAGGAGGACTTGAGGCTCCCTGGCGAGTTGAGGCCCAATGGCCCATGTGACGGCGTTAGGAGGCAGGGTCCGTAGGAGGTGGGGTCTGTAGGAGGTGGTGAGGCATGGAAGGGATGAAAGTCCCTACACCCAGCCCTCAGCAGCAGAGCTCTCTCACCCTCCCACCCTCGACGCGAGGACACGGCAGGGAACCTAGGGCCCTCCCCAGACCCCAAACTTGCCCAGGCCTTGGTCTGAGACTTTCAGCCTCGAGAACTCTGAGAAGTTTCTGTCTTTATGAATCACCTGCCCTTCAGGAATCATCTGTCAGGGAATCAGGGACTGTCACAGCAGCACAAGGCCCTTGACACAGGCCACTGCAGAGACCACAGCCTGCCTGGGCCCCCCAGCCAGCCGTCCACGGCCACTGCAGAGACCACAGCCTGCCCGGGACCCCCGAGCCAGACGCCCATGGCCACTGCAGAGACCACAGACTGCCCAGGACCCCCGAGCCAGCGGCCCATGGCCACCCACAGACACCACAGCCTGCCCGGGACCCCCAGCCAGCGGCCCATGGCCACCCACAGACACCACAGCCTGCCCGGGACCCCCGAGCCAGCGGCCCATGGCCACTGCAGAGACCACAGACTGCCCGGGACCCCCGAGCCAGCGGCCCATGGCCACTGCAGAGACCACAGCCTGCCCGGGACCCCCGAGCCAGACGCCCATGGCCACTGCAGAGACCACAGACTGCCCAGGACCCCCGAGCCAGCGGCCCATGGCCACCCACAGACACCACAGCCTGCCCGGGACCCCCAGCCAGCGGCCCATGGCCACCCACAGACACCACAGCCTGCCCGGGACCCCCGAGCCAGCGGCCCATGGCCACTGCAGAGACCACAGACTGCCCGGGACCCCCGAGCCAGCGGCCCATGGCCACTGCAGAGACCACAGCCTGCCCGGGACCCCCGAGCCAGACGCCCATGGCCACTGCAGAGACCACAGACTGCCCAGGACCCCCGAGCCAGCGGCCCATGGCCACCCACAGACACCACAGCCTGCCCGGGACCCCCAGCCAGCGGCCCATGGCCACCCACAGACACCACAGCCTGCCCGGGACCCCCGAGCCAGCGGCCCATGGCCACTGCAGAGACCACAGACTGCCCGGGACCCCCGAGCCAGCGGCCCATGGCCAC
>NW_016814059.1:438979-493824 GCF_001698545.2 Rhinopithecus bieti | reverse complement strand
GCCCCTCTAACCCTCTGCACACCCAGCTGCCCCTCTAATCCTCTGCACGCCCAGCCCCCACCTCTAACCCTCTGCACACCCAGCCCCACCTCTAACCCTCTGCACGCCCAGCCCCACCTCTAACCCTCTGCATGCCCAGACGCCCCTCTAACCTTCTGTGTGCCCAGCTGTCCCTCTAACCCTCTGCACACCCAGGCCTCCTCTAACCCTCTGCACACCTAGCCGCCCCCTCTAACCCTCTGCATGCCCAGCACCCCCGTCTAACCCTCTGCACACCCTGCGTCCCTTGCGCTCCCCTGGACTGGACTTGGACATCGGCAGGCCTGGCTGTTACGAAAGGCAGCGAGTTTTCCTCTGGCTGAGCCCCACCTGTGTTTTGGGGATAGAGCCACTCGCCTGGGATGGCACCTCCTCCCTCGTCATTCTGCACGTTCATGATGACCAGAAGGCTCCTCAGAGGACAAACGGACACACAGGAAAGACTGGGCCTGCGGTGCAGGAAGGTGAGATGGGCAGGGTTCTTGCCAGGCGGCCCACAGTGTCTCACCCTCAGGGCAGGCCTCGGCAGTGCCCCTGCCCAGGCGCCATGCACAGGTGGCCTCTGCCAGGCTGGGTGAAGCGGGGGTAAGGGATGGCCCAACAACCCAGATCAAGTGTCCCCAGCCAAATCCCACCCCGTGAGCCAAAAAGCAGCACCCAGACACCGCGTGCCCTCAGGCAGGAGCGGGGCACAGACATCAACCCAGCCCAGACCCAGTCCATCTCCTCTGGGGGACGGCAGGCATCTCGGCAGGTCAGAGGATGGATCCCGGTTCCAGTCAGGACACAGAATGAGCCACGGTACCGACCCCCACCTAACTCGCCTCCTCAGAAGACAAACCCATTTCTGATTTGTCTCCACATTTAAGGACTGAAATGCTCAACTCACCTCACAGAAACCCCTGTAAAGGCCTGCTCCTTTCACATTTTACATCACAGCAGTGGCCTGCCCAGGACAGCTTAGAAAGGCTGACTCGGGAATCTCAATTCGTGCCAAGCTCATGGTCTCCCCAAAACCAAGTGCAGCAAAACTCAGGACACCTTAAAACCATGCGACCAGGCCGGGCGCAGTGGCTCACGCCTGTAATCCCAGCACTTTGGGAGGCCGAGGCGGGGGGATCACGAGGTCAGGAGATCGAGACCATCCTGGCCAACATGGTGAAACCCTGTCTCCACTAAAAAATACAAAAAATTAGCCGGGCATGGTGGTGGGTGCCTGTAGTACCAGCTACTCGGGAGGCTGAGGCAGGAGAATAGTGTGAACCCAGGAGGCGGAGCTTGCAGTGAGCCGAGATTGTGCCACTGCACTCCCGCCTGGGCAACAGAGCGAGTTTCTGTCTCAAAAAAAATAAAATAAAATAAAATAAAATAAAATAAAATAAAATAAACCATGTGACCAAACAGCCGGGAGCGATGGGAACGGCCCCTTCACAAACACCACGGTCCCTTCCGCAGGCGTGTGGGGCAGGAGTGTGGAGCGGGAAGTCCAGGGTACCCCAGGCCTGGGCCGCTCCACGTCGCACCCTGGCGGTGTGTGATGGTTCCTGTTATCACTGAGAAACGTGATCAATAAGGCTTTTAAAGAAGGCTCCTTCAGCCAGTAGCATCCAGGGTGAGAAGTAGCAGCCATGGCATTTCAACCCTCTCCTCCCACCCGGCCGGGCTGGGCTCCCACACGCCTCGGAAGAGAACAGCAAGGCGAGGCGGCCGCTCAGGAATTTCCCCTTGAAGGAGACTCGGGCGGATGTCTGCAAATAGCTCATGAAACCCGTGAATCAGCCACGAATGTCCCTCACCCTCGGGCGGCATCAGGACGGCAGGGGCTGGTACCGTCCGCACTGCCTGTCGAGGCCTGTACGGTGCGTCATTCTGCAGACACGCTGTCAGGATTAAAAATCCACAGGACCCGGCCAGAGTCACCGGGAAAGAAGCCCCTGTAAAGGCCGCCTGGACCGGGGCCTCCTGCAGCCGCTTGCTGTCATCTATCTTTCCACAGCCTTTCAAAGGCTGGATGGTCTCACAGCAGCCCCCGAATCCACAGCACGGCAGGCCCCAAAGGCAAGCCCATCTGCAGATCCAACAGTGGGAACCGAAACCAGACCCCAAACCCCGCATGAGGGTCCAGAAGCCTGGCTGGGGTGGGAGAGGAAGGTGAGCTGCACTCATGGGTCACGGAGGAGGAGACGGCGCCGTGGGGAGACTGCGCCCAGTCCTGCTGGCGCGTGTGCCCAGACGCTGCGTAGAGGGAGGGCGCCTGCCCTCTGGGGTCTTCCTCCCGGAAACGCCCAGCCACGGGCTGACCACGAGAGAAAACACCAGACACCTCCCAACTGAGGGGCGTCCTCCGAAATGGACCAGGACTCCCCAAAACTGCCACAGTCATCAAAAAAAGAAAGTCCAAGACACCGTCACAGCCAAGAGGAGCCCAAGGCAGTGCGGGAACTTCGGTGTCTGTCACCTTGGATCCTGGACGTGTCCTGGAACAGAAAAGGACACCGGGAAACAGGAGGTGAAACACGAGCCTGGAGGGGTGCGGTTCTACGCGGTGAGCACCCACCAGGAGCCCTCAACGAGCTGAGCCGCCCACCGCCCGTGGCCTCTCCCCCACAGCTGTGTGCGCTGCCCTCCTGCTCCGTCCATCCCAACATCTTCCCAGCTCTGGGAACAGCCCATTTCAGTGCTTTCTCCCCAGAGGTCCCTCCTCGCTCACCTGCCCTGAGCAGCCCTAGGCAGCTGGCACTGGTTGGACCGCCCTGCCTACCTGTGTGCTGGGATAGGCTTTGATCAGTGCCACCGGCGCCCGTCCCGCCAGGTTTAAAGCAGTTCCAGCAGCAGCAGCTCTGCTCACAGCTCGTCTGGTGTCTTCATGAACCCCATGCACCAGGCTGACCTATCCCCAGGGGCCAGGGTCTCAACAGGACCTGCCCCAAGCAGACAGGCCCTGAACTGACGGCGTCTGGCCAGCAGGCCCGGCCTGGGTCCAGGCCCCAGAACCACAGCCTCTGGTGGGCCCGAGACCTTGGAGGAGCCCTCCCAATAGCCAGCAAATGCCGACAGTCGGTGGTGGAGAACCAGACACACCAGCCTGACCCATGCCGCTCTCCTCCTCAGCCATAAAGGCAGCGAGGTCGAGCCCTGGCCTGGAGAACTGGCCACAGGTCAGTTTTTTCTCGTCTTGTTTTTTCTACCTCTTAATTTTATTACGAAAACGACCCCAGGTAAGCAAGTGGGCAGACATCCTGTGCGCCCCACGGGTGCCAGCTATCCACACACAGATCCACCCCACGGACGCATGTCACAGCACACAGTGGCCACCACCGCCCCTGCCTGGTCTCCAGCCCCCGACACTGAGCAGCCTTGTGGCCCTCTGGAGCCGCTTTGCTGAGTTTTCTCCGGCTGCGGCCACCTGGGCAAGAAAATATCTATCTGCTAAGCATTAACAAAGGCCTGTCGCTGCTCACCGGACCTACCAAAAGCCTCCCACCAGTTCCCCAGCTCCCTCCCTGCCAAGCCTCGAGCCACAGAGGCAAGTTCTGGTCTGTTTTTCACTCTAGATTAGTTTCCCGACACCTTATCAACACAGTGAATGCAGACTCTGTGTTCAGTAAGCAGATCCTGATGGGCTGGGCCCTTGGGGAGCAGCCTCCTGGTCTTGTCCAACCAGGCTGTGTCCCCACCCCAAGAGCAAAGGAGGTGGCTGCAGATGGAAGAGTGAAGACCAGACACACAAGTGTCCCGGCCAGACAGAGGGCAGCCCCTCCAGCCAGAGAGGCAGCGACAGTCTGCGTGTCAGACCCCTGACCCATCCCGATCCAGGCCTGGGAAGTGCCTTCATGGGTAGTTTCTGCAGGGAGAAGCTGACCTAATCCCCTCTGAGATCGCGATGCCTCCATCAGCCTCCCCATCTCCAGGCACAACCTCCTCCCTTTCTCAGTGGCTCATCCCTCCCCCTCTTCCTCCTGTGTTTTGGGATTTTACAGCCATTCTCCGAAAAGGGCTCCAGGAACGTCCTCTTAGAGCTGGAAGCAGCTGACAGGCAGGAGGGGCTGGGAAGCTGGAGTCAGGTCCGGCAGCCTCCGCCCCTTCCTGCCCTCCAGCATGGGTGGTCTGTCCAGCTCCCCAGCCCTGCAGAGCAGTGGCAGGCGGCACAGGACCTGTGCACACAGAGAGGCGCCAGGCCTGGGGCAGGGGACAAGCAGGTCCAGGCTCCCTGCACTCCAGGAGGTGCTCAGGCCTGGCTCTGTGTGTCCCCTGGGTCCAGGGACACCTGCAGCAGAATGAGTCCCACGTGGTGACCCGGTGGCATCAGCCCACGTGGCCTCTGGGAACAGCCCGCAACTGAATGGACCCAGGAATACGCCCCACCCACACCACTGTCTGGAGGCCGGGCTCCCTGTGAAGACGCAGACCCAGGAGCACTCCCCCCCCCCCCCGCCTGGAGGCCGGGCTCCTGGTGATGGCGCCAGGCACCGAAGTACAGTGTGTTTGGGTTCCAGGACCCGAACGCCAGCTGATGACCCCGACCCTTGCCCTCCCTCTGCCCCTCACAGTTTGTGCTGCGTGGGCCCTAAAATCCAGAACCTGAGGCCCTCAGGGACACAGGATGAGAACCGCCCAGTGTTCAGGTTGGGACCCAGGGGTTTCAGGTAAGTGCTGAAGCTTCCAGCACAAGTTTCTGGCTAAAGCAGTGCTGCCTTCTGAAGCAAAAACAGGTCCTTCATCACCCATTCCTGAAGGGCCCTCCTCCCAGCGGTCTGTGCAGACACCACTGCCAGCGTCCTGTAAACCAGGAGAGCCCGGGAGATCCCAGCTCACTGTAAGAGGCACTGGGAGCAAGGAAGCCTGGCTGGAAGGTCCTGGCAAGCTACGGCCAGACACACATGAACACACACCACACAAAACACACACACGCACACAGACGTGCATGGGTACGCATGCACAGACAGGCACTCCCACGTGCACACGCAAACATGCTCACACGTAAGACACTCTCCATACCCCTACTCACACGCACACACGGTACCCCACTCATCCATACACACAACACTCACCTCGCAAACCTGCACATGCACCTGTACTCACGTGTGCATACCCATACCACAGTCACAGTCACACACAAACACCCGCACATACACGTGTACACATACACGTATCTGTAGCACACACATCTGCAGAAAGTCCCAGGGGCTACAGCCCCCAGACTGCACGACCCATGGGGCGGGGTGCCCAGGACACAGGCACGCACTGGGACCACAGTCCTTCCATCTAAAGGACACGCCTGCTTGTGGGAAGGCGGCCTTGGGTGAACTCACTTCCCGAACCCTCTGTCAGGTGGCTGTTTGTTGGTCCTGGTCCAGCCTCCTCCCTTAGCAGCCCGAGTGACGTCTGAGCCATGGAGGGGCCATGGGGTCCCCTAGTGCCAGAGGCTCGGGGCCCAGGCAGCCTGCAGGGGCAGAGACGAAGGAAGGCGGGAGACGCAGGGCCCCAGCGCACCTGCCGGGCCCTCCCAGGGCAGCTCCTGTTACAGGCTCCATCTGAGCTGCGGTCGGGACCCTTGGTGGTGTGGAGGGGACCCAGGAGGGGCCTGGCCTGGCGCGCTTCCCTCCTCTGATTTCCACTCCACTCAATCCCTCCCCAGTGACTGCCCAGGGCGTCTCTGAGCCTCCCTGAAAGCCCAGGCCCGACCCGCTGGCGCCAGAGGTCTGCAGACAGAGCCAAGGAGACTAGAGGTCATGGCCACTGCCACCCTCGTGACAGGCTGGCTCCTGGCAAGGGAAACTGAGGCACGGAGCAAATGTTCAAGGATCACTTTAACATCCTTGTGAATGCACGTGTACAAGGTGGAGATCCCCTGTGCACTGGGTCTAAATGGACAGGAATGCTGGGAGGGCCAGTGGGGCTACCCCACCATGAGGACAGCTCCAGGCCATGGCAGACACACCAGCCAGGCACGCCAACCAAGCACACGGGCGTGCTGCGTGTGGTTGTCCATGGCCAGCCTTGAGCTCAGGCCCCAGCCCCCTAACTTCCCAGAGCCACTGGAACCAGCACAGTGGATGGCAATCTGACTCCAGGGGTCAACACAGGCCTGGGCAGGGCCCACTCTCATCCCAGACCCCAGGACCACTCCCCACAGAGCCGAGCTCCCTCCCCAGCCAAGCCCCGAGCCACAGAGGCAAGTTCTGGCCTGTTTTTCACTCTAGATTAGTTTTCCGACACCTTATCAAAACAGTGAATGCAGACTCTGTGGTCAGTAAGCAGATCCTGATGGGCTGGGCCCTTGGGGAGCAGCTTCCTGGGCTTGTCCAACCAGGCTGTGTCCCCACCCCAAGAGGGAAGGAGGTGGCTGCAGATGGAAGGGCGAAGACCAGACACACAAGTGTCCTGGCCAGAGGAAGGGCAGCCCTTCCAGCCAGAGAGGCAGCAGGAGTCTGCGTGTCAGACCCCTGACCCATCCCAATCTAGGCCTGGGAAGTGCCTTCATGGGTAGTTTCTGCAGGGAGAAGCTGGCCTAACCCCCTCTGAGATCGCGATGCCTCCACCAGCCTCCCTATCTCCAGGCACAACCTCCTCCTTTTCTCAGCGGCCCACCGGGGGGTGCGTGTGGGGTGCTGCCCGAGAAAACCCCAGAACGCAGGAAACAAACCACCCTTGATTCACACGTGATTCAGAAACAGCACTCTCCTCCCCACAACTGTGTCCTCAAAAAGAAACTGCCCAAGGAGAGAGCGGAAACAGGCACGGGCTGGCAGGACGGGGGCCCGCGTCACAGCCCAGGGCCGAAAGCACCTCAGACCCTGAGACCTCTGCAACAGCAGCACACACCCCTCCCCGCAGGGATGAGGTCCTGCAGTCACCCACCTGCCAAAGGGGACCCTGCTGTAAGCCTGTTCCCCGGCACTCCCGGCCAGAGGCTCCAGGACCCTTGGGGAGTCAGCGGCCACGAACAAGGGAAGAGGCAGGGCCTGGACAGCATGGCCAGCCAGGCAGCTCATCGTTCAGGCTGCTGCATCAAAGCCAGAGGTTTATCTGCACAGAACAGGCCTCTGCCCCCAAAAGGGAGTTTCCCTCTTCTTCACAAAGGAAAGGTATTAACCCTTTGTGCTCTGCCCTTGTCCCTGGACAGCACTTCCCCGGCCTCTGAGAAGGAAGACCAAAGAAGACCAGCCCCCGTGTCAGTTACCAGGAGGGCCCCCAGTCATCTGTTCACCAGGCCCCAGACGCCCCCAGCCCAGCCCAGTGCCCTGAAGACCAGCTGGTCCACTCCTGAACGCCGTCCACACCCAGCTCCGCCAGGCTCCACAGGGTTCCCAGGCCCCACAGGGAGCAGTCTGCTGCTCAAGGCCCCGGCGGGTCTCACACTCCCCAGCACCCAGGGACTCCTGCCCCACCCACCACGCGGCCGTCACAAAATGACTCTGGGAGCCACCCCCAGAAACACTCAGCTGAGGGAGCTGGTTGAAATCAAAAGCACCCAGACAGGAACTGTGGTTAATACTTAACACCAAACATCAAACTTTGCCCTCCAGACCTCGGTCTAAGGCACAGCTTAGAAAATTCATATTCCGGCCAGATACGGTGGCTCACTCCTGTAGTCCCAGCGCTCTGGGAGGCCGAAGTGAGCAAACTACTAGAGGCCAGGAGTTCAAGACCAGCTTGGCCAATATGGCAAAACCCCATCTCCACTGAAAATATAAAACTCAGCCAGGTGTGCTAGGGCACGCCTGTGGTCCCAGCTACTCGGAAGGCTGAGGCACGAGAACTGCTTGAACCTGGGAGGCGGAGATTGCAATGAGCTGAGTTTGTGCCACAGCACTCCAGCCTGGGTGACAGAGCAAGACTCTGTCTCAAAAAAGGAAAAAAAAAAAGAAAATTCATATTCCAACAGGGATGTAACAGGAGAGCCCTCCGGGCAGCCGGCCGGCCCCACAAAGGCAATCGATCACTGGTGTGTCAGCTCCACTCGTGCCCTTCATGGCTGGGATGTCCCCCTGAGCTGACCTCCACTCCCAGTGCTGTGCCCAGCGGTGCCACGTCAGGGTCTGTCTGCAGTGCCCGAGGACGGCAGCCCTGGGACGGCTCGCTGGTCCAAGGTATGGAAGGAAAACAGGATCTCAGGCCAAACCCACTAAGCCACAGGCAAGAGTCACGCTGGGAAACGGGTCACGTAACCTGCCTTCCATTTTCTTCCTGCGTAGGAAGCTACATGCCTACCTCACATTTTTGGGCCCATGGGATCCTTATGCTAAAGCAGTTGCAACAAAACTCACCCTGACCGTGGAAACGACAGCTCATCCTCACGGCGCGGGACCAAGGACAGAACCAGGAGTCGTTGCTCTGCTCGCCAGCGGCAAACACACACCTGAGCCCTTCGCCCACCCTGTAGTGATTGTGTCGTAGGTAAATGTGCAGATTCACTGAGTGTGAGGCGTGAGGGGTTCTTCCTCTACCCCCACGTGTGACACACAGGTCCAGTGAACGCTGATCAAACGCTGCCTGCCTCTTATCTGCCCTCCCTCTTCTTTCTCTTTCTTTCTTCCCCTAATACGCACGCTTTACCCTCTGAATATTCAAGTTCCCAGCCTTCTTTGAGAAGAAAAGCCCGGACCACAGAAGTTTCCCGTGGTTCTGTGCTACGCACATCCTTAACTTTGGCAAATAAACCTCTCAAGTGATTGAGGCCCACCTAGGTCGCTTTCTGTGATTTACAAAGGTCACCCATCCCCCATGCAGGAGCCTGGGCCATCCGGGAATCCCTGGGTCAGGTCCAAGGAGCTCTGTAGGACGTGGCCCCACGTCCAAAGGGCAGAGACCCTGACAGAGGTGACTTCACTCCTGCCAGGCATGAGGGGAGGACAGCCCCCAATTCACCCTCAGGGTCCCTCAGGTGCCTCTGCCTGACTCCAGCCCGCCTGGCAAGTCTCCGACATTCACCGATCCCCAGCAAGCCTGTGTGGCTTCAGCCCCGACCAGCCCCCTGCACCAGGCCTGAGCACCTGGCCCTGCTCTTGGCACCGCCTTCCCAACGGCCATCCAGACCACAGGAGAGGCACTGAGAAAGCCACCCACTCTAAGGAGGGGATCTGATGTCCAACACGAGACAGAAAACCACTGTGGAATCCGTTGGCCTCGTCCACTCCGAGAGGCCTGGGGAGCTCCGCAAAAGAGGAAACCAAGTCCACGAGGCAAAGGTCTCCTAACATGATCAGAGGCCCAGGAGCAGGTTCAGACCTGAACACAAGGCCACACCAAGACGGGGAGCTGCTGGCCACTCATCGATGGGCCCAGCCCAGGGGAAAGGAACGGATATCCAGAGGGACACCCAATGCCATGTGATCCTCTGCTGCGGAGGAAGCCCCAGTCCCTGTCTACCTGCCACGGCACGCACACACACACACGCACACACGCGCACACGCACACACACGTGAGCATGCCCACAGCACATAGCTGTGCAAGAGCACAGTGCACTCAATGTGTGCACACGTGTGTACATGCATGTGCACATATACATGGTGCAAGCACATGACTCACACACGGATACACCTGCACACTCACAAGGCACACAGGTGCCTGCACACATGCGCCCAGCCAGCTGACCGAAAGCACCATGCTTTACCGCATGCCTGCTAAGGAGGGCCTCTTGCCTGGAGACAGCCTGGGAGTATGTCAGGCGCAGGAGGAAGCACAGGCCCCAGCCTTGATGCCCAGCAGCCACTGCCTTCCTGTGTATCTTTTGTTTCCTTTGGTTTTAAAAAGAGAAGCTCATACACAAAATGCATGTCTCGTAGCCTCCCTGCCTGCCCACCACATATCTGTGACCGTCCATACCCGCAAGGTGGTGCCCAGCTGCTGCAGGGGTTCCCAGGCACAGCCACAGGGTCAACGGCCTGCCTGTCACCTCCTGCTCCGACTGCCTCCCCGTGTCTGTGTCGGGAGCGCCCTCCTGAAATCTGGGGACGAGAGCTGTCCGTCCCTACTCACAAGGACAGAACCTGGACGCTCTGCGCATGGTCCCCCTATGTAATGCATGATCCCCCAAGTCCCTGCATCCCCAAAGGGGACCCCAGATCAGTGCAGCTGGCATGCACCATCTTGCCGTTCCCAAGGGCAGTGCAGAGCATGGCACCCAGCACCCAACAGGCAAGGATGGCCCAGGACGGCCTTCTGAGTAGGGACGGGAAGTGGCAGCTCTTGTTGTCCTAAGATTTCAGGAGGGCACTCCCAACACAGACACGGGAGGTAGTTGGAGCTGGAGGGACAGGCAGGCCACTGACCGTGCGACCGGGCCGGGCCTCTGTCAGCGGCCAGGGGCAGAGGGAGGCAAGACTGACCCGGACAACCAACACAAGCTCAGCCACAGTGGAAAATCTCAGAAACGGAACCCAAAGAGGGAAATGGTGCCCGAGCCAGGAAGCAGCTCCCGGCAAACCCAGAAGAGCCCCAGCTGAGGGTGGGAGACTTGGGGGTGCCAGGCAGGAAGGACCCACCCTCTCCCAGCCCAGGGAGCCCCAGACATGTGGAAGGTCATTCCTAGAGGGTGGGTGGCCAGGGGCTGCGGGGCCTTGACAGAGGCTCTGCACACTGCACCTTCCAGACAGGCCAGGGCACCGGCCGGCCCTCCCTCCCCACCCCTCACACAGTCTCCTGTGTCCCGACACCCCTAGACGCATCAGTACAACCTGGGAAGGAGCGAGTCTACCCTGATGTAGTCACGGAGGAAGAGTGGGCTCCCCCAAGTCAGTTATAAAACCCAACCCACCCAGAAGTCGGACAAGACGCAGCTGGCCCCCAGCAGTGTCCCCCCACCTCCTACTCAAGATGCAGCCGGCCCCCAGCAGTGTCCTCCCACCTCTTACTCGAAAAATCACCCCACTGAGAAACTGAGGGCTAACACGTCCTTCTCACTTCAAGACGAGGCATTTCACATAAAAATAAAACCAGGAATAAAAGCTCTGTCCGAAGAAGTGCTGAGGGCACAGTGCCCATCCTGGGAACATGACGCCTCCCGCAGAGGCTCCACCAGAGGCAGCAGGGAAGCTGCAGGGGTCGGGGACAGGAGGCCCCTGAGGCCAGGCTGGGCAGACACGGCCTTGCTGGGTTCTGGGTCGAGCCAGGCAGCCTGGGCAGCAGCATTTACCCCTCCTCTCCCAGAACCCCCAACCCGGGCTCAGGACGCCGAGTCCCCTGCTCAAGCTGGGGTGGCTCAGGACGCCTTCTCCACGCCCACCCAGCAGTGCCTAGGAGCAACCCACCAGGCCCCCCAAACTTGCTTCACCGTCACCCAGGGGCCAGCCCAGAAGTACCTCTATGGTACCTCCATGGACCATTCAGGGGAACGGCAATGGAGTCAGGAAGAGTTTGGGTGCCGGTAACTTCTGTGGCTGGACAGGTTTGGACCTGGTCTGTGACCCTGTGGCGTGGACCCCATGCAGCAGGCCTTTGGGAGCGGCTCTGGCTGCTGCAGGACCCCTGCCCCCGACCACCACCACTGCCACCAAAAAGCAAAGCCTGTGCCTCCTTCCCCAGGCTCTGTGCCCATCACGGGGCTCCTCGCCACACCTCTGTGGGCTGAAGATCAGGATGTGATCAAGTGGATTCCGAAGGGCAGCTGCAGGCCCGTTACAGCCTGGCAGTGGCTGGGCGCCGGGCCCTTGCTGTGGAAGAGGAAGCGTGGCCAGCACAAAAGTCCCAGGTGCAAGTTCTCTGCCAGTTCAGAGAAATCTCCCAAGTTCAGCTCACACCACAGGGCCACCTTCAAGAGTGTCCAGAAGCCCACACCTGGCCCGTGCCCTCCTGTTTCCAATTTCATGAAGGGCCAGGGAGCCTCCTGACATGCCTGTAGCAGGACCTGAGTAGCAGGACCCGAGTGCGCCAGCAGGGCCACTGCCTCCTGGGCAGACACAGGCCCAGGGCACCGCTCAACAGCCTTGAGAGTAGAAGAGACAAGAAAGCAAACAAGCACAAAATTCCCCCCGGCTTAAGAGCAAATGACACTCACGGTTTAGAGACAAAACTGAACCTGATCAGCCTTGAGAAGGGGCTGGCCAGGCAGGAAGACTCCTTCTGAGTGCGTTTCGGTGGCATTGCTATAAAGCTCACACAGAAAGACCAGGCCAGGGCCCACCCTCCTTGGTGCTTCCTGCCTCAGCGGTGATGACTGGAGAGAAGGGGCTTGGACTCATGGACCCTGCTTAGCACTTCACCTGGTGTCGAGCCTGGCGTCCAGCCTGACCAGTTCCAAGATCTGGGCTGGCCTCTGTGCAGAGGAAGCTGAGACCACTCTTCACCCGCCTCGGTGGGTGCCTTCATGGTGGGTCCCCACTCGTGTCCCTGGGTTCCTAAACTGCCTGGAGGGGGTGTCTGGCCTTTCCTGCCGGGATGGTGGGTTAGGAAGGATCTGGGGTCTGACCCCGGACTTGTCCCTGGACAGACCTCACCTTCCTTCCTTCCACTGCCAGGGAACAGGGAGGCTGCCACCCACTGCATGAGACCCGGGCACATGCGGGCATGGCCAGCACGCGGGGTGGGGGCTGAACTGAGTCCCCTCACTTTCTCAGAGACTCTGGATGGAAGGGCCTAACAGCCTCCGGTTTCTAGATGGGGCTGAGATCCCGGGAGTAACTAGGATTTGGAGCCAGGATGGAGGAAACAGGGCTGGGGGATTCTTTCCCCAGTCCCATCCCCAACCCCCAGAGAAAGTGAAAGTGCTAGAAACCTCCAGATTCCCGGAACCGGGAGGACGCGGCCTCAGCAAGGCCCCGGCGGCCGCCCACTCCCCAGCCAGGGCGCAGTCCTTCCTGTTCCGCAGCTGGGGGGTGGGCGGCTCCTCCAGGGTCAGGCGGGGGCAGGACGGGCCGGCCTGGGCTAGTGGGACCGGACGGCCGCGGCGCAGGGGAAGGGAGAGCGCGGGGGACGCAGGACGCCCCGGCTCCCGAACCCCCCGGGTCTCCACCGCCACCCCTGTCCCACCAGGGACCACCCAGGGGCCCGGGCTCCCTTCGGAGCCGCGCTCCGGCCCCTCCCCGTTTCCATAGCTACCAGCAGCGGCGTCCACACCTCCGCCCCCGGTCCCACCCGAGCCGATGGTACCCGGAGCCTGGGCAGAGTCCCTCGCCCGCCAGCCAGGCCACTAACGTGGGGTGGGGGCCCTCGTGGGGGGCCGAGAAGATCAGGCGGTGGGGGCGCGGGAAGGGGCGCCTCCTGTACCCCAGCCCCACCGCTGCGGCCACAGCCCCCACCGCGCCGCCCGCCTCCCCTCCCGGATGCAGGGCCCAGACCCAGACGCTCCGGCCGCTCGGCCTTTGTCCGGCCAGGTGCGGCCGCGCTCACCCGGGCAGGGGCGCTCGGGCTCGGGGCCCTCGGAGGTGCCCGGCGCCTCCGTCTCGCTCGGCCGCCTCGTCCCGCGTCGGCCGCGCGCCTCCACGGGCACCCCACGGTGAAGTTGGTGGGCATGGGTGCCTGCAGCCCACGCAGTCCTGCCGCGGCCGCCCGCTCGCGCGGCTCCCGCCGACGCCACGGGACTTGGGCGCAGGGGCGGGGTCGACGAGCAGCCCCGACGCCCCGCCCGCCCGAGCCACGTGACCTCCACCTCGCTAGCCCGCGGCCCAAGAAAGTTGGCCCGCGGCGGAGCTGGGCCCGGCCGACTTCCCGGCAGAGACCCAACCCAGGCTGCGTCCGCCGCTACCGCCCGCCCCAGGACCGCTCGGCCTTCGCTGCCTGCGCCCAGACCCTCGCAGAGCAGCGAATCCCCTCTCCTTCTCCTGCACACCCTCCTTGCTCAAGCCCCTGCCCACCTGCTGGAACCCCCGTCCCTGCCGCCTCCTGCTTGCCCCCGCCGCCTCCCCGCTTGTCCCCTTCTTCGATCCCCTACCCACGCGCCCTCCACCGCTCCTGCTCAGCCCCTGCCCCTCCTGCACGCCCTCCTGCAGGAACCCACACCAAAATCTGCCCCCCTCACTGCTGGGCCCTCCTGCTGGGCCTCCCCCGCACCCTCCTGCTTGTGCCCCCCCATTCCTGCTCCAGCCCCTGCCCCCCCTGCCATCCTCCAGCACCCACCTCCCACACAGTGCCCCCACCCACTCCAGGCTGTCAACACCTGCTCAGACCCTGGGCTCCTAGCCTGGCTCCTGGCTAGCCCAGCCTGGCTGCGAAGGCATCTCCCGTAGAAGGAGTCTTGGATAGCCTGGGGATGGGGTCCTCTGGAGCTTGGTCCAGCTCCAGGTTAGGGACCTAACCCAGTAGAGGGAGTGTCCCCCTCCATGACAGATACCACCCACGAAGACCCCAGTCTCCTCCACACCTACCCCAGGAGTGCCCTGCGGCCCCTGCCCTGGAACCCTCCCTTCCCTCCTTGGGAAATGTTCCAGAAGCTCACAGGGTGGTGCAGGGAAGGTGGAGTTCCAGAACCTGCCAGGTGTACACCAGGATACCACCGGCCAGCACCTGGCACATTTCTCAACAAATGACTCATGAAAAACGGAACAATCAGATGTCAGTCAATGGGGAACTGGGCTAAAATGCTATGGCACACAGGTGCAATGAATCAGCCTTTATTCGTAATCACCCACAACTGCTGTACAACAACAAAGCAGAAACACAGGTGGTGTGGGCAAACATGGCCACAGCCTCTTGTCCCATGGAAAATGGGCCTGGCCTGGCCATGTTTTAGCAGCATGCCTGTCTAATCCTAAAAGGCAGCTGGAGGAGAGTGATGGCCTCTGGGCTGTGGGATCACAGGGCTCTGTGGGATCAAGGAATGCAAGCCCAACCTCTCCAGCCATTTCCAGTAAAGCCAGTAATGCCCTGGGATGGCCCAGGGTTCTACCCTTTGCCCCATGGGCTCTTCTGGGCAGAAGCTGGAGGCCTGGGCCCCTCCTGGAATGACCCCATCCAGCACTAGCCCTCTGCAGAGGTGGGGGTACCTCTGGCCTGGGTGTCTGGAGCTGTGCCTGGTCCACACTCTCACCCCACCTCCCACCAAAGGGAGCTCAGGGCTGTGGGTGGTGCTAGGTCAGCTGCCTCCCTGGGTCAGCGGGACAGAAGGTGGGAAACCACCTCCCCAGAAGATAAAATGTTTCCCAGGCATCCTCACGAGGAGGGCTGGCCCCAGGTATCCTCACGAGGAGGGCTGGCTTTGCTGAAAAGATCCAGGGGGTGGGAACAGAAGTGCTCAATGGGGTCAATTATAGGGTTCACACTTGGGGTGCTGGGTAAACCCTCTCTTCAGTCACCCCGACAGGGGCTTCTGCACATTCAACCCTGGTGGTCACTCAGCGCTATTCCTGAGGGTTAGAGCTCAGGGTGGGCACGAGGCCTCCCCAAGTGATGCCAGCAGAAGCAACAGATGTGCAGGGCTCCCGTCGCACATACAAGTTCTGTTTCACACCCCCGGACTGTGGGGACGGCTGCCCGCCACACACTGGCTGTGGACCTTCAGAGGAGCTGGTTTGGAGGGTCTGTGGCCAGGGCCAGCTCCCGGACTCAGGACTCATCAGCTTCATTTTACAGAGGAGGAAACTGAGGCCCAGGAGTTTAGGGTCCTGTGGCAGCTCCGAGGGTGGTCTTCTCAGTAATTACAAAATCTTGACTAGGACCAAGGGCCATGGCTGAAGCTCCCTCTTGTTTACATCTTAGATCTTCCTTATGGGAGGCCTGGGGTGGGGGGTGAGGTCTGCCTTTTGCATTCTAATTAGGTGAGTCATGACAGAGATCAGCACCCTATAAGCACCCGCGGGTCAAGACAGAGAACCTTGCCAGAGCCCAGAAGCTGCTGCAGGCCCCTCCCATCTCATCAGTAGCCCATCCCTAGGGGCCTGGTGGCGCTTTCATTCGCTCTGTGGGTTTCCATGCCCATGTATGTCCTCCCACACTGCAGCCTTGGGTTAAATGTGCATTGTGTGACTTTCAGTGCTCTCTTCCCACCCACCTGCAGCCCTCTGTCCTTTTCTGTACATGGCACCTGTTGTAGGAACCAGCCCTCGGACATGTGGAGGTGCCCGAGACCTGGGTTGGAGTTGCATCTTTTGGTGCAGGCCTCTGTGTCTCCTGAAAGTGGGCATCTGGAGCCAGGGGACTGCTGGGATCTGGGTCCAGTCGCCTGGCCAGGCCAGGGGCTTGCTCTCAGAGGGAGCCACGCGCTGTCTGGTGGTAGCCCCTCCGTCAGCAGTCGTTGGTGCTTGATGTCTGAATTGACAGATTCATGGAGCAAAACAGTGATTTTCCAGTGCCTGGTGGCTTCGTCAGGAATTAACTGGAGGGAGAGGCTCATCCTGTCTGTCTGGCTATCTGGATAATGGTGCCCATAGGAAAGGCAGGGCAAGGGTGCCTCTCTCTCACTTGTTGGTTTTCATGATGGTGAATTGGTTCCTGACGATCTCCCAAGTGTATTTATACATCGCTGATGAAACACGTTGGTGGGTCTCAGTCGATCACCATTAGTGCCCTTTCCAAGCATTGGTGTCCAGCTTTGCCCAGCGGAGCCTCTTCAAAGGCAATCTCACGTCCTTATGATGTGAGCCTGGTCGTCTGAGATGGCCTCTTGGCCGTGTGCAGGACACAGCCAGGGGAACCCTAGGATTTAGTGCAGAAGGTGGCCGAGAGTGGTTACATTCTGTTTGTAGATTCTCGGAACAGTCCCTGCTGCCTGCCACCCTGGCGTGGAGTTTCTTTTTTTTTTTTTTTTTTTGAGACGGAGTCTGGCTCTGTCGCCCAGGCTGGAGTGCAGTGGCCGGATCTCAGCTCACTGCAAGCTCCGCCTCCTGGGTTCACGCCATTCTCCTGCCTCAGCCTCCCGAGTAGCTGGGACTACAGGCGCCCGCCACCACGCCCGGCTAATATTTTGTATTTTTAGCAGAGACGGGGTTTCACCGTGTTGGCCAGGATGGTCTCGATCTCCTGACCTCGTGATCCGCCTGTCTTGGCCTCCCAAAGTGCTGGGATTACAGGCTTGAGCTACCGCGCCCGGCCCTTGGAGTTTCTAATTGATTAGGATGGACACTCAATGCCAGCTTCCAAGTCAAGAGGCCGCTTGTGCCCATGGCTTGGAATCAGGGCTGTGGCCTGGGAGGGCTCTCACCAGGTGCAGGCTGCCTCCAGGTGTCTGTGTACCTCTGCACACGGAGCTTCTCCCCAGGTCCACGGGTCCCCCAGTCCACTTCTGCTTTCCTGTTAGGGTGGGGGGCTCATCTCCTGGTGTGCCATCTCCATCTTTTTGGGCTGGGAACCTGCTGTTGGGTACCAGGCAAGGCGCACCTCCAGGGCTGAAGGATGCAGGTGGGGTCAGCAGGCAGAGCTTCCGTGGAGAGCTCTGTGTCCAGGGAAGGGGACACCTGGAGGAGGCTGGCCCTGGAAGCCCCACACTCCTTCTCACCAGAAAGCCACCTGCCTTCTGCCTGGCAGGGCTGGGCACCCACCCAGATGCTTGCCTGTTGACCTGGCACCCATGGTGAGTAGGGGGAGAGAGGGAGTAGGGCAGAGTAGAAGAGAGGGGAGAAAGGAGAAGCAGAAGGGTGAAGGGGAAGCGGGCAGGGGAGAGGGAAGGGAGGCCCTAGTTACCCAAGGCTAAAGTTATTTTTAAAAAACAAAACTTTTGTTTGTTTTTTTTTTAAGTGTGTTGCGCCTCTCCTGGCAGAGTGGGGTGTGTGGACACCAGCGAAGGAAGCAGAGGCTCCAGCCGCCTGTGGGACCTGCCCTCTCCCTGCCCAGGAGTCCCACCAAGGCTGAGAATTCTGCCCATGGCCAGGGTGGCCCTAAAGCCCCACATCCGCCACCACTTGTGGGGGCTTGAAGGGAGCTGTGGTAGATAGGGATGACAGAAGACCCCAGCCACAGCCCCAGGCCCACGGCCGCATCTTCTCTGAAGATGCAGCCCTGTCCCAAGGGTTCTGCAAACAATGCCTGGTTCTTCCCAGGCAGGCACCACAAGCTGCCCCCACCCTCTGCACCCCCGGCTTGCTCAGGGTGGGGCCCCTGGGCCTGGTGGATGGTGGGCCTGGCTTACCTGGTGCTGGCGAGCCTGTCTGCACAGTGGCTGAGTACATGGGGCCTGAGTCCTGAGCCTCCCGGGTCCTATGCCTGCTGGGCAGGGGCACATCCCATGGAGCTGAATCTGGGAACAGATGGGGCCTCCCCCCGCACAGAGCTCCTCTGAGACCATCTGTGTCCGAGACTGTAAGTGATGCCAACAGGAGGTCAAGCTGGAGCGACAAAGCTCTCAGTCCTGTAATTCACGGACGCCGAGTCTTCACTCAAGTTCCCTCTGGGAGATTCCGTGGACAAGGCCGACACACTCTGCCCCTCACTCAGGAGGCTCCAGGATTTTTAGACCACATGTGTGGATTTCCTTCTCTCAAAGTGTTACTCACATAATGTTACTCAGAATCTCACACGGACGCCTGTGAGCTGCGGACACAGGGAAGGTTTGCATCTCCTCTGAAGTCCAAGCTGCCCAGAAGCCCACCCACCCCCCGCCAGCTCTCGTTCCTACTCCACAGGTGACTTCTTTCCAGTAAACCGTGGGCAAATGTTTGCTGTCAGCTCAGGGGGAAAGGCCGTGCCAGGGTTCAGATGGGCTCAGAACCTCCCAACCTGGCAGACACACAGCCCTTGAGAAAGGGAAGCAGAGCCCAGGACACGGTGTGGCCAATCCTCTCTCAGACGTCATAAAGAACTGGGTATGGAGGACGGGGCCAGCCCTCGTCAATGACGCCCCCAACCCCGGCAACAGCATGAGATCAGGGATCTGCTGGCTCTGTCTCAGAGCCGCAGAGGGTCCTGCTCAAATCCCAGAGCCACAGGGATGGGCCAGGAGGCTGGTAGGAGGCGTGCTGTGAGGGGCTGCTGAGCAGGCTGGGGTGAGCTGGGCCTGGTCTGCAGGGGTGGGGGCGCAGCCTTCACTGGGGAGGCAGCCAGGGAAGGGGTTCCTGCCAGCCCGAGATGGAGCAACGGAGCAACTAGTGAAACCAAGTCTGCAAAATTATCACCGTTGGTGGACGTGATCCAACCTGACTCCATCTTCGTTCTAACCTCCCAAGCTGTCCTTGTTCCTTCCTGGGCGTAGGCTGAACTAACTTTGGGAGGAACTTAGTTTACAGTTAAAATAAACCTCCTTCTTGCCTGAGGACTTGACTGCCTTTGTAGGATTAACAAATTAGCCGCAAGATTAAAGAAATTGTGGTTTGGGAGTCATGCAGCTGGAGGCTACAAGATTCTGACCCTCCCTAAACTGCTCCTAGAATCAATGCTTGAGATGTTTTGCAGACCCTTGTTACACTAGATGGATCAGCTGGCACCACCCAGATTAAGAGACTGGCTCATCTGATCTTGTGACCCCACCAGGAACTGAGTCAGCACAGAAGGACAGCTTCAGTTCCCTGTGAGTTCATCTCTGACCTGACCAATCAGCACTCCTGGCTCACTGGCTTCCCCACCCCTAAGCTGTCCTTAAACACGGATCCCAGCCGGGCGCGTGTGGCTTACGCCTGTAATCCCAGCACCTTGGGAGGCCAAAGTGGGTGGATCAGGAGGTCAAGACCATCCTGGCTAACACGGTGAAACCCCGTCTCTACTAAAAATACAAAAAGTTAGCCAGGCATGGTGGCGGACTCCTGTAGTCCCAGCTACTCGGGAGGCTGAGGCAGGAGAATGGCGTGAACCCGGGAAGCGGAGCTTGCAGTGAGCCGAGATCGGGCCACTGTACTCCAGCCTGGGTGGCAGAGCGAGATTCCATCTCAAAAATAAACAACAACAACAACAACCTGATCCTGAATGCGTGGGGAGACTGATTTCAGTGATGATAAAATTCCGGTCTCCGCACAGCCGGCTCTGCATAAATCACTCTTTCTCCACTGTAATTCCCCTGTCTTGATCAATCAGCTCTGGGCAGCGGGCAAGGCGAACCCACTGGGTGGTTACGTGATGGGGAGTCCATGGGCCTCAGCCCCTCGAACAGAGAGATAAGAAAACCCCACGCTGGGAAACGTGTCAGTGCAATCTGAGAACGTCGTGGGCAGGCCTGGCAGCCATGCAGACCTGGCAGAAGAGTCTTTCTGACAGCAGCGCCAGGGATTCACCAAAAACAGGCGTGACCCAGACCCACGCCCTCGCCAGACACAGATGAGCTGTTGGCCAAATGCGAAGGCCAACGAAGCCGTCCTTGGGCGTGAAAGGTCTTGCGTGAAAGGTCTCTCTAGACTGGGAGATGCCTCCTGCCAGGAAATTCGAATGAGTCCAGGAGGAAGGAGAAAACCTGGACCTGACACAGGCCGCAGAAGGCCTGGTCTTCACCCACCTCTAATGGAGCCGATGAAAAATCAGGGAGTGTGGGGGACCCGGACAACGGCAAACAACGGTGCTCATAACACCAAATGCGCCGGCCCCGCAGCCTCGCAGGTACCAAGGCTGGTTCTAGTGGCTTCTTCAGAGCTGTGGGAGGTGTGCGGGTGTCTCGCTGAGCTTTTGGACGAGAGGGCCGAGACGAACTAACATGGAGGAGCACGCGCAGACGCCACCTCGCCCGGGGACGCTCGCCATCGGCAGTGTGCCGGGGACACCACGGGGTGCTGGCCAGATGCTCACAGCCACTGCACCTCCCCGCACAATGCATTCCACAGGCGGGATCTGGGGGTGTCAGAATCTCACCAGCATCCCAGCAGTGTGGGGATGAAAATTCTGGCTGCCTGGCACAGCCCCTGCCACTGCACTTGGCACCTCAAGGGGCTTGGGTTCTCAACACCAGCTCAGATAACTGGTAAAAACGTTTATTAGTTTTAACTTTGCTTTTTCCTTTTCTAAAAAAATCCGTTTAATTGTAGTAAAATAATATGTAAAATTGCCATTTTCACCATCTTTAAGTGTCCGACGGAAGAAACACATTCCCGCAGCTGTGCGTTCGCCTTCACCGACGGTCTCCAGAGTCCTCCCAAACTGAAGGCCTCTCCCCAGCCTGGCATCTGCCATTCTGTGTTTGGTCCCTACAGATCTGGGAACTCCAGGGACTTCCCAGGAGGGGATCCGACAGGGCCCTGCGGCACGACGTCCACACAGCTCCTGCGTGCCGTAACCCGTGCCAGCATCTCCTTCCTTTTCTCGGCTGTCAAGTGTCCACTGCGTGGATGGGCCACGTTTTGTTCACCCACTCATGCACGGATGGGCACGAGGGTTGCTATTCCCCCACGTAGAGTGCTGGGTAACAACTTCAAAGGTATATATCTAAGTAAAAATGAAAATGTGTAAAATGTGTGAAGCACCCCACGTGCGCACGCACGAGCCCTCTGGGAGGAACTGGGGGCGTTGCCATGGCTGCCTGGGGGTGCGGGGCCTGACCTTCTGCCGACGCTCCTCTGTCCTGTTACCCGGGGTGGCTACGCCAGCATCATCTGGCCAAAAATACCTCCTAATCGTTCTGGCTGAGCCGCTGCCACTGCCCAAGATAAGCAGGGCACGTTCTGGCTCCCGGCAGTGATTTCTGTCCTATTTTTACACTTGGTTCGGATAAGGTCTTGGGTGGCCTGTGCCCAAGGTCACTCTGTGAGGCCCCAGGGAGGCAGTGGCTTGCCCTGGGTTCACATTCCCTCTGGGGAAGTGGGTTCCGGGAGCCGCACAGAGAGGCATACTGGGTGTGCAGAGCAGGAGGGACCACGGTTCTGAGGAGGGGAGGGGTCCACTCCTGGGCCCTTGAACCCTTGGGTCCCAGCACCTGCAAGCACAGCCCTGCTGGGTAACACCACCAGCTCCGGGAGGCGCATGAGAGCCCACATCTGGGGTTCCTGGCAAAAGAACCCCCAGATAAATGAGTTAAGCTGTCCAGCCTCCCCCCTGCCAAAGGCCCCCAGATAAATGAATAAAGCTGCCCAGCCTGGCCCCCGGCCCACTGAGGGGCAGCCGCTCAGCAAGGCAACGAGGCCGGCCAGAGACTGTCGCACAGGAGTGGACGTTCCCCGCCAAGGGGCCAGGGGCCACGGTCAGCTTCTCTGAATGTCCTGGTCTTGGAGGACACACGTTGTGTGTGTCGGCCAAGGAGCCGGGACTCGGGGCCTCCATCAAACAGTGTTGCAAACTGGTGCAGCATATCCTCAAGGTTTAAGCTTCAGATTTTGCTTGGCAAACTGAATCCAAATCCACCTCTCTTTCTTGACTTTCTTCATTTGTTTCATTAAGAGAAGAGAGAAGAGGAAACATGTTTGATTAAGTTTCTGAGATAACTCACTTGGTCTAATTGCCCCATTGAAACCTTAAATATTTGGCTTACATCACGAGAACAGTCTGGCTAAATACGCTGCTAAATTCATCGCTCTCAACGGAGAATGACTTAGCTGTACAAATACTGCAAGTCATTAATTTCTATTTTCTCAGGGCGATAAGTTAAAAATACATTTAAAAAATAAGTTTTGATTGCTTTTGAAGGACAGCAACCTCCATGGACCTCGAAATGCAAAACCCACAGCTGACAGCAGGTCACTCTGCCCCAACAACTAGCAACAGCTAGATCCGTCCTAAGGGACACACTTCAGAAGCCAGAGATCTTCAGCATAGAGATCAGCGCCCACAAGCCAAGAGAAAAGTATTTGAAAGACCACCTAATCCCTCACTGTGCTTTTGAGGAGAAAAGGAATGCACATTTAAAAGCAAAACCAAAAGATTTGCAACTCCAGCGCCTGGCCATGAGGGAGTAGCTGCGTGCAGTGGTCAGAGAAAACACAGAGGACAGAAGACCGTGGGAGGGAGGGTGCTTCCAAAGTACAGAGAAACAGCTGCAGCCTCGACCTCTGCGCCAGCAAACACTACCTTCAAAAACGAAGGCAAAATCAAGGACATTTCCAGATAAATGACAACTGTGAGGATTTATCCCAAGTGGATGGAAAATGGTTCCTGGTGGAAACACTGAAATCCAGAGCTCAGAGAACACGGACTGGCGGGGCAGGTGAAGAACCTTGCGGTGCTGGATGCATTAAACACTCAGTGTCCAGCACGGGGGAGGGAGGCCCTGGAGTCCCTGACCGCAGTGGACCTGGACCATCAAGGGCGTCTGTGCAGGGCAGACGCTGGGGCAATGACCATGAGAACAGCAGAACACACAGCGAGCAAGCGAACACAGGGAGAAAACGGAGTAATAAAAAAAGTGTTTAATCCAAAATAATCAAGAGAAAAGATACCCATGCTTGCACTAACCAGAGAACCGAGGTGGCAGACCAGGCCTCAAATCTCACGCCCTGATGACGGCCCCACTTCAGCAAAAAACCAGAGAGGTGGAGGAGAAACAGACACTGCTCCAGGGAACAGCTAGAGATTTCAAGATACGTCACCCCGCAACTGGTAAAACAAATCACTGGAGATAAAGAAGATTTGAACAACACATGAGCAAGACTGACCTAATGGTGAGCTATGTGGAAATGCACCCAACCACTGCCCAGCCTGTACTCCGCACCAGAGGATTGAGAGAGGAGCTCTGACAGCTGGGAACGCAGCACACAGCAGCCATGGAAAGATAAAGATAATGGAAAATCCCCCAGGGCCTGGGAAACTGCAGCACATGGAGAAACCCACGTGCTGAAGAGTGAGCCATGATTGGAATGAGAAAATGTTTTAAACTAAAGTGTGTGTGTGTGTGTGTGTGTGTGAATTCTTTTTAATTCTAAGACTTTCATATAGAAACATCACTTCATGGATAAAAACAAGTAAAGTCAAATGGCACACTTTTAAAGTTTATTTTAGCATTTTCATTCTAAATAATACATACTAATGTTATTTTAGTATTTTCATAGAATCTGCAGTCACGTCAGCACGTTAGAACTTGTCCTGCGGAAAATGCCCTCAGTGGTTTTAGAAAGTTTATCTAGGGTGGGAGACTTTTCTAATTTATTTATAACTTTGACTAATTGGATCCCAATTACTTTGGACAAATGGTAAAATATGAAATATATCAAACATGGTTAAAATGTCTACCTGGGCCTGGCGCAGTGGCTCATGCCTGTAATCTCAGCACTTTGGGAGGCCGAGGCGGGCGGACACCTGAGGTCAGGAGTTTGAAAGCAGCCTGGTCAACAGGGTGAAACCCCTTCTCTACCAAATATACAAAAATTAGCCGGATATGGTGGCACGTGCCTGTAATCTTAGCTACTTGGGAGGCTGAGACAGGAGAATCACTTGAACCTGGGAAGCGGAAGTTGCAGTGAGCTGAGATCACATCACTGCACTCCAGCCTATCTGCCTGCGTTGTTATATCTTCATTAATTTAATTGTTAATGTTTCCAAAAAATCACCCATGTTATTAAGCTAATTCTTAGCAATATATACATAGTATATTTACACAATATTAACCCATGAATTCACCTATTCTTTTTATTTTATTTATTATTTTTTGAAACAGAGTCTCACTCCAGGCTGGAGTGCAGTGGTGTGATCCCAGCTCACTGCAGCCTCCACCTCCCAGGTTCAAGTGATTCTCGTGTCTCAGCCTCCCAAGATGCTGATAGCTGGGATTACAGGCGTGGGCCACCATGCCCAGCCAATTTTTTGTATTTTCAGTAGAGACAGGGTTTCACCGTGTTGGCCAGGCTGGTCTTGAACTCCTGGGCTCAGGTAATCTGCTTGCCTTGGCCTCCCAAAGTGCTGGGATTACAGACGTGAGCCACTGCACCCAGCCCCTACCTATTCTTTTTAATGTTTAATATAATTGAGATGTTACTCATTTTGTTTGTTTGTTTGTTTGTTTTGAGACGGAGTCTCGCTCTGTCGCCCAGGCTGGAGCACAGTGGCTGGATCTCAGCTCACTGCAAGCTCCGCCTCCCAGGTTTACACCATTCTCCTGCCTCAGCCTCCCGAGTAGCTGGGACTACAGGTGCCCACCACCTCGCCTGGCTAGTTTTTTGTATTTTTTAGTAGAGACAGGGTTTCACTGTGTTAGCCAGGATGGTCTCGATCTCCTGACCTCATGATCCGCCCATCTCGGCCTCCCAAAGTGCTGGGATTACAGGCCTGAGCCACCGCGCCCGGCCGAGATGTTACTTGCTTTTTAAAACATTTTGAAGTGTTTAGTTTTTCTCTTCTGATTTGTTTTTGTTTTGTTTTGTAACTTTTAAGTTTCAGGGGTTACCTATGCATGTTTACTACATGGGTACATTTGTGTCATGGGGGTTTGTTGTACAGATTATTTCATCACCCAGGTATTAAACCCAGTATCCATTAGTTCTCTTTCCTGATCCTCTCCCTCCTCCCACCCTCTGCCTTCAAGTGGGCCCCAGGTGTGTTGTTCTCCTCTATGTGTCCACGGGTTCTCACCGTTTAGCTCTCACTTGTAAGCGAGAACATGCGGTATTTGGCTTCCTGTTGAACTAAATTATAATGAAAATACAACCTATCGAAACCGTAAGATGCAGCTGAAACTGTGCTTAAGGGAAGAGTCACCACTGTAGATCCTGCAAAAGTATAAAGATAGTGGAGTGGGTGGAGCTGGGCTCCCCCAGAAGGATATGTTGAAGTTCTAACACGGGTACCTATGAATGGCCCTGACTGGGTGGTAGGTCCTTGCAGATGGGATCACATCGTGAAGATGAGGTCATTCTGGAGTAGGGTGGGCTTTCAATCCAGTGACTGATGTTTTTTTTTTTTTTTTTGAGATGGAGTCTCACTTTGTCACCAGGCTGGAGTGCAGTAGCACGATCTCGGCTCACTGCAACCTCCACCTCCCGGGTTCAAGTGATTCTCCTGCCTCAGCCTCCCAAGTAGCTGGGACTACAGGCACGTGCCACCACGCCCAGCTAATTTTTGAATTTTTAGTAGAGACAGGGTTTCACCATGTAGGCCACGATGGGCTCGATCTCTTGACTTCGTGATCCACCCACCTCAGCCTCCCAAAGTGCTGGGATTACAGGCATGAGCCACCACGCCTGACCGACTGATGTCCTTATATGGAGAGGTTTGAGGCCACAGAGGAGAGGCAAAGGGCAGGGGCCACAGAGGCAGAGGCTGGGGCGATGGGGCCACAGACCCAGGGATGGCTGGAGCCACAGAAGCTGGAAGGGGCAGGAAGGACCCTCTTTTAGAGCCTCCGGAGGGCGTGCAGGCTCGCCCACACCTGAACTTCAGATTTCCTTTCTCCACCGCTGAGAGAGAAGGCATATCTGTGAAGCCACAGTGTGTGGTAATCACAGCAGTCGGAGGAAACTGATGGATATAAAAATACCACAAATAACTCTGTCATAATGATCCTGTAAATGGAGATAAAATAGACAAATTCTTTGGGGAACAAAACCTACCAAAATCCATACAAAAAGAAACAGAAGCTCTGAATAGTACTATGTCTCATGAAGACATTAAATCCTTGATCTAACCTTGCCCCCCTTCTCCACATAAAACCTTCAGGGTCAGACAGACTCGCTGGTAAACTCCTCCAAACACTGAAGGAAGAAATAATACCAGTTACATTGAAGTCTTCCAGGGAATTTTAGAAAGAAGTAATCTTGCACAACTCCTGTTATCAAATTAGCACTTGTCACCAAGGAAGGGAAGATAAAGCATGATGAGATGCCCACACCCCAGGAAAGTGTCCCAAGAGTGGCTCGGATTCTTCAGGGCTGCGACGTCCTGGTTTTCATCTGGGAGGTGGTGACAGGCGCGTGATCTCTGGTTATTCCAGAACCAGTGAATGTAGGATGTGTGTCATTTAACTTCTCACGCCATGCACTGGGGTAAGTTCACTTAGGAAACAGATCTCGTGCGTCCTTAAGGAAGGCCGGGAGTGGGCGTGGCTGGGAGGTGAGTGACTGAGGAACCACCCCGCCCCCTCCCCTGCACCTGTGGTCTCAACCTGGCGGGAAGTCCGCGCCAGCTCCGGTGGGATCAGGGTTGCTGGATCCCAGCTGCCAGGTAAACTCCCGCTGATCTGCAGCACAAGAACCCAATCCCAGGACTGGAGCTCTCATGGGGCAGTCAGGCCCAGCGGAAACTGGTGGCCTCGCTCCAGGAAGTGAAGCCGGACTCAGACTAACAAAAGCCACCAGCGATGCATGGAGGCAGGACGGGACATCTCACGCAGACCCAGGGACCTTGGAGCACACCTCGGTACAGATGGAGCCTCCAACAGGGGTTTCCTTCCTCATGTGGTTGATGGAAAGTTCTAGAATTCGTCTTCTCATAGGCAGGAAAATGCCACCCAGCCCCAACACACCGAGACCGCTGGGGATCAGTAAATATTTGATAAACAACAGGCTCGACGGAAGGTTCTAGAATTCGTCTTCTCATAGGGAGGAAAAGTGCCGCCCAGCCCCAACACACCGAGACCGCTGGGGCTCAGTAAATATTTGATAAACAACAGGCTCAGCAGGTGCGGTGGCCAGTGAGACTGGTACAGACCTGGTGGCCCATGGGCATGGGGTCCGCCCTGTGACTACCAGTCCTGACAGGCCGCAGCGGAGCATGTGTGTATGTGTGTGCATGTATGTGTGTGTGTGCATGCGTGCACACCAATGGGAGTGGCCCCAAGTCTGCCTGGTCTCTACACGACTCCCAGCGTTTTCCTAGAATGGATCACATGTTTGCATACACACATACGTGCACACACACGCAGAAACCAGACCCACTCCCACCATCCACCCACACAAGCTGAACCCTCAGTCACGCCGCTCCCTGCCACGTGCTCCATCCCCATGCGCGTCAAACACACCTTCTGCTGAGTTCTGCTTTCAGCTTTCCCTGATGGCCAAGCATACCCCGCCACCCCCTGCAAGGCTTGGGGGTACCCCTGGGATCCCAAGTATGATGGCCTCTAGAAGCCCCTCTCCTCAAACCTCGGTCACAGCTGCTGCCCAGGGCCTGCCTCGCCAGGGGGGCAGCCACATCTCTCCTTGACACACGAGGACACGCCTCCAAGAGGCCTCCCTCAGCCAGCGGCCACTGCTGCCGGCCCCTCTGTCTGTTCCCAAGGGCTGAGCTGCTGCAGGGAGCAATGCCTCCTGGCTCCAAGTGAAAGTCAGAGGTGGGCAGGACGTTCAGCTAACACCCCCACCTCCAAGGTCCAGTCTCACAGAGCCTCAGCAGCTACCCAAGGCAAGGAGGTGGTCACAGGGCCACCAGGAGTGTCCCAGGGGACCCCAGGCCCCCGAGGGCCAGAGAAAGTTCCAGGCTTCCCCTGGCGTAAGGGACAGAACCAGGTGCCCTCCCCTCCTGGCCCCCTCAGCCTTCCTGTGATGTCCAGGACCAGGACCAGGGAAACCACAGCGTCCTGGAAGACAGGGTGGAGGGTGGCTCCAGGAGCCCAGCTGGGGCATCGGCCAGCCCCCGAGAGACGCGCTTGCTCAGGCATCCCTGGCAAGGCTTCCAAAGCCCTCACGCGGATGAACACGAGAACACCCGGGGCACCCACTGTTTCACAGAGAAAGTCACAGCGGTCACCCTGGTGGGATGTAATTTCTGGACATGATTAAACAGGAAGAAAAGATCCCAGCTGAGATTACGTGCAGAGGCACCTTGGAGCCGGGCTCTTGACACCGCTGACCCGAAACGTGGTGATTCAAGAGGAAAAGAACGCCCTGCTGCCGTCAGAGCTGGAAACCTTACAGCCCATTGTGTCCTGGGCGTGAAGCTGTCACCTGACTCCCAGGTGAAGAGCCTGTGGGTCAGGGGTCAGAGCTCAAGGGATGCCCTTGCCAGCTGGGCAGCCAAAGCTATCTGCGTTTTCCCCTGAAAGAGGAAGTTTAAATACCCAAGAAGCTTTGATATCACTTCCATAACTTTACTTCTGGATGTGGTTCAGAAAATCTGTGGAAAATCACCCAGAATTGCACCCGTTTGGTTACAGGAGTCTTAGCTGTGGGGGCCCCTTTTCCACTGCTCCCATCAAGTGGCCTCCTGGGCAGCCCAGGACCCTCCAGAATCTTCCAGAAGCCACAGCACTCGCTTCAGTCGTAACCTGCAGGACCCCACCGGGCAAGGCTGGCTGGGAGGAGGCACTCTCAGGACAAGGGACCTGGGCAGGCACCTCCTGTCTCGGCTCAACGCCCAGCGAGGACGGGAGGACCCAGGGTGCACCTGCATCTGCATCTGGGCGGGGAGCAAAGACGTGGCCCTCCCAGCGCTTGAACTGTGAGAGGAAGAGAGGCTGAGTGAAAGCCCGCCCCCACCCCACCCCAGAAGCCACCCGGGGCCTCCCACAGCCCTGCCCGCGGCTGCGCACGCGTGTTCCCTCACCTCCTCAGCCAGGGCGGCTGCGCACGTGGGTCCCCTCACCTCCTTAGCCAGGGCGGGGGCGGCAGGGAGGGAGGGCGTGCTGCATTCTTCCCTGGACCTGCAGGTGTACCTGTGCCTGCCCAGAGGGAGCAGTGGGAGCTTCCAGCAGACACACCTGGACAGGTGCATGGAGCCCCTGCCAGGGAAACCCAGCACATGCAGGTCGGCGGAGGGTGGCAGAAGCGGGCAGAGGAGGAGGCTGAGCTCAGCACGGCCCATGCGGTCTCCTTCCGGCCAAGGGGAGTGGCTGGGCCAGTCTGAGCAGGGAGGCAGCTCAGGGAGTGAGCCCTGGGGACAGCATTGGAGCAGCCCCGGGGTCCCTGACGGAACCTCACCTCAGAGGGTGGTCTGAGGGCCGCTGGGGGCCCCCTGGGAGGTCAGGGAGGGGGCAGTGTTTTCAGGGTGAGGGCTGGGGGCAGGAGCAAGGCCTGGACTGGGGGATGGAGGCCTGAATCAAAGCAAAACAGAGACTCAGAGACACACAGGGACTCACAGGGACGTCCCGGATTGCAAGGGGACACGTGGGGACACGCTGGGACCCACGGGGATGTGCAGGGACACGGTCCCTCCTGGCTGTCCTGCTCCTTGCCGATAGTCACCCGGAGGCTGGGGTCTGGCACCACTGGCACAGGGGGATTCCTGGGCCCCTCCTTGGGGCACCTCTGCCTCAGCAGCAGCTGAAGGGCATGGGGGAAGGAGCCGGTGTTGATGCAACAGGCAGATGGTTCCAGAAACTCAGGATTCTACACAATCCTAGCACCTGGGGTGCACAGTCTCACACGTCTGCCATGCTGTTGGAAGCAGGCACTGGCCCTGGTGGTGAACACAAGCCCTGAGGACCTCCCCAGAGCGTGTGCTCCAGGCAACCTGCCAGGACCACCTCTCCTGCCCGGTGTTGGGGGCCTCACCTCACCTCTCCAGGTCCCTAACCAGGGGCTAGGGCTGCCCCCCTTGGGCCCCCCAGAATCTACCCTGGGACTGAGACCCTGAGTCAGGCCAACCCCCAGAGCCTTGCCCAGCAATGGCTTGTCTGGGGTGGGTTCCCAGACCCTCGTCCAGGACACGGGAAAGGGGCTCCCTTTGTTGCCTGTGCTGTGGAAGGGCTCAGTGAGTAAGCTGATCCTCCTGGGACGTGGGGCGACACCCCCCAGAAGCAGATTCCCAGGTGGGGCCCGGCACCCTGGCTGTGTACACGGCAAAGTTCACTGCCCCTGGTTCCGTCAGGGGCGTTTGAACCAGAGTGACTCCATCTTGAACAGGGGCTGGGTCTGAGGAGGCTGAGACCTGCTGTGCTGCAGTCCCAGGAGCTTCGGGATTCTCAGTCACAGGGTGAGACGGGACGTTGGCACAAGAGGCAGGTCACTAAGACCTTATTGATAAAACAGGTTGTGGTCAGGACGCTGTCCAATACCCAGTACCCACCAAACCAAGGCAGCATGCAAGTGACCTCTGGTCGCCCTCACTGCTCATTACACGCTGATTAGAATGCATTAGCATCTACGAGACACTCCTACCAGCACGATGGCAGTTTACAGAGGCCACAGCAACATCGGGAAGCTACCCTCTATGGCCTAAAAAGGGGAGAAGCCCACAGTTCTGGGAATTGCGCATCCCTTTCCTGGAAAATTCATGAATAATCCACCCCTTGTTCAGCGCATGATCAAGAAGTAACAGCGTCCTTGGTCGGGCAGCCATTCTTCATCCCTTCACTTTAATAAACTTGCTTTCACTCTGTGGACTCGCCTCAAATTCTTTCTTGTGAAGTCCAAGAACCTTCCCTTGGGGGTCATCTGGATTGGGGCCCTTTCTGGTAACTTTTTTTTTTTTTTTTTTTTTTTTTTTTGAGATGGAGTCTCGCTCTGTCGCCCAGGCTGGAGTGCAGTGGCCAGATCTCAGCTCACTGCAAGCTTCGCCTCCCGGGTTTACGCCATTCTCCTGCCTCAGCCTCCCGAGTAGCTGGGACTACAGGCACCGCCACCTCGCCCGGCTAGTTTTTTTGTATTTTTTAGTACAGACGGGGTTTCACCGTGTTAGCCAGGATGGTCTCGATCTCCTGACCTCGTGATCCGCCCGTCTCGGCCTCCCAAAGTGCTGGGATTACAGGCTTGAGCCACCGCGCCCGGCCTCTTTTCTTTGTTGAATTAAAACCCAGGCTGTTTTCTGTTCCTTCCCTTCCAGGGTTCCCTGGCGCATGAGGACCCCTCGCCTTCTGGACTATTCCAGTGCCAGCTCCCACCACGGCCAAAGGACCTGGCCGGGGCTGCCGGAGAAGACACAGGCCCTCGGCCCACCGCAAATTTCAGATACATGATGAATTTTATTTTGATGTAGTGTGGCCCAAATATTGCTTCTACTAAGAATTTATTTCTCTCTGAGAGTCTCGCTCTGTCATCTAGGCTGGAGTGCGGTGGCGCAATCTCGGCTCACTGCAACCTCTGCCTCCTGGGTTCAAGTGCTTCTCCTGCCTCAGCCTCCCGAGTAGCTGGGATTACAGGCGTGCGTCACCACGCCCGGCTAATTTTTGTAGACAGGGTTTCACCACGTTGGCCAGGATGGTCTCGAACTCCCAACTTCAAGCGATCTGCCAGGCTTGGCTCCCCAAAGTGCTGAGATTACAGACATGAGCCACCACACCCAGCTGCTTCTACTAAGAATTATTTGTGTTAATTTGAAACAAATTTAACCAGGTGCCCCTGCGCTGGGCTGGTGGTTGGGGGCTGCGCATGTGGGCAAGAGCTCCCCGAAACCCCCCAACCTCCTCAGGATCTTCAGACCTGAGCTTGAATCCCGCCAGCCCCACCTCCTCCCGGAGTGGAGGATATTCAAATGCACACGGCTGCCTGGGAACCCTGCCCTGCTGGTCCTGGGGGAGAGGGCTGGGCGAGGTGGGGCCAGGGCCATGAGGCGCCTGTTCTTTTCATCAACAAGACTTAAGGCAAGAGAGGCGAGGGGGACCCCACACAGTGCTGTCTGGGATTGACTGTGGGTGGAGAGAACAACCCCAAATACTCGTAGGCCCTGTGGCTGCTGCTGGACGCTTGCTGGCCGGCGTGCTTGCTGGGATCACCCCAAAGCACCATCAGAGATGGGAGGCTGCACATGTGCCCCTCGGTGAGAACTTCATCAGCTTTATGTGTGGAGTTTCAGGATATGAACATCTGACGCTGAATCTCAGAGGCTGAGGTTAGGGGCAGCTCAGGAACCCCCCGGGGTTCTCAGACCCTGTAAATAACTTTCCGAGTAATCCAGGAGAGCCAAGTTATTTCCCTGACCAACTGAGGCAGCAACAGCAGACAGGGTTGTATGGAGCTGCAGCTGGAGGCGGGAGTGGGCTCTTGTTCTAACCGCTGCTCGGCCTTCCTCCCTGAACTTCCTGGCACGCGCACCGTGGAGAGACGGGGCTGGATGGTACCCACAAGCCTGCTCAGCCCAGCCAGACCCCCTCGCCCACCCCAGACCCACCCCAGACAGCCAGAGTGTAGAACAAGCCCAGCCTCCCCTTTAAAAACCGATTCTCCTGTTGTGGGAGAACTGGGTCTCTCTCCCAGCTCCAGCTCTGCAATTCTGGGACAGCTATGTGTTTCTAGTAAGTTAAAAAACTTGGCTGGGTGAGGTGGCTCACGGCTGTAATCCCAGTACTTTGGGAGGCCGAGGTGGGCAGATCACCTGAGGTCAGGAGTTTGAGACCAGCTTGGCCAACATGATGGAACCCCGTCTCTACTAAAAATACAAAAATCAGCCAGGCGTGGTGGCTCATGCCTATAATCCCAGCTACTGGAGAGGCTGAGGTAGGAGAATCACTTGAACCCGGGAGGCAGAGATTGTAGTGAGCTGAGATCACGCCATTTCACTTCAGCCTCGGCAACAAGAGCAAAATTCCGTTTAGAAAAAATGGCCGGGCGCGGTGGCTCAAGCCTGTAATCCCAGCACTTTGGGAGGCCGAGACGGGCGGATCACGAGGTCAGGAGATCGAGACCATCCTGGCTAACACGGTGAAACCCCGTCTCTACTAAAAAAATGCAAAAAAACTAGCCAGGCAAGGTGGCCAGCGTCTGTAGTCCCAGCTACTTGGGAGGCTGAGGCAGGAGAATGGCATAAACCCGGGAGGCGGAGCTTGCAATGAGCTGAGATCCGGCCACTGCACTCCAGTCTGGGGGACAGAGCGAGACTCCGTCTCAAAAAAAAAAAAAAGAAAAAAAAGAAAAAACTTGAACAGCCATGAAGATGGCTACTATCAAAACATGAGAAAATGAAGACTGCAAGGATGTGAAAATATTCGGCCCCTTCTACTGGTGGGAGTGTGAACCGGGACAGTCAACACAGAAAAGAGAAAGGCAGATTTTGAAAAAGTTAATAGAATTACCCTCCCACCCAGCAATTTCACTTCTGCATATGTGCTAGAAAGAACTGAAAGTAGGGACTCGAACAGGTATTGCACACCCGTGATTACAGCTGCACTACCCACAACAGAGGTGGCAGAATCAGCCCGAGAGGTGGTGAGCAGATAAAGCCATGAACAGAACGAGTCTGTCCACACAGCAGGATATTGTTCAGCCTTAAAAAAGGGCATGGCCGGGCATGGTGGCTCACCCTTATAACCCCAGCATTTTGGGAGGCCGAGGTGGGCAGATTACCAGGAGTTCCAGACCAGCCTGGCCAACATGGGAAATGCCATCTCTACCAAAAACACAAAAATTAGCCGGGTGTGGTGGCTGGCACCTGTAATCCCAGCTACTCGGGAGGCTGAGGCAGGAGAATCACTTGAACCCGGGAGGTGGAGGCTGCTGTGAGCCGAGATTGTGCCACTGCACTCCAGGCTGGGCGACAGAGCGAGACTTCATCTCAAAGAAAAGGACATTCTGACACAGGCAGCAGTGTGATGACAGCTGAGGATGTTCAGTGAAATCAGCCAGTCACGAAGGACAAAGACTGTACGCTCCCACGCCTAGGAGGTCCCCGGAGGTGCCGGATCCAGAGACCCAATGTAGACGGCTGTGCAGGCTGTGGAGGGAGGGGAGTGAGTGATGGGGACAGCAGTCTGTTGGGCAGACAGGAGATGGACGGTAGGGATAGCCACACAGCAGCGTGGACGTGCTGAATGCCTCAGAATTGTACACTTCAAAGTGGTAAAAGTCATAAATGTTGCAGAATGTGTATGTTTGTCACAATAAAGAGAACTCAGACTGGACACCTGCACAGCACCAGCAGGGAGAGGTCAGGAGGTCGGCTGGGGGAGTGGGGCCCCGGGACACTCACAGGCAGCGCTGGCACCCCCTCCCCCACACTGCACACCCCTGACACTTTAACAGGCACCCTCAGATCTAACTTCAGTCCCCACCAGTGGAGTCACCAGAGCTCCCAGCGCAGCCTCGGCCCCACAGCTTCAGTCACCTCAGGGGGAAGATGGGCTGGCCCAGCTGCTTGCTGCCCAGTGGGGGGATTCCTGCCTGCCATTGAAAACTTCTGCTCCCCTCTGCTCACAGTTGAGGCTCAGGTGCACCAGTGAGTGGGACTTCAGGATGCTTGCTAACTTCAGCCCGGAGCCCTGACACCACCTAGGCTGACCTTGGTAAGACACTGACCTTCCTCGGCTGGGTGCGGTGGCTCACACCTGTAATCCCAGCATTTTGGGAGGCCGAAGGGGGTGGATCACCTGAGGTCAGAAGATTAAGACCAGCCTGGCCAACATGGTGAAACCCTGTCTCTACTAAAAACACAAAAATTAGCTGGGTGTATGGTAGGTGCCTGTAATCACAGCAACGCAGGAAGCTGAGGTAGGAGAATTATTTGAACCTGGGAGGAGGAGTTTGCAGTGAGCTGAGATCTCACCACTGCACCCCAGCCTGGGTGACACGGCAAGACTCCATCTCAAACAAGACACTGACCTTCCTAAGCCGTGGTTTGCTCATCTGTAAGATGGGGATGAATAGACGGAAAATGATGGAAATGATGGAAAATGAAAGGAGAGACATCTGGAGAGACTGTGGGGCCAGCCAGAACCTTCCTAGTAAGGAAACTGAAAAGGTGCATTTGCAGCTGAGCCTGTGAGATTTTGACTCAACAGGCAAAGGGAGTTCCTGGGACCCAGGAAGTCAACCACACACAACTACCATGCTCCGTTTCCAGGGCCTTGGACAAATGCCTCAACACTAGACCACGGCCTTGGACAAATGCCTCAACACTAAACATTCCGGCTCCAGCCCAGGTGCGCTCACCTGTGGGTGATGTGACCTGTGGCCCTCGCCCCCAGCCCTGCTGCCCTGGGATCCAGGGTGGCCATGGAGATAACATGATGCCGGTCCCAGGGCTGAAGTGGCCAGAGGGGTGCGGAGACAGAGCCCCAGAACAAGTCTAGGGCAGTGCTTACCCCCAGTGCCGTTTCTGTAAGGGTGAACATGTGCAAAGTGATGCCACATGTGGCTTCAGGTGAGTGCGTGAGTGGTGACAGTGTGACGATGTTCCTGGAAAGACAAACGTCCCATTCGGGGTTTACAGAAGGCTCTGCCTAAGTGCCTTGCCCTGGTAAGGGCAGGAACACACCGGGTCTCTTTCAGAGGACTGCAGTTTCACAGCTGGTGGGTTTTCCAAAAATATTTTCATGAGTTTGACACACAGTGCCAGCTTGGACCACACCGTCCGCACATCCAGGACACACTCCCTGTTTCCCTCACACCCTCCCTGCCCATCCTGTAAGTTCCCCACAGAAATGGTGGCCTCGTCGGCCCTGCAGGGTGTGGGGTAAGCAGCATACCCTCTCCGGGCCTGGCTCCAGTCCAGAGGATACGGATGCACATGTCCCCTTGATCCATGCTGGGAATCCCCTGTTTAAGCAAACAGCTGCTGATGGGAAGGCTCAGAGCTCATGGAAGAGGAGCCTGTGGAGAGGCCACAGGATGAGGGAGACTCGAGGCCATCTCCGCTCCTGCAGGCACTGCTGTGCAGCTTTGTCCTCCCAAAGAACCATCCGTACAATAGAGGGAAACACTCCACTGTCCTTCCGACCCAGCTCCGAGAAATCACGACTCCTGACACCCACCAAGACATACGACTTGACTAACACAGACGTGCTCACACACCAGGACACGCAGGCACACATGTGCTCAGACACCAACACCAGGATACACACACATGTGCACACACCCCAACACCAGAACACCCACACATGTGCACATACACCAACACTAGGACACACACATGTACTCACCACCAGGACACAGCCACGTGCTCACACCAACACCAGGACCAGCACACACATGCTGACACACGCGTGTCTACAGCAAGTGTTTCCCAGCCCAGAGCTGGGTGCACAGAGCCACACCCAGCCACAGTGAGGCCGCCGCAGCCTCTAGTTCTCACCCCCTCAAGCTCACTCTGCCTCTACTACAAGGATTCATACCCCAATCACAGGTGGGGCCACCTGTGCCCTCCTCCCAGAGCACTGGAGGCCAGGAACGATCCGGAGCCACTCCCTGTGTAGCCCCACCCGTCTGTGCCCCAAGAAACCAAGGACTCAAAGGACGAGGATCAGACCACGAACAACAAAGAACCTTGGCCCAGAGAGCCAGGACTCCATCCCTGCCTGCCTGTCTCCCCACCTTGTTTCCTTACAGCTTGGCACCTGCCAGGGATGTCAAATACACCCCACCCAGCCCCAGAGGGTCCCCACTGCTAGGGGACAGCCTTCAGCCCCGACTGCACCTTGCCCGTTGTACACACCTTCCCGCTCCTCAGCCTGCCTGGACATCCAACCCCTCCCTGTAACAGGCGCTGAATGACCCTGGTCCCCTCCAGGTGGTCCCCACTCAGGTCCACAGTCTCATCCTGAACTTGGCAAACAGGGCCTGCCCCAGGGCTTCACACAGCTGTCCTCAGGCCACACATCTGGATGGTTCGGACCCAGGGCTCCTCTTCCTGGACGTGGCTTCTGCAGGTCAGGCCCTCCCTGCTCGCCCTAGTGCGTCATCAGAACCCGCGGTCTGGCTGGCGCCGGAGGAGCCAGCACAGGCACCCGGATCAGACCCTCCCCCAGCACCGGCTCCCCCGGGCCTGGCGCACTGAGAAAGAATCAGGGCGTCCACACAAGTGCTGTGGAAGACACCCCAGGGGGTCCCGCGGGCCGTGGCAGAAGGAGCAGTCTCTCTTGTCGGGCTGGTTGCTGGGCTCCTGGTTCCTGAGTGACCCTGAAGCAGGGATAGCTGCCGGCACCCGCCCCTCCTCTTCTCAGGAGTGGTCAGGCTGTGTCCAGAGCTGGTTCCTTCCAGTAGGTTCATTGGTCTAGGCTGACTTCAAGAATAAAGCCCCGGACCTTTGCAGTGAGTCTTACAGCTCTTAAAAGTGACACAGACCCAAAAAGTGAGCAGCAGCAAGATTTATTGCAAAAAGTGAAAGAAAGATTTATTGCAAAAAGTGAAAGAAAAAAAAAACAAAAAAAAAAGCTTCCACAGCACACACACTCCAGGCCAGCCTGCTGCCTGCCCACTTCAGGGTGGCAAGGGTTGGCCGGCTTTTATTCCCTTATTTGTCCCCGCCCACATCCTGTTGATTGGTCCATTTTACAGAGCACTGATTGGTTCATTTTACAGAGTGCTGATTGGTCTGTTTTTACAGAGTGCAGATTGGTGCATTTACAAACCTTTAGCTACACACAGAGCGCTGATTGGTGTGTTTACAATCCTTTAGCTAGACAGAAAAGTTTTCCAAGTCCCCGCCCCACCCAGAAGCCCAGCCCGCTTCACCTCTCAACCTCAGGGGCCCTCCTCTGCGTGCCTCTCTTCTCGTCTGTCTCTGACTTGCCAGTGGGTTTAGAGTCCGCTCAGATAAACTGGGGCGACTTCAGCTGGAGATCTTTAACTTTACCCCACATGCAGAGATTCTTTTCCAAATAAGGTCATATTCTCGGATTCCAGGAATCAGGACATAGATGTAGCTCTCTGGAGGCCACCATTTAGCTTACTACAAACCTTGAAACCAAAACAGGAACAAGGTCCAAACTTAGAAGGACTTGGGCTCCAGAGAGAGGCCCAGGAAGCCAAGCACCACTGCCTGACACAGCCCTGTGTGCACAGCGGGAGACTCAGGGTGTCTGTTCATCTGCAGCACGCCGCTTTCTACTAGGTCCCTAACACGTGCTGGGTCCTAAAACATGTGCCCTGAAGTGGGCTGGGGATACTTGACTCCAGGGCACTGGCCAGAAGCCTGTGGACCTGCACCCACCACCAGGCCTCTGAAAGGAGAGCAAGCTGAAGTCCTGACTTCGAAGTGGCTGCAGGGATGGCCCCTCACCCAAGCTTAGGGGGGGCCTCTGGGCGGCAGCAGGTGCACTTTGGAAGCCTCCGATGGTCCCCACAGCTGGGCTCCCTCCTCATCCCCATGGGCGTGGCCCACTGGGTGGCTGCTGAGTCCTCATGATCTGCAGGCAGGAGGAAGGGGAAAGTGTGAGCCCGTGGCCTCCATGGCAGCCGGCTGGGATCCTGGGGGGGACCTTCACTGGTAGCATCTCCCTAAGATGTGCAGTCCCAGTGCCTGCAATCAAGCCCAGCCCTGGTGGGGAGCAGCCCCTGGAAGGCAGGAACCACTCCAGGCAAATGCAACTGGAGCTCAGCTACATCCTCATGAGGGCCCTGGGCCCTCAATCAAGAGGGGGCTCAGCCTCACAGATGCGGTTCTGGGAGCTGGGGCGGTTGACACTGCCTGGGCCTTGCTGGCTTCATCTGAGGGGATGGTGTCTGCACAGCGGCAAAGGTGCCACATGGTGGAACCTGGAGCCGAGGTTGCCTGGAGAACTGTTTAGGCAGTGGCCCCAGCGGGTGCGGGTGCTGGGAAACAGGAGGCAGAGTGGCCCCCGTGCTCCTCCACGGGCATCCACACAGCCCGCCTTCCCCGAGTGCACACAGTGAGCTTGTTTGACCCTGGGGTAGCCATGGCCCACTTTTATGACCCACGCCCCTCCTCCTGGCAGACCCCGTGTCTTTGGGGAAGGTGAGTAATTCTGAAGGTTCCCGAGCTCCACTTCCCATTCTAGGGCCGCTACGTCCCCACGGTTCTGAGACACTTGCTGAGACAAAGGCAGATTTTGTGAGTCAAAAGGATTTTCCACATCTCCAAATGGCGTTTCCGGATGCATGGGCCTCAGGGCTCTGATCCCAAGAAGTGTCAAGATGCAGATGCAGACCACGCCAGGACATGCTGGAAGGTGTCAGGACATGCCCGACCTGCACACCTGTCTCCCGGAGCATCCCAGGTCTCAGGGCATCACATGCTCCGAGGTTAACGACCAGGCACCACAGCCTTGTCCTCGACCAGCACCCCAAAGGCGCCGTCCTGCCCTCAGAAGTTCCCCCAGAAACGCTGTTTCCCATCACCGGCTGGCTGTGGGGGCCTGAGTGTGGCTGCATCTGGGTCCAGGTTTGGGTAAACTCCTCAGCATTCCATGGCCCACGCTGGATTTGAAGGGGTGTAGAAACCTGCAGAACAGCGTGCTGGGCGGGAACACGTGTGAGAGGGTCTGTGTCCACGGAAGGCAGAAGCCTCACCTAGTACCAACAGCTGCGGGGTGTGGGACTCTGTAGCTCCGGCCCACCCGGGTGCAGGGAGCAGGGTCTGGTGGGAACCCAGGCAGATCCCTCTCCTGAGGAAGGCGGCCCTGCCGCAGCCAGCACATCCCAGACGATGAGCCGTGTGGTCCCCACAGCCCCTCAGATGGATCCGGACCACCAGTCTGCACGCACGGCCACACCTGTGTCTCCATCTCCCTCGGTTCCCTTCCCACCCCTGGGTCTGGAAGACACTGGCAAGCAGGGGAGGAGGAAACAGGTACAGCTCCAGCAAGGGGGTGCTCCCTGCTGGCTTCCCCTCCCCACAGCTGGCCCTGGAGGGAGGTGTCATTATGTGAACAGGGAGATGGGGTTCGGGACAGTGCCAGTGTGCCCAGCAACCCCGGAACTCCGCGTGCTCAGGAACTCGCACCGCTGGCTCCGCGCTCTCTACTCCGGGGGAAAAGAAAGCTCCGGTCACCAGGCAACGAGAGGCACGAGGGAGGAGTCCAGGGCCCCAGGGAGGGCTCAGGTGGCTGGCGGAGGGGGTGCAGGGGAGGGAGATTCATCCAAGAGGGCCGTCGACAAGCATTGGCTGGGGAGGGATGTGGTCACTGCACTGGCATGACAGCTCGGAGTGGCTTCATGGGGACCATGCCATGGGAGAATGTTCCCGGGGGGAACCTCTTGGGAGGCTCAGGGTGAGGCAGAGCTGCGGCCAAAGTGGCCAAGCTGGGCCTGGGCCAGTTCAGAGCGGCCAGGCTGAGGGGAGGGTGGACACGGGGAGTTTACATCAATCTGCTCGGGCCGCTGTGGAAATGACTGCAGCCAGGCTGCGTACACCACGGACCGTCTCGGCCTCAGGCCTGAAGCCCTAGGCCAGCGTGTGGCTGGGCTGCTCCCCTGAGCTGTGGGGGGCTCCAGTTCCAGCCTCTCCTTGGCTCGCACGCCCCAGCCTCTCCCTGTGTCTCTGCATCGTCCCCGCTCTGTGAGTGTCTATTTCTGTGTCCAAACTCCCCCTTTTAATAAGGACACCCGTCATGTTGAGTTAGGACACACCGCTGTGAGCTATCACTTGATGACCTCTGCAAACACCTCCCTCCCAATACCATCACATTCTCAAGTGCTGGGCAGTAGGACCCCCAGTCCTCTCCCAGTCCTAATGGAGAGATGTCACTGAGCCTGTAACTCCGCTGTCCCAGCCTTCCCTGACACCACAGGCACCACAGCCGCCATGGGCACCACAGCCATCATGGGTACCACAGCCGCCACAGACACTACAGCCACCATGGGCACCACAGCTGTCCCTGCCACCATGGGCACCACAGCTGCCACGGGCACCACAGCCACCACAGCACCACAGCCATCCCTACCTCTCTCTCTGTGCTCTCCCCCAGCTCATTTTCTGTCCCTCCTGGGATGAAGGCTCCCTGGGGACTGTCTTCCCTGCTGTGTCCTCAGCACCCAGACCTCACTGGGACAGCAGCCACTAAGCTTGTGTGGTCACTGAAGTTTAGATTTAAGTTAACATTTTTTTTTAAATGAAGAATCCAGGTCCTCAGCCACAGCAGCCACAGCTCAAGTGCTAATAGCCACGTGTGGCCGGTGGTGTTGCATGGAACGGCGTGGACAAGGAATAGCTCCGTTGGCGCAGAGAGGCCATTGGACACTCAGACAGAGACAAGAGGGTTCACCAGGACAGATCGACGGATGAACAAATTCAGAACAAAATGCTTAGTGAGGGAGAAGTGAACTTTCATTTTGTCTAAGTCACCATTATTGTGGGTGCTGCTGTCAGGATCAAATCTGGTCATGTGGAGTCTGAAGCACTCCCAGCCGCCAACTGTGGCTGTTGCTTGGAGATACCCCCACCTTCCCTGCAGCCCTGCAGGACTTCCCGGTGCTTCCCGGTCTCCACCTTTGCTTCTGGCGCTAGAGGCAGGGCAGGTGGCGTCAGGGTGGCTGCTCCCCTCCCGGGAGCTGCACTGGGCCACAGTCAGTTCACCTGGCCGCCGCTGGCAGAACCTCTGGGCCCTGGACAGGGCCCCTCTATACAGAGCCCAGATGCTCCACAGGGCAGGGGCAGCCCAGCCCTATAAGCCCTGGTGCCCCCATAATCAGGAGGAAGAAAACTCACCCCCTCTCCTGTCCCCCCATCCCCTCCCCACCTCCCGTCTCCCCTTCCCGCTCCCCTCCCCTCCCCCTCCTCTTCCCCTTTCCCTTTCCCCTTCTCTCCTCTCCCCTCTCTTCCCCATTCTCTGCTTCCCTGTGTGTCTCTCTCTCTTTCTGTCTCTGTCTCTGTCCATCTCTCTCTCTCTGTTTTTCTGTCTCTGTGTCTCTGTCTCTCTCTTGCTGTCTCTGTCTGGCTGTCTCTGTCTCCCTGTCTTTCTGTCTCCGTCTCTGTGTCTCTCTGTCTCCCTGTCTTTCTGTCTCCGTCTCTGTGTCTGTCTCCCTGTCTTTCTGTCTCCATCTCTGTGTCTCTCTGTCTCTCTCTGTCTCTGTCTCTGTGTCTCTCTCTGTCTCTGTGTCTGTGTCTCTCTCTGTCCCTCTCCCCTCTTGCTGAACCGTTGCCCAGAACTCTAGGCAGGAGCTGCTCACGGCCCTCCCCACATCTTCCCCCTAGAATACCGGTGACCATCAGCTGCCTCCCCATACGCGCCCCTCCCCTCCACATCCCAAACTCACTCAGGGCCCCTGTTCTTCGGGTAACATGCTCAGAACTCAGGGGAGGTAAGGAGGAGTAGGTCAGCAGAAGAGGAAATGGACTTTCCTGGCCCATTCTCCACCTCGGGAGGGCGCTGGGCCTTGGGCCCTGGTATTCACTGTAACAGGAGCTGAGAGGTGGCCAAAGAAGGCTTGTTCCCATGCCGGGCACCACAGAGCTTACGGCTCCATCTGTGACCCAGGGCCTTCCATCCCTGAGGGCCCCAGCACAGCCTCACGGGCGGCACCCGCCTCCATCCGCAGGGTCAGAAGCTGCAGCTCAAGGATCGCCCACGGCAGGTGGCATTTCCCAAGGCCTGAGCTTCCCGACATCCCGCCACCTCCCGCAGCACTGCTGCCAGTCCTCTCGGATAAGGGGCAAGTGTAAGGCCAGCCTTGCTGGCTCCAGCAATTGTAACAAAGCGCCTCGGGTGGGGGCTTCAACACCAGAAATTGTTCCCTCGCAGCCTGGGGGCTGGAAGTCCAAGACCAAGGGGCCGATGGGCGGTTTCTCCTGAGGCCTATTTGTGGCCTGCAGACGGCGGCTTCTCCCGTGTCCTCCCACCGCCGCTCCTCTACACACACGCATCCCTGGCGTCGCTTTCTCTTCTTACACGGACACGTCCTATCGTCCTGTCGGGTCAGGGCCCTCCTCACAACCTCATTTAACTTTAAATCCCTCCCTCAAGATCCTAGCTCCAGATACAGTCCTGTGGGGGCTGGGGCCTCAGTTGCGAATTTCAGGGGCACGACTCAGTTGGCACCTGTCTGTGTCCTGCGTGTGCCTCCGTGGGCCTTCCCAGGGTTCTCCCTGCGTCCTGGCGCTGCTTCTCCACCCAGAGCGCCAGCACCCGCTGCTGAGCTTCAGGCATGTGACCCTGCCCAGCCCCCTCTTCAAGCACCTTCCTCAGTACCAACCAGCAAATCTGCGGCTGCACTGGGGCCAGTAGACATGGTCGGGCAGAGTGCTGGGCACCCTGGCCTCCTGGACACCCTGGCGCTGGGCAGCCTGGCCTCCTGAGCACCCTGGTGCTGGGCACCCTGCCCTCCTGCCCCTGGCTGGCTCGGTGGCTGTCACCAGCGTGTTCTAAGATTGCAGCCCAGAGTTAAGAAATGGGCAGTGGGGAACAGCCCTGCAGGGAGGGTCACACCCGCCAACCTCGGGGAGGGGACCTGGACGCACCCGCCAACCTCGGGGAGGGGAAGTTGACCTACGCAGCACGGGGTGGTGGGAGAGGACGGTGTCTGGGGCTTACTCTGTGCCCAAGCTCCCACAAGGCAGGGGCCCACATCCCGGGCTCCACGCCAGGGCCTTGCTCTGCCAGGGCAATCAGGGCAGCTCCGACAAGGAGTGGCCCCTTTGAGCGAGATCCTGGAGAGTCAGGGTTTTCATTCCAACTTTAAAACAGTCGCTTCCAGGCCGCCGCTACCGCCCCCACCCACCTGTTTTAGACCCAGCATCATCGTGACAGTTTGGGGACAGGAATTCAACTGTGGAATGGGAGGAGCCCTCAGCTCTGGGTCACGCTGGGTGGAGGGCACGGTGAGGTCATGCTGGGTGACGGTGAGATGATGAGGCAGGCAGCCCGGTGGGCACCTGCCTTGAAAATGACCCCTCAAACCAGCAGACCACATCACACTTTACAATTGAGTACAGATATTTTTCCATTAACACCTGCATCCACTTCCAGACCCACAGATCACCAGGCTGCGGTGGGGACGTGTGAGAAAATTATAGGCAAGGAAGCAAAGACTGGAACCAGGTGCGTCTCTGAGTTCCAGCTCTGCTGAAATGCTCATCTGAGTAAACAGGTGCTGCTGCCATCCTGGCCATGCATACACAGGCTTCCGGGTGGCAGAAAGCAGGGATGATACCAATGTGTCTTTAAACCAGTGTTCAGTTTCCCACGGCTGACTTGGAACGTCCTGAGGCAAAATGTGAAGTTTGCTGCATGCCAGGGAGGAAGATGCAGCAGCAGCCAGCACCACTGAACTGACCGGGCAGGGGCTGGAGAAGGAGCATGTTCTGCCGGCACGGCCAGGAGGGGCCTGGAGGGCTGGAGAGAGCCCGCGTGGGACAGCAGCTGGAGGCCGCAGGGGGCCCAGGGATCACCCCTTCTTCAAAGGGAACCTGCGCCGAGAACTCGGCCCTCACACTTGGGTGTGGGGTCTCTGGAGAGAGGACAGTGAGTGGCCGCAAGGGCCAGGCAGGGGCTGCTGCCAATGGGCCTGGAAGACCAGCGAGGACCCACGTCCATCACACAGTCTGTGCAGCAAATGACAGCCGGTTCTGCAGACCCCTGTCCCTGTGAAGACACAGCTGCTGGGGTGGTCAACCCTCCCTGTCATCCCCAGCCGAGGTGCCCTTGCAGAAGCCCTGAGTGCCCAGCGGGGTAACTGCGGCCAGGTGCATGCTCTCGGAGCACCGAGGAGCCATCGGAGGCTGCAGGCTGCCTAGGGGCCAGGCTTGCTGCCCCTTCCTGGAATCTGCCCACAGGAAATCAGAGGCTGCCAGCCCCTTCCCTGACCTTTCCAGGATCAGTCAGGAAGGGCTCACAAAGGATGTTATTTGAAACAGGAAGGTCCCTGGACAAAAATATCTCTTCCAAGAGGCCTGAAATAGCACCCTGCCGAGAGTAATTTAGATTAAACAGGACCCCCTCCCCAGAGAGCCTGCCTACGTGTGAATTGATTTAATCAAACGGGCCTCCTCTCAGAAAACTAGAGGCCAGGATCAGGCGCCTCTGTCCTCTGCAGAAGGAAGGGGCTGGGGGTGGGGGAGGATTTAGTCTATCTCTAGGCCCCTACTTTCTGCTTGCATTTTCTTTTTGCTATTTTTTGTATTGTGATAAAATACACATAACATTTTACCATTTTAACCATTTTTGGGTGAGCAGTTCAGTGGCATTAAATGCAGTCACAATGCTGTAAAGTCATCACCACCATCCTTCTCCAGAACTTCCTCTTGCAAAGCTGCAGCTCTGCACCCATTAAACTGACTCCCATTCCCCTCCCCCAGCCCCTGGCACCCCCGTTCTGCCTCCATCTCCCAGAATTTGACAACTCCAGGCTCTGCCTGCAAGTGTTATCCTTCAGGATTGACCTTTCTGTGTCTGGCTGCCCCATCCCTCCTCACTCCCAAAGGCTCTTCCTGGATCCCACTCCCAGCAGGAGGCGCCATTCCCTGTTCACCCACCTTCTTGAGGCTCCTCTGGGAGGGTCTCCAGACCCCAGGGATCTGCCAGCAGGTGGGCTTTTGGAGTGAAGTTGTGAGAGCCCAGATGCTGGTGACCTTGAGGGTGACCGTCCAGGCTGGTGACCACGGACCTCCAGGCCTGGGTCTCTCTGACCTGGCCGTGGAATGAAGGCTGGGGTGCCTGCATGGGGGTGGGAGCAGTGGTGGCCTGCCGAGAGGTGTTCAAAGCCATCTCTGTGGTGTAAACCAAAAATAAAATTCTAAGGCTCTTCCCCAACCATCTGAATGGACCCGTCCTCTGGGCCAGGACACCCCAACATTAACCTGAAAGACTGGTTCAGTCCACGACAGGAAGCAGTCGTCGACCATGCCTCATGCTGCCCTCCTCCCTTTTGGAATTTAGGAAAAGCCGACCAGCACTAACATCAACACAGACTTTAAGTCTGGTAAGAAACACTTACCATACAATCTCTTCTCTCTGGAGCCTACTACCTGAGGCTTCATCTGCATGATGAAACCTTGGTCTCCACACCCCTTATCCTAACCCTGACATTCCTTCTACTGATAATAACTTCCAACCAATTGCCAATGAGAACATTTTTAAATCTACCTCTGACCTGGAAGCCCCACTTGGAGCCGTCCCGCCTTTCTGGACCTGACCAATGTATATCTTAAATGTATTTGATGGATGTCTCATGTCCCCCTGAAATGTCTAAGGCCCAGCTGCACCTGCCCACCTCCCGAGGCTGTGTCACTGCACGGTCACTCTATGTGGTTCAGAATCTATCTCTTCAAATATTTCACAGACTTTCGCTCTTTTCGCCGACAGGCTTATTTCATTCACGTGATGTCCTCAGCCTCCATCCATGTGGGAGTGTGGGTCTGAATTTCCTTTCTTCTGTAGACTAAAAACAAAATCCCCCAGCCTAGTGAACAGAGCACCCCTCTTGGACAAGGGGATCCAGGGCAACCGGAAAAACTAAATTCCCGCCGTGATAGGAGGGAGGAGGGACTCGCCTCGTCACAGTCCCCTCCCTCCCACCTTTAGGAGTTGAGGCGCAGCTGACCGACACTAACTCCAAAATACAGATCCGAAGACAGCAGAACAGACTCTGTAGCGGTAAGACCCCAAATCCAGACCCGCGGAGGGTCCCCCACCCGGAGAGACGAGGGTCCCCCAGCCCGGAGAGACCCGCCGAGGGTCCCCCACCCGGAGAGACCCGCCGAGGGTCCCACACCCGGAGAGACCCGCCGAGGGTCCCCCACCCGGAGAGACCCGCCGAGGGTCCCCCCGCCCGGAGAGACGAGGGTCCCCCCACCCGGAGAGACCCGCCGAGGGTCCCCCCGCCCGGAGAGACCCGCCGAGGGTCCCCCCGCCCGGAGAGACCCGCCGAGGGTCCCACACCCGGGGAGACCTGCTGAGGGTCCCACACCCAGGAAAGACCCACCAGGAGTCCCCAGACATTCAAAGGCCCTGCCTGCCCTCTGTCCTCTCTGGGGTGCCTCCTGGAGGCTTCTACGTCACCAGCACCTTGGCCTCCACAGTCCCTCAGCTGAACCCAAGCATTTATTTCCACCCACTGCAAGCCTTCATGTCTACAGCTTAACTCTTTCAACCAAATGCCGATCAGAAAACGTTTAAATCCTCCTGCTCCCCTTCAAGATGTCCCTCATTTCCCACCGAATCAATGTATACCTTCCATGTACTGATTTATGTCTTTACCTGTAACTTCTTTATTAAATTAAATTAATTAATTACTTTTTTGAGACAGGGTCTCGCTCTGTCACCCAGGCTGACAGAAGTGTCACAATCACAGCTCATTGCGGCCTTGACCTCCCAGACTCAAGCCTCAGCTTCCCAAGCAGGTGGCACCGTGCATACACACCACCACACCTGGCTAATTTTTAGAAAATTTTTTGTAGAGACGGGATCTTGCTGTGTTGCCCAGAGTGGTCTCGAACTCCTGTAGGGAAACAGTCCCCCTGCTTCAGCCTCCCAAAGAGCTGGAATTACACCTAGCCTGGCTTCACCTGTAACTTCTCTCTCCCTGAAATGTATAAAACCAAACTGTAACCGCCTCAGGCACAGGTTCTCAGGCCCTCCTGAAGCTGTTTTCTGGGCCATGGTCACTCACATTGGCTCACAATGAACTTCTTTAAATATTTTACAGAGTTTAGATTTTTTTGTTGATAATTTTTAAGGCTAAATAATATTCCACTACATGTAGTATTAAAATGTTATACAAAATTATAACAAATTTAGCTGCAGATCAAATTGGCTTTTATTCTCAATTCATGGATAGGGCAGCCTCAATCGAGGAATGAGAGCTCCCCCTGGGCAATGACGAACAGAGGGTTTTGTAAGGCGGGTGCAATGGCCAACAGTGGGTTTTGTAAAGCGGGTGCAGGGACACGGAGCAGGAGAAAGGCTGACAGTTGACATCAGGTTCTCTCAGGTTCCTTGTTGTAAGGGTTAAAGCAGAGGGACTTCCTTAGTATACTGACCAGGCAGACTGGAGTCTCCTATTTTCAGGGAAAACTGGTCAGCTTTGGGATCTATCTACTTCCTTAAAGCTTCAGTTTGATGACGCCATTTAGCATTTAGGCCAAACCAAAATGGAGCGATGTGTTGGGGCCTGGTGTAGGAGCTCCATCCAAAACGACATCTGCCTATAATCTTTGTTTAAAAGTACATGTCACATTTTATGAATCCATTCATCCATCCACAGACACCTGGGTAGCTTCTGCCTGTGCCTACCGTGAATGATGCTGCCAGGAACATGGGTGTGCAAATGTCTCTCTGAGCCCCTACACCCAGAACAGGGACTGTGAATCCTGTGATACCACACCCAGAAAGGGGACTGTGAATCCTGTGATGCCACACCCAGAAAGGGGACTGTGAATCCTACGATGCCACACCCAGAACAGGGACTGTGAATCCTGCGATGCCACACCCAGAAAGGGGACTGTGAATCCTACAATGCCACACCCAGAAAGGGGACTGTGGATCCTACGATGCCACACCCAGAAAGGGGACTGTGGATCCTACGATGCCACACCCAGAAAGGGGACTGTGGATCCTACGATGCCACACCCAGAAAGGGGACTGTGGATCCTACGATGCCACACCCAGAAAGGGGACTGTGGATCCTACGATGCCACACCCAGAAAGGGGACTGTGGATCCTACGATGCCACACCCAGAAAGGGGACTGTGGATCCTACGATGCCACACCCAGAAAGGGGACTGTGGATCCTACGATGCCACACCCAGAAAGGGGACTGTGGATCCTACGATGCCACACCCAGAAAGGGGACTGTGGATCCTACGATGCCACACCCAGAAAGGGGACTGTGGATCCTACGATGCCACACCCAGAAAGGGGACTGTGGATCCTACGATGCCACACCCAGAAAGGGGACTGTGGATCCTACGATGCCACACCCAGAACGGGACCGTGGATCCTGTGATACCACACCCAGAAAGGGGACCGTGATACCACACCCAGAAAGGGGACCGTGAATCCTACGATGCCACACCCAGAAAGGGGACCGTGGATCCCACGATGCCACACCCAGAAGGGGGACCGTGGATCCCACGATGCCACACCCAGAAGGGGGACCGTGGATCCCACGATGCCACACCCAGAAAGGGGACTGTGAATCCTACGATGCCACACCCAGAAGGGGGACTGTGGATCCTACGATGCTACTGTATGAACTTCTGACATCTGTTTTCCAGCCATGCCACTTTACATTCCCATGAGCACCACACAAGGGTCCCCACTTGTAACATCCTCACCAACATGGTATTTTCCATTCTAAAAATAAGAGCCTGGTCGGGTGCAGCGGCCCACGCCTGTCATCCCAGCACTTTGGGAGGCTGAAGTGGGCAGATCACTTGAGGTCAGGAGTTCGAGGCCAGCCTGGCCAACATGGCGAAACCCCATCTCTACTAAAAATACAAAAATTAGCCAGGCATGGTGTCAGGTGCCTGTAATCCCAGCTTCTCGGGAGGCTGAGGCAGGAGAATCACTTGAACCCGGGAGGTGGAGGTTGTAGTGAGCCGAGATGGTGCCACTGCACTCCAGCCTGGCAACAGAGAAAAACTCCCTCTCAAAAACAAATAAATAAAATAAAATAAGAGGCATTCAAATAGTTGTGAAGCAGTGTCTTCACAACTATTGGTGTTGATTTGCATTTCTCTAGTGATTAGGGTGATTAGGATGTGAAGCATCTCTCCATGTGCTTATTGATCATTTGTATATCTTTTTGGAGAAATGGCTATTCAAGCCGGGCGTGGTGGTTCACATCTGTAATCCCAGCACTTTGGGAGGCCAAGGCGGGTGGATCACCTAATGTCAGGAGTTCGAGACCAGCCTGGCCAACGTGGTGAAACCTCATCTCCACTCACAATACAAAAAATTAGCTGGGCATGGTGGTGTATGCCTGCAATTCCAGCTACTCGGGAGGCTGAGGCAGGAGAATCGCTTGAATCTGGGAGGTGGAGGTTGTGGTGAGTCGAGATCGTGCCATTGCATTCCAGCCTGGGCAACAAGAGTGAAACTCCATCTCAAAGAAAAAAACAATAACAATAAAAAAGAGAAATAGCTATTCAAGCCCTTTTCCCATTTTTACAAGAGTGTATTTGTCTGTTGTTGCTGTTGAGTTGTAGGAGTTCTTAGCATCCTCTGGGTGTGAACCCCTCATCAGCTCTATGCTTTGCAAACGCTGTCTCCCATCCCGGGAGCTGTTCTGCTCTGCATGTGACCTCTGATGTGTGTTTGCATTTTTTTTGATCTGTGCTTGTAGTTTTCCCTGCCCCTCCCCCATCCCGACAGAGCCACGCAGGAGCCGACATCCATGCACACACACCTGCCCCCTAATCCCATCCCTCATTTCCAGGGCACAGGCCTCACCCAGAGGAACAGAGGAGGCACCTGAGTGGGGCCCTGCACCACGGCCCAAAGGCCCAGCCCACAATGAGGACCCCAACTCGTGCCCCACGCAGCTGAGCTGCGGGCTCTCTTCCAGATGGTCAAGTCTTTATTTAAAGAAAATTCTGGTGTATACATGGAGCTGGTGTCTCAAAACCCATGCCCCTCCAGTGGAAAAGAAGCCAAATTAAACACTAAAGAAGAGAAAGGATGGACATGTGTTCAAGCATTTTCTTTTAAAGCCAAAATTAAAATCACTAAGTCGAGACTTCTTTAAGAGCAAAGTGACAAAACGCAAACTTGTCCTCCACAGATAACTAGAGGCAGCTCATGGATTAACACGAGGGCCGAGCTCCATGAAATATTTAAGCAAAAAGAAAACAGAGTCTGCCCAGTGGGGCCGGCGGGTTTTCAGACACCAGAGCCGGTGGCCTCCGCCTGGGCTCTGCACACCGTGTTTCTGAGCGGCCCAGGAGGGCAGGCAGAAGCAGCCCCGCGCTGCTGGTTTTCCCGACAAGGAGAGCATGGAGCCAGCTGAGGACATGGGATTTTCCTGAGGCTTTCCCCCAACAGAAGGCAATGGCTGAGGGGGCAGCCCGCTCTCCTGGGGTCCACGGATGGGGAGGGCGGCCTTGGGAGCTAGACGGAGATGGCGGGGCCAGAACCCTCACTGCTGTGCCCGGCAGGGTCTGCGCCCGTGGGCAGTACCCAAGGACAGGTCTCAGCCTCCTCCTGTTCCAGGTCCCCAGGATCCCAGCTCACAAAGCTCAGGCTTGCAAAGGCGCCTTCTACTGTGAGTGCTGCTTCCCAGCCAGAGCAGTTTCCAAGGCTCCGGCGAGGAATTCTTCACCTTCTCCTTAAGCGGCAAAAACCCAATATGCTCCACAGAGGCGCAGACATCCACTCACACACAGAGACACACAGACACACAAAGAAACCTCAGCCCGACCTCGGCACACATCTCACTGAAGATGTCAGTGGGCTGCCCTTGCCAAGCTGGAGTCTCTGCAAGGGGCCCAGCCTATGCCAGCCCCAGCACTTGGAGAAGGGTTCCTTTAGCCTCCCAGAGTGGTCTGGGCTGCACACAACCCTCCCGGTATAATTATGAGCATCTGTAGGGCTCTGATGGCCCCGCCAGCCATAACAACAGCTGCAGGGAACAAAAGGCCCAACCCTCTAATCAGGGACTCAGAACTGGTCTGTGTCCCAGTGCCAGGGATGAAAACCACCAGGGCCGACTGGTGCCAGAGGAAGGGTCCGACGGGCTGAGGGACCCTGAGTTCCAGCCTGCCCCATCCTCTAGAGCAGGTTCAGCACAGCCCAGGGGGGAGGCAGGGGGTGGGTGGTGAGGGGCGCATAGCTTGTGCTCCCTGTCGGCTGTGGCCTTGAGCCACTTGGACCTCCCTGAACGTCCTGTCCTCTGGGCAGCTTCCTGCACACAGCTCTCCTTGCAGGCTGGGGACCTACCTTTCCTCATCCCTTCCAGGTCTGGGGGCACGCCAGGGGACGGATCCTGCCATGTTCTGATAGCTGGATCTGGGACCCCACTGAAACTGTCCCACAAAGGGAGCTACACGGAGGCTGCCATCAGCACCCCTTCACTGGGGAAGCCATGTTCACCTTCTGGAGCCTCTGGAACCATCTGTGAAATGGCCCTATCACCGCCCAGCTAGACCTTCCCACAGGGCCAAGGGGCTCTGCCATTGCCTGATGTTCCCTGCTTCACCTCCCCTTCCCTCTCCTCTGCTTTGTGAAATGGCCGGCCCCATCACCTCCATCCCATCCCACCTCCCGTGGGACTAGGAGGCTGTGTGATTGTCTGGTGTTCCCCAGCTCATCTCTCCTCTGCCCTGCGCACCCGGCCGCCCACCCCTGTGCCCACAGAAGATGCCACAGTGTGCAGGGGGCAGTCATGCCTGCAAGGCTGACTCTGAGGCCAGCCACCAACTGGGTGTAGAAGCCACAGGCTGCTCCCTGCTGAGCAGGAAGTGGCACCACCCTCCTTGATGCAAAAACACAGCCGGAGAGCCCCTGTCAGACCTGCCTGCACCTGCGGGCTCACCCAGCAGGACCGAGGGGGGTGCCAGTGCAGGGCGAGGATCCCAGTGGCATGTTTACATCCCGTGGCAGAGAGAAGGGACCCACCCCCTAGAGAAGGGAGACTTCCCCAGTAAGGGAGACCCCCCAAGCTAGAGAAGGGCGATCCTCTTAGAGAGGGGAGACCCCAAGCTAGAGAAGGGCGATCCTCTTAGAGAGGGGAGACCCCCCAAGCTAGAGAAGGGCGATCCTCTTAGAGAGGGGAGACCCCAAGCTAGAGAAGGGGGACCCCTTTAGAGAGGGAAGACCCTACCACCACACACTGCCTAAGCACCGACACACCCCAGCCATTCACAGCAAAGTCAAGTGAGTACAAAGTCGGTCTGGACTCCTGCATTGAAAACTGAGGTATGACAGAGACAGGGGAGGCCTGCGGGGATTACTGGCTTATCCCTGGGACCTGTGAGCAGAGAGGACCTGTCTCTGGAGGATTAGAAAGTTCATCTGATCACCGGGCCACACAACTGCAAGGGAAGGTCATCCCAGGACAAAGGGCCTGCCCGGCGTGCAATTCCTGTGGCGCCCAAGGCATGCCAATAAAATCTTTGTTTGCTTTTTTAAACTTAGTTTACATTGTCTTAATGGCAGTGTTAAATAATAGGTCTTCTGTTCATATGTAGTGGGCACGACACAAAATCATTCAGCTGATCGTTGGCTGGAGCCATCCTCCTCCAACCCCCACAGGACTGGAGCCCAGCTGTCCACGGCAGCCAGGCAACCACACGGCCGTGGGCACAGGGTCTCTACCCCCGGGCGCTGACGTGGGAGAAGGGACGGGCTTGCCCAGCCCCTGGGCCTTCCAGCCCAGCCTCTGAGCACCCGCCCCCAAGAGGAGATGAGGTGGGTGGGGGAATGCTAGGCCTAAACAGGGTCTCTCACCTGCTCCATCCAAGATTAAGGCAACAGCTCCCTCCACGCCAACATGAATGTGCAAACATTCACAGCCTAACGCAGGAAGGACAGATGAGTTCAGACCTGCATCTGCCCCCCCATGCTTTCCTCAGGGGCCTCTAAGGGGTCCATGGGCCAGTGTGCTGGGCACCAGGGGGAGAGACTGAGGCTCCCTAGAAAGAGGAATGAGGTGTGGAGGAGACCAGTAGGGTCAGCCCAACTCAGGACCCTGTCCCTGCCTGGGGTGCTGTGGCCCTGGCACTACAGAGCCGAGGAACAGCCCACGCCATGAGCAGTGCCCATGGGGAAGCCCCTATTGCCACAAGCCATGTTGTCAAACCATTTCCCCCAGAACAAATGAGGCCTGAGGATGCCCGAGAACCCTGCAGCCCTGACTTGGTGCTCTAGTTCACACGAACCGGCAACCTGCAGAATCACCAGCTCCTTTGCTGGGCTCCACAGAGAAAATCAAAAGGAACAGGCACCCTGGTGGGTAGGCTGACTTCAAAATTAGAGAGAAACCTTTGTGCACATCTGGGGAGTGCCACACAGCAGCTGTTTGAAGACAGGGAATTCCTTTAGGGAGGAGACCACAGCATCCCATATCAGACATGGCAGGGCATGACCCTAGAATACAAGAAATGACTCAGGAGTCAGGAGAAAGACAGGGCTGGACCTGAGAGCCACAGCTGCCACCCAGAAGGGGAGGTGTCCCGCCCACCTCGTCTCCACACACATGTGTCCCTAACCCTAACCCTAACCTCTAACCCCCTAAGCCCTAACCCTAACCCCTAACCCTAACTTCTATCCTCTAATCCCAAACCCTAACCCCTAACCTCTAACCCCAAATCCCTAATCCCTAAGCCCTAACCCTAACCCCTAACCCTAACTTCTAACCTCTAATCCCAAACCCTAACCCCTAACCTCTAACCCCAAATCCCTAATCCCTAATCCCTAACCCCTAACCCCTAACCCTAACCTTGTCTCCAAAACGTGTGTGTCCATAACCTATCTAGGGCACTGAGCTGAATCCAGTTGAGACACAGACGGCAGTTCCCACACACCCCTGTACCAATGCATGCAGTCCTGGAGAACTGGCGTCTGCAACACAGACGCGTGCACACACACACACACACACATGTACTACGCACCACACACCTAGACACAGACACACACCACACATTATAATATAGACACACACACCCCATATGCTATACACACATATACACAC